>NW_027069096.1:999554-1366831 GCF_037157495.1 Lathamus discolor | reverse complement strand
TCATTTCTCACCTTGTTTTGGCCTTTTCTAACCCTTTTTAAGCCATTTTTGACCGATTCTAGCCTAGTTTTCAAAATTCTATCCTGTTTTAAGCCACTTTTGTCCATATCTAACTCATTTTTGCACACCTCTTACCCTCTTTGGATAATTTTGGACCATTTCTAAGCCATTTTTGCGCTTCTCTAAACATTTTTAAGACATTTTTGGCCGTTTCTAACCCGTTTTTGCGAGGCTCTAAACATTTTTAAGCCTTTTTTGGCCATTTCCAGCGCACATTAAGCCATTTCTAACCCGTTCTAAGACATTTTGGTCATTTCTACCCCATTTTTGCACTTCTCTAACCATTTTTAAGCCATCTTTGGACATTTGTAACCCAGTTTTGCTCATTTCTACCCCTTTGAAAGCCAATTCTTTTTATTTCTAAGCCATTTATGCCCGCATGCATCCCGTGTCAAGCCATAGTTTTCCCTTTTCTTACCCATTCTTGCACATCTCTAACTCGACGTAAACCAATTTTGGCCATTTCTAGCCTGGTGTTCAGACTTCTGTCCCTTTTGAAGCCTTTTTGGCTGTATCTAAGCGTATTTTGCATGTCTCTCTCACTTTTTAAGCAGTTTTGGCCAATTCTAACCATTTTTTGCACTTCTCTGACCCTTCTGAAGCAATTTTGCCTATTTCTAAACCATTTTTGCCCACTGTCAACCCATTTTAAGCCTTTTTTTTTCCTTTTCTATGCCATTTTTTCAATTCCTAACCATTGTTAAGCCATTTTGTTTCCTTTGCTAATCCATTTTTATCCATTTCTAGCCCATTTTAATCCATTCTTGGTTATTTCTAACCCTTTTTATTCCATGTTTGGCCATGTCTAGCCTGGTTTTCCAACTTCTAACCCGTTTTAAGCCGCTTTTGGCCATTTCCAACTCATTTTTGCACAGCTCTAAAGCTTTTTATGCCTTTTTTGGCTATATCTAAGCCATTTTTGCCCACTTCTACGGCATTTTTGGCCATTTCTAATGCAATTTTTCCTCTTCTCTAGCCACTTTTAAGCCGTTTTGGCCGTTTCCAACCCATTTTTGCAAGGCTCTAACCATGTTTAGGCTTTTTTGGCCATTTCTCACCTTGTTTTGGCCTTTTCTAACCCTTTTTAAGCCATTTTTGACCGATTCTAGCCTAGTTTTCAAAATTCTATCCTGTTTTAAGCCACTTTTGTCCATATCTAACTCATTTTTGCACACCTCTTACCCTCTTTGGATAATTTTGGGCCATTTCTAAGCCATTTTTGCGCTTCTCTAAACATTTTTAAGACATTTTTGGCCGTTTCTAACCCGTTTTTGCGAGGCTCTAAACATTTTTAAGCCTTTTTTGGCCATTTCCAGCGCACATTAAGCCATTTCTAACCCGTTCTAAGACATTTTGGTCATTTCTACCCCATTTTTGCACTTCTCTAACCATTTTTAAGCCATCTTTGGACATTTGTAACCCAGTTTTGCTCATTTCTACCCCTTTGAAAGCCAATTCTTTCTATTTCTAAGCCATTTATGCCCGCATGCATCCCGTGTCAAGCCATAGTTTTCCCTTTTCTTACCCATTCTTGCACATCTCTAACTCGACGTAAACCAATTTTGGCCATTTCTAGCCTGGTGTTCAGACTTCTGTCCCTTTTGAAGCCTTTTTGGCTGTATCTAAGCGTATTTTGCATGTCTCTCTCACTTTTTAAGCAGTTTTGGCCAATTCTAACCATTTTTTGCACTTCTCTGACCCTTCTGAAGCCAATTTTGGCTATTTCTAAATCATTTTTGCCCACTGTCAACCCATTTTAAGCCTTTTTTTTTTCCTTTTCTATGCCATTTTTTCAATTCCTAACCATTGTTAAGCCATTTTGTTTCCTTTGCTAATCCATTTTTATCCATTTCTAGCCCATTTTAATCCATTCTTGGTTATTTCTAACCCTTTTTATTCCATGTTTGGCCATGTCTAGCCTGGTTTTCCAACTTCTAACCCGTTTTAAGCCGCTTTTGGCCATTTCCAACTCATTTTTGCACAGCTCTAAAGCTTTTTATGCCTTTTTTGGCTATATCTAAGCCATTTTTGCCCACTTCTACGGCATTTTTGGCCATTTCTAATGCAATTTTTCCTCTTCTCTAGCCACTTTTAAGCCGTTTTGGCCGTTTCCAACCCGTTTTTGCAAGGCTCTAACCATGTTTAGGCTTTTTTGGCCATTTCTCACCTTGTTTTGGCCTTTTCTAACCCTTTTTAAGCCATTTTTGACCGATTCTAGCCTAGTTTTCAAAATTCTATCCTGTTTTAAGCCACTTTTGTCCATATCTAACTCATTTTTGCACACCTCTTACCCTCTTTGGATAATTTTGGGCCATTTCTAAGCCATTTTTGCGCTTCTCTAAACATTTTTAAGACATTTTTGGCCGTTTCTAACCCGTTTTTGCGAGGCTCTAAACATTTTTAAGCCTTTTTTGGCCATTTCCAGCGCACATTAAGCCATTTCTAACCCGTTCTAAGACATTTTGGTCATTTCTACCCCATTTTTGCACTTCTCTAACCATTTTTAAGTCATCTTTGGACATTTGTAACCCAGTTTTGCTCATTTCTACCCCTTTGAAAGCCAATTCTTTTTATTTCTAAGCCATTTATGCCCGCATGCATCCCGTGTCAAGCCATAGTTTTCCCTTTTCTTACCCATTCTTGCACATCTCTAACTCGACGTAAACCAATTTTGGCCATTTCTAGCCTGGTGTTCAGACTTCTGTCCCTTTTGAAGCCTTTTTGGCTGTATCTAAGCGTATTTTGCATGTCTCTCTCACTTTTTAAGCAGTTTTGGCCAATTCTAACCATTTTTTGCACTTCTCTGACCCTTCTGAAGCCAATTTTGGCTATTTCTAAATCATTTTTGCCCACTGTCAACCCATTTTAAGCCTTTTTTTTTTCCTTTTCTATGCCATTTTTTCAATTCCTAACCATTTCTAAGCCATTTTGTTTCCTTTGCTAATCCATTTTTATCCATTTCTAGCCCATTTTAATCCATTCTTGGTTATTTCTAACCCTTTTTATTCCATGTTTGGCCATGTCTAGCCTGGTTTTCCGACTTCTAACCCGTTTTAAGCCGCTTTTGGCCATTTCCAACTCATTTTTGCACAGCTCTAAAGCTTTTTATGCCTTTTTTGGCTATATCTAAGCCATTTTTGCCCACTTCTAAGGCATTTTTGGCCATTTCTAATGCAATTTTTCCTCTTCTCTAGCCGCTTTTAAGCCGTTTTGGCCGTTTCCAACCCGTTTTTGCAAGGCTCTAACCATGTTTAGGCTTTTTTGGCCATTTCTCACCTTGTTTTGGCCTTTTCTAACCCTTTTTAAGCCATTTTTGACCGATTCTAGCCTAGTTTTCAAAATTCTATCCTGTTTTAAGCCACTTTTGTCCATATCTAACTCATTTTTGCACACCTCTTACCCTCTTTGGATAATTTTGGGCCATTTCTAAGCCATTTTTGCGCTTCTCTAAACATTTTTAAGCCTTTTTTTGCCATTTCCAGCGCACATTAAGCCATTTCTAACCCGTTCTAAGACATTTTGGTCATTTCTACCCCATTTTTGCACTTCTCTAACCATTTTTAAGCCATCTTTGGACATTTGTAACCCAGTTTTGCTCATTTCTACCCCTTTGAAAGCCAATTCTTTCTATTTCTAAGCCATTTATGCCCGCATGCATCCCGTGTCAAGCCATAGTTTTCCCTTTTCTTACCCATTCTTGCACATCTCTAACTCGACGTAAACCAATTCTGGCCATTTCTAGCCTGGTGTTCAGACTTCTGTCCCTTTTGAAGCCTTTTTGGCTGTATCTAAGCGTATTTTGCATGTCTCTCTCACTTTTTAAGCAGTTTTGGCCAATTCTAACCATTTTTTGCACTTCTCTGACCCTTCTGAAGCCAATTTTGGCTATTTCTAAATCATTTTTGCCCACTGTCAACCCATTTTAAGCCTTTTTTTTTCCTTTTCTATGCCATTTTTTCAATTCCTAACCATTGTTAAGCCATTTTGTTTCCTTTGCTAATCCATTTTTACCCATTTCTAGCCCATTTTAATTCATTCTTGGTTATTTCTAACCCTTTTTATTCCATTTTTGGCCATGTCTAGCCTGGTTTTCCAATTTCTAACCCGTTTTAAGCCGCTTTTGGCCATTTCCAACTCATTTTTGCACAGCTCTAAAGCTTTTTATGCCTTTTTTGGCTATATCTAAGCCATTTTTGCCCACTTCTAAGGCATTTTTGGCCATTTCGAATGCAATTTTTCCTCTTCTCTAGCCACTTTTAAGCCGTTTTGGCCGTTTCCAACCCGTTTTTGCAAGGCTCTAACCATGTTTAGGCTTTTTTGGCCATTTCTCACCTTGTTTTGGCCTTTTCTAACCCTTTTTAAGCCATTTTTGACCGATTCTAGCCTAGTTTTCAAAATTCTATCCTGTTTTAAGCCACTTTTGTCCATATCTAACTCATTTTTGCACACCTCTTACCCTCTTTGGATAATTTTGGGCCATTTCTAAGCCATTTTTGCGCTTCTCTAAACATTTTTAAGACATTTTTGTCCGTTTCTAACCCGTTTTTGCGAGGCTCTAAACATTTTTAAGCCTTTTTTGGCCATTTCCAGCGCACACTAAGCCATTTCTAACCCGTTCTAAGACATTTTGGTCATTTCTACCCCATTTTTGCACTTCTCTAACCATTTTTAAGCCATCTTTGGACATTTGTAACCCAGTTTTGCTCATTTCTACCCCTTTGAAAGCCTGTTCTTTCTATTTCTAAGCCATTTATGCCCGCATGCATCCCGTGTCAAGCCATAGTTTTCCCTTTTCTTACCCATTCTTGCACATCTCTAACTCGACGTAAACCAATTTTGGCCATTTCTAGCCTGGTGTTCAGACTTCTATCCCTTTTGAAGCCTTTTTGGCTGTATCTAAGCGTATTTTGCATGTCTCCCTCACTTTTTAAGCAGTTTTGGCCAATTCTAACCATTTTTTGCACTTCTCTGACCCTTCTGAAGCCAATTTTGGCTATTTCTAAATCATTTTTGCCCACTGTCATCCCATTTTAAGCCTTTTTTTTCCCTTTTCTATGCCATTTTTTCAATTCCTAACCATTGTTAAGCCATTTTGTTTCCTTTGCTAATCCATTTTTATCCATTTCTAGCCCATTTTAATCCATTCTTGGTTATTTCTAACCCTTTTTATTCCATGTTTGGCCATGTCTAGCCTGGTTTTCCAACTTCTAACCCGTTTTAAGCCGCTTTTGGCCATTTCCAACTCATTTTTGCACAGCTCTAAAGCTTTTTATGCCTTTTTTGGCTATATCTAAGCCATTTTTGCCCACTTCTACGGCATTTTTGGCCATTTCTAATGGAATTTTTCCTCTTCTCTAGCCACTTTTAAGCCGTTTTGGCCGTTTCCAACCCGTTTTTGCAAGGCTCTAACCATGTTTAGGCTTTTTTGGCCATTTCTCACCTTGTTTTGGCCTTTTCTAACCCTTTTTAAGCCATTTTTGACCGATTCTAGCCTAGTTTTCAAAATTCTATCCTGTTTTAAGCCACTTTTGTCCATATCTAACTCATTTTTGCACACCTCTTACCCTCTTTGGATAATTTTGGGCCATTTCTAAGCCATTTTTGCGCTTCTCTAAACATTTTTAAGACATTTTTGGCCGTTTCTAACCCGTTTTTGCGAGGCTCTAAACATTTTTAAGCCTTTTTTTGCCATTTCCAGCGCACATTAAGCCATTTCTAACCCGTTCTAAGACATTTTGGTCATTTCTACCCCATTTTTGCACTTCTCTAACCATTTTTAAGCCATCTTTGGACATTTGTAACCCAGTTTTGCTCATTTCTACCCCTTTGAAAGCCTGTTCTTTCTATTTCTAAGCCATTTATGCCCGCATGCATCCCGTGTCAAGCCATAGTTTTCCCTTTTCTTACCCATTCTTGCACATCTCTAACTCGACGTAAACCAATTTTGGCCATTTCTAGCCTGGTGTTCAGACTTCTATCCCTTTTTAAGCCTTTTTGGCTGTATCTAAGCGTATTTTGCATGTCTCTCTCACTTTTTAAGCAGTTTTGGCCAATTCTAACCATTTTTTGCACTTCTCTGACCCTTCTGAAGCCAATTTTGGCTATTTCTAAATCATTTTTGCCCACTTTCAACCCATTTTAAGCCTTTTTTTTTCCTTTTCTATGCCATTTTTTCAATTCCTAGCCATTTTTAAGCCATTTTGTTTCCTTTGCTAATCCATTTTTATCCATTTCTAGCCCATTTTAATCCATTCTTGGTTATTTCTAACCCTTTTTATTCCATGTTTGGCCATGTCTAGCCTGGTTTTCCGACTTCTAACCCGTTTTAAGCCGCTTTTGGCCGTTTCCAACTCATTTTTGCACAGCTCTAAAGCTTTTTATGCCTTTTTTGGCTATATCTAAGCCATTTTTGCCCACTTCTACGGCATTTTTGGCCATTTCTAATGGAATTTTTCCTCTTCTCTAGCCACTTTTAAGCCGTTTTGGCCGTTTCCAACCCGTTTTTGCAAGGCTCTAACCATGTTTAGGCTTTTTTGGCCATTTCTCACCTTGTTTTGGCCTTTTCTAACCCTTTTTAAGCCATTTTTGACCGATTCTAGCCTAGTTTTCAAAATTCTATCCTGTTTTAAGCCACTTTTGTCCATATCTAACTCATTTTTGCACACCTCTTACCCTCTTTGGATAATTTTGGGCCATTTCTAAGCCATTTTTGCGCTTCTCTAAACATTTTTAAGACATTTTTGGCCGTTTCTAACCCGTTTTTGCGAGGCTCTAAACATTTTTAAGCCTTTTTTGGCCATTTCCAGCGCACATTAAGCCATTTCTAACCCGTTCTAAGACATTTTGGTCATTTCTACCCCATTTTTGCACTTCTCTAACCATTTTTAAGCCATCTTTGGACATTTGTAACCCAGTTTTGCTCATTTCTACCCCTTTGAAAGCCTGTTCTTTCTATTTCTAAGCCATTTATGCCCGCATGCATCCCGTGTCAAGCCATAGTTTTCCCTTTTCTTACCCATTCTTGCACGTCTCTAACTCGACGTAAACCAATTTTGGCCATTTCTAGCCTGGTGTTCAGACTTCTGTCCCTTTTGAAGCCTTTTTGGCTGTATCTAAGCGTATTTTGCATGTCTCTCTCACTTTTTAAGCAGTTTTGGCCAATTCTAACCATTTTTTGCACTTCTCTGACCCTTCTGAAGCCAATTTTGGCTATTTCTAAATCATTTTTGCCCACTGTCAACCCATTTTAAGCCTTTTTTTTTTCCTTTTCTATGCCATTTTTTCAATTCCTAACCATTGTTAAGCCATTTTGTTTCCTTTGCTAATCCATTTTTATCCATTTCTAGCCCATTTTAATCCATTCTTGGTTATTTCTAACCCTTTTTATTCCATGTTTGGCCATGTCTAGCCTGGTTTTCCGACTTCTAACCCGTTTTAAGCCGCTTTTGGCCATTTCCAACTCATTTTTGCACAGCTCTAAAGCTTTTTATGCCTTTTTTGGCTATATCTAAGCCATTTTTGCCCACTTCTACGGCTTTTTTGGCCATTTCTAATGCAATTTTTCCTCTTCTCTAGCCACTTTTAAGCCGCTTTGGCCGTTTCCAACCCGTTTTTGCAAGGCTCTAACCATGTTTACGCTTTTTTGGCCATTTCTCACCTTGTTTTGGCCTTTTCTAACCCTTTTTAAGCCATTTTTGACCGATTCTAGCCTAGTTTTCAAAATTCTATCCTGTTTTAAGCCACTTTTGTCCATATCTAACTCATTTTTGCACACCTCTTACCCTCTTTGGATAATTTTGGGCCATTTCTAAGCCATTTTTGCGCTTCTCTAAACATTTTTAAGACATTTTTGGCCGTTTCTAACCCGTTTTTGCGAGGCACTAAACATTTTTAAGCCTTTTTTGGCCATTTCCAGCGCACATTAAGCCATTTCTAACCCGTTCTAAGACATTTTGGTCATTTCTACCCCATTTTTGCACTTCTCTAACCATTTTTAAGCCATCTTTGGACATTTGTAACCCAGTTTTGCTCATTTCTACCCCTTTGAAAGCCTGTTCTTTCTATTTCTAAGCCATTTATGCCCGCATGCATCCCGTGTCAAGCCATAGTTTTCCCTTTTCTTACCCATTCTTGCACATCTCTAACTCGACGTAAACCAATTCTGGCCATTTCTAGCTTGGTGTTCAGACTTCTATCCCTTTTGAAGCCTTTTTGGCTGTATCTAAGCGTATTTTGCATGTCTCTCTCACTTTTTAAGCAGTTTTGGCCAATTCTAACCATTTTTTGCACTTCTCTGACCCTTCTGAAGCCAATTTTGCCTATTTCTAAACCATTTTTGCCCACTGTCAACCCATTTTAAGCCTTTTTTTTTCCTTTTCTATGCCATTTTTTCAATTCCTAACCATTGTTAAGCCATTTTGTTTCCTTTGCTAATCCATTTTTATCCATTTCTAGCCCATTTTAATCCATTCTTGGTTATTTCTAACCCTTTTTATTCCATGTTTGGCCATGTCTAGCCTGGTTTTCCAACTTCTAACCCGTTTTAAGCCGCTTTTGGCCATTTCCAACTCATTTTTGCACAGCTCTAAAGCTTTTTATGCCTTTTTTGGCTATATCTAAGCCATTTTTGCCCACTTCTACGGCATTTTTGGCCATTTCTAATGCAATTTTTCCTCTTCTCTAGCCGCTTTTAAGCCGTTTTGGCCGTTTCCAACCCGTTTTTGCAAGGCTCTAACCATGTTTAGGCTTTTTTGGCCATTTCTCACCTTGTTTTGGCCTTTTCTAACCCTTTTTAAGCCATTTTTGACCGATTCTAGCCTGGTTTTCAAAATTCTATCCTGTTTTAAGCCACTTTTGTCCATATCTAACTCATTTTTGCACACCTCTTACCCTCTTTGGATAATTTTGGGCCATTTCTAAGCCATTTTGGCGCTTCTCTAAACATTTTTAAGACATTTTTGGCCGTTTCTAACCCGTTTTTGCGAGGCTCTAAACATTTTTAAGCCTTTTTTGGCCATTTCCAGCGCACATTAGGCCATTTCTAACCCGTTCTAAGACATTTTGGTCATTTCTACCCCATTTTTGCACTTCTCTAACCATTTTTAAGCCATCTTTGGACATTTGTAACCCAGTTTTGCTCATTTCTACCCCTTTGAAAGCCTGTTCTTTCTATTTCTAAGCCATTTATGCCCGCATGCATCCCGTGTCAAGCCATAGTTTTCCCTTTTCTTACCCATTCTTGCACATCTCTAACTCGACGTAAACCAATTTTGGCCATTTCTAGCCTGGTGTTCAGACTTCTATCCCTTTTTAAGCCTTTTTGGCTGTATCTAAGCGTATTTTGCATGTCTCTCTCACTTTTTAAGCAGTTTTGGCCAATTCTAACCATTTTTTGCACTTCTCTGACCCTTCTGAAGCCAATTTTGGCTATTTCTAAATCATTTTTGCCCACTTTCAACCCATTTTAAGCCTTTTTTTTTCCTTTTCTATGCCATTTTTTCAATTCCTAGCCATTTTTAAGCCATTTTGTTTCCTTTGCTAATCCATTTTTATCCATTTCTAGCCCATTTTAATCCATTCTTGGTTATTTCTAACCCTTTTTATTCCATGTTTGGCCATGTCTAGCCTGGTTTTCCGACTTCTAACCCGTTTTAAGCCGCTTTTGGCCGTTTCCAACTCATTTTTGCACAGCTCTAAAGCTTTTTATGCCTTTTTTGGCTATATCTAAGCCATTTTTGCCCACTTCTACGGCATTTTTGGCCATTTCTAATGGAATTTTTCCTCTTCTCTAGCCACTTTTAAGCCGTTTTGGCCGTTTCCAACCCGTTTTTGCAAGGCTCTAACCATGTTTAGGCTTTTTTGGCCATTTCTCACCTTGTTTTGGCCTTTTCTAACCCTTTTTAAGCCATTTTTGACCGATTCTAGCCTAGTTTTCAAAATTCTATCCTGTTTTAAGCCACTTTTGTCCATATCTAACTCATTTTTGCACACCTCTTACCCTCTTTGGATAATTTTGGGCCATTTCTAAGCCATTTTTGCGCTTCTCTAAACATTTTTAAGACATTTTTGGCCGTTTCTAACCCGTTTTTGCGAGGCTCTAAACATTTTTAAGCCTTTTTTGGCCATTTCCAGCGCACATTAAGCCATTTCTAACCCGTTCTAAGACATTTTGGTCATTTCTACCCCATTTTTGCACTTCTCTAACCATTTTTAAGCCATCTTTGGACATTTGTAACCCAGTTTTGCTCATTTCTACCCCTTTGAAAGCCTGTTCTTTCTATTTCTAAGCCATTTATGCCCGCATGCATCCCGTGTCAAGCCATAGTTTTCCCTTTTCTTACCCATTCTTGCACGTCTCTAACTCGACGTAAACCAATTTTGGCCATTTCTAGCCTGGTGTTCAGACTTCTGTCCCTTTTGAAGCCTTTTTGGCTGTATCTAAGCGTATTTTGCATGTCTCTCTCACTTTTTAAGCAGTTTTGGCCAATTCTAACCATTTTTTGCACTTCTCTGACCCTTCTGAAGCCAATTTTGGCTATTTCTAAATCATTTTTGCCCACTGTCAACCCATTTTAAGCCTTTTTTTTTTCCTTTTCTATGCCATTTTTTCAATTCCTAACCATTGTTAAGCCATTTTGTTTCCTTTGCTAATCCATTTTTATCCATTTCTAGCCCATTTTAATCCATTCTTGGTTATTTCTAACCCTTTTTATTCCATGTTTGGCCATGTCTAGCCTGGTTTTCCGACTTCTAACCCGTTTTAAGCCGCTTTTGGCCATTTCCAACTCATTTTTGCACAGCTCTAAAGCTTTTTATGCCTTTTTTGGCTATATCTAAGCCATTTTTGCCCACTTCTACGGCTTTTTTGGCCATTTCTAATGCAATTTTTCCTCTTCTCTAGCCACTTTTAAGCCGCTTTGGCCGTTTCCAACCCGTTTTTGCAAGGCTCTAACCATGTTTACGCTTTTTTGGCCATTTCTCACCTTGTTTTGGCCTTTTCTAACCCTTTTTAAGCCATTTTTGACCGATTCTAGCCTAGTTTTCAAAATTCTATCCTGTTTTAAGCCACTTTTGTCCATATCTAACTCATTTTTGCACACCTCTTACCCTCTTTGGATAATTTTGGGCCATTTCTAAGCCATTTTTGCGCTTCTCTAAACATTTTTAAGACATTTTTGGCCGTTTCTAACCCGTTTTTGCGAGGCACTAAACATTTTTAAGCCTTTTTTGGCCATTTCCAGCGCACATTAAGCCATTTCTAACCCGTTCTAAGACATTTTGGTCATTTCTACCCCATTTTTGCACTTCTCTAACCATTTTTAAGCCATCTTTGGACATTTGTAACCCAGTTTTGCTCATTTCTACCCCTTTGAAAGCCAATTCTTTCTATTTCTAAGCCATTTATGCCCGCATGCATCCCGTGTCAAGCCATAGTTTTCCCTTTTCTTACCCATTCTTGCACATCTCTAACTCGACGTAAACCAATTCTGGCCATTTCTAGCTTGGTGTTCAGACTTCTATCCCTTTTGAAGCCTTTTTGGCTGTATCTAAGCGTATTTTGCATGTCTCTCTCACTTTTTAAGCAGTTTTGGCCAATTCTAACCGTTTTTTGCACTTCTCTGACCCTTCTGAAGCCAATTTTGGCTATTTCTAAATCATTTTTGCCCACTTTCAACCCATTTTAAGCCTTTTTTTTTTCCTTTTCTATGCCATTTTTTCAATTCCTAGCCATTTTTAAGCCATTTTGTTTCCTTTGCTAATCCATTTTTATCCATTTCTAGCCCATTTTAATCCATTCTTGGTTATTTCTAACCCTTTTTATTCCATGTTTGGCCATGTCTAGCCTGGTTTTCCGACTTCTAACCCGTTTTAAGCCGCTTTTGGCCGTTTCCAACTCATTTTTGCACAGCTCTAAAGCTTTTTATGCCTTTTTTGGCTATATCTAAGCCATTTTTGCCCACTTCTACGGCATTTTTGGCCATTTCTAATGGAATTTTTCCTCTTCTCTAGCCACTTTTAAGCCGTTTTGGCCGTTTCCAACCCGTTTTTGCAAGGCTCTAACCATGTTTAGGCTTTTTTGGCCATTTCTCACCTTGTTTTGGCCTTTTCTAACCCTTTTTAAGCCATTTTTGACCGATTCTAGCCTAGTTTTCAAAATTCTATCCTGTTTTAAGCCACTTTTGTCCATATCTAACTCATTTTTGCACACCTCTTACCCTCTTTGGATAATTTTGGGCCATTTCTAAGCCATTTTTGCGCTTCTCTAAACATTTTTAAGACATTTTTGGCCGTTTCTAACCCGTTTTTGCGAGGCTCTAAACATTTTTAAGCCTTTTTTGGCCATTTCCAGCGCACATTAAGCCATTTCTAACCCGTTCTAAGACATTTTGGTCATTTCTACCCCATTTTTGCACTTCTCTAACCATTTTTAAGCCATCTTTGGACATTTGTAACCCAGTTTTGCTCATTTCTACCCCTTTGAAAGCCAATTCTTTTTATTTCTAAGCCATTTATGCCCGCATGCATCCCGTGTCAAGCCATAGTTTTCCCTTTTCTTACCCATTCTTGCACGTCTCTAACTCGACGTAAACCAATTTTGGCCATTTCTAGCCTGGTGTTCAGACTTCTATCCCTTTTGAAGCCTTTTTGGCTGTATCTAAGCGTATTTTGCATGTCTCTCTCACTTTTTAAGCAGTTTTGGCCAATTCTAACCATTTTTTGCACTTCTCTGACCCTTCTGAAGCCAATTTTGGCTATTTCTAAATCATTTTTGCCCACTGTCATCCCATTTTAAGCCTTTTTTTTCCCTTTTCTATGCCATTTTTTCAATTCCTAACCATTTTTAAGCCATTTTGTTTCCTTTGCTAATCCATTTTTATCCATTTCTAGCCCATTTTAATCCGTTCTTGGTTATTTCTAACCCTTTTTATTCCATGTTTGGCCATGTCTAGCCTGGTTTTCCAACTTCTAACCCGTTTTAAGCCGCTTTTGGCCATTTCCAACTCATTTTTGCACAGCTCTAAAGCTTTTTATGCCTTTTTTGGCTATATCTAAGCCATTTTTGCCCACTTCTAAGGCATTTTTGGCCATTTCTAATGGAATTTTTCCTCTTCTCTAGCCACTTTTAAGCCGTTTTGGCCGTTTCCAACCCGTTTTTGCAAGGCTCTAACCATGTTTAGGCTTTTTTGGCCATTTCTCACCTTGTTTTGGCCTTTTCTAACCCTTTTTAAGCCATTTTTGACCGATTCTAGCCTGGTTTTCAAAATTCTATCCTGTTTTAAGCCACTTTTGTCCATATCTAACTCATTTTTGCACACCTCTTACCCTCTTTGGATAATTTTGGGCCATTTCTAAGCCATTTTTGCGCTTCTCTAAACATTTTTAAGACATTTTTGGCCGTTTCTAACCCGTTTTTGCGAGGCTCTAAACATTTTTAAGCCTTTTTTGGCCATTTCCAGCGCACATTAAGCCATTTCTAACCCGTTCTAAGACATTTTGGTCATTTCTACCCCATTTTTGCACTTCTCTAACCATTTTTAAGCCATCTTTGGACATTTGTAACCCAGTTTTGCTCATTTCTACCCCTTTGAAAGCCTGTTCTTTCTATTTCTAAGCCATTTATGCCCGCATGCATCCCGTGTCAAGCCATAGTTTTCCCTTTTCTTACCCATTCTTGCACATCTCTAACTCGACGTAAACCAATTCTGGCCATTTCTAGCCTGGTGTTCAGACCTCTATCCCTTTTTAAGCCTTTTTGGCTGTATCTAAGCGTATTTTGCATGTCTCTCTCACTTTTTAAGCAGTTTTGGCCAATTCTAACCATTTTTTGCACTTCTCTGACCCTTCTGAAGCCAATTTTGGCTATTTCTAAATCATTTTTGCCCACTTTCAACCCATTTTAAGCCTTTTTTTTTCCTTTACTATGCCATTTTTTCAATTCCTAGCCATTTTTAAGCCATTTTGTTTCCTTTGCTAATCCATTTTTATCCATTTCTAGCCCATTTTAATCCATTCTTGGTTATTTCTAACCCTTTTTATTCCATGTTTGGCCATGTCTAGCCTGGTTTTCCGACTTCTAACCCGTTTTAAGCCGCTTTTGGCCATTTCCAACTCATTTTTGCACAGCTCTAAAGCTTTTTATGCCTTTTTTGGCTATATCTAAGCCATTTTTGCCCACTTCTACGGCATTTTTGGCCATTTCTAATGCAATTTTTCCTCTTCTCTAGCCGCTTTTAAGCCGTTTTGGCCGTTTCCAACCCGTTTTTGCAAGGCTCTAACCATGTTTAGGCTTTTTTGGCCATTTCTCACCTTGTTTTGGCCTTTTCTAACCCTTTTTAAGCCATTTTTGACCGATTCTAGCCTAGTTTTCAAAATTCTATCCTGTTTTAAGCCACTTTTGTCCATATCTAACTCATTTTTGCACACCTCTTACCCTCTTTGGATAATTTTGGGCCATTTCTAAGCCATTTTTGCGCTTCTCTAAACATTTTTAAGACATTTTTGGCCGTTTCTAACCCGTTTTTGCGAGGCTCTAAACATTTTTAAGCCTTTTTTGGCCATTTCCAGCGCACATTAAGCCATTTCTAACCCGTTCTAAGACATTTTGGTCATTTCTACCCCATTTTTGCACTTCTCTAACCATTTTTAAGCCATCTTTGGACATTTGTAACCCAGTTTTGCTCATTTCTACCCCTTTGAAAGCCTGTTCTTTCTATTTCTAAGCCATTTATGCCCGCATGCATCCCGTGTCAAGCCATAGTTTTCCCTTTTCTTACCCATTCTTGCACATCTCTAACTCGACGTAAACCAATTCTGGCCATTTCTAGCTTGGTGTTCAGACTTCTATCCCTTTTGAAGCCTTTTTGGCTGTATCTAAGCGTATTTTGCATGTCTCTCTCACTTTTTAAGCAGTTTTGGCCAATTCTAACCATTTTTTGCACTTCTCTGACCCTTCTGAAGCCAATTTTGCCTATTTCTAAACCATTTTTGCCCACTGTCAACCCATTTTAAGCCTTTTTTTTTCCTTTTCTATGCCATTTTTTCAATTCCTAACCATTGTTAAGCCATTTTGTTTCCTTTGCTAATCCATTTTTATCCATTTCTAGCCCATTTTAATCCATTCTTGGTTATTTCTAACCCTTTTTATTCCATGTTTGGCCATGTCTAGCCTGGTTTTCCAACTTCTAACCCGTTTTAAGCCGCTTTTGGCCATTTCCAACTCATTTTTGCACAGCTCTAAAGCTTTTTATGCCTTTTTTGGCTATATCTAAGCCATTTTTGCCCACTTCTACGGCATTTTTGGCCATTTCTAATGCAATTTTTCCTCTTCTCTAGCCGCTTTTAAGCCGTTTTGGCCGTTTCCAACCCGTTTTTGCAAGGCTCTAACCATGTTTAGGCTTTTTTGGCCATTTCTCACCTTGTTTTGGCCTTTTCTAACCCTTTTTAAGCCATTTTTGACCGATTCTAGCCTGGTTTTCAAAATTCTATCCTGTTTTAAGCCACTTTTGTCCATATCTAACTCATTTTTGCACACCTCTTACCCTCTTTGGATAATTTTGGGCCATTTCTAAGCCATTTTGGCGCTTCTCTAAACATTTTTAAGACATTTTTGGCCGTTTCTAACCCGTTTTTGCGAGGCTCTAAACATTTTTAAGCCTTTTTTGGCCATTTCCAGCGCACATTAGGCCATTTCTAACCCGTTCTAAGACATTTTGGTCATTTCTACCCCATTTTTGCACTTCTCTAACCATTTTTAAGCCATCTTTGGACATTTGTAACCCAGTTTTGCTCATTTCTACCCCTTTGAAAGCCTGTTCTTTCTATTTCTAAGCCATTTATGCCCGCATGCATCCCGTGTCAAGCCATAGTTTTCCCTTTTCTTACCCATTCTTGCACATCTCTAACTCGACGTAAACCAATTTTGGCCATTTCTAGCCTGGTGTTCAGACTTCTATCCCTTTTTAAGCCTTTTTGGCTGTATCTAAGCGTATTTTGCATGTCTCTCTCACTTTTTAAGCAGTTTTGGCCAATTCTAACCATTTTTTGCACTTCTCTGACCCTTCTGAAGCCAATTTTGGCTATTTCTAAATCATTTTTGCCCACTGTCAACCCATTTTAAGCCTTTTTTTTTCCTTTTCTATGCCATTTTTTCAATTCCTAACCATTGTTAAGCCATTTTGTTTCCTTTGCTAATCCATTTTTATCCATTTCTAGCCCATTTTAATCCATTCTTGGTTATTTCTAACCCTTTTTATTCCATGTTTGGCCATGTCTAGCCTGGTTTTCCAACTTCTAACCCGTTTTAAGCCGCTTTTGGCCATTTCCAACTCATTTTTGCACAGCTCTAAAGCTTTTTATGCCTTTTTTGGCTATATCTAAGCCATTTTTGCCCACTTCTACGGCATTTTTGGCCATTTCTAATGCAATTTTTCCTCTTCTCTAGCCACTTTTAAGCCGTTTTGGCCGTTTCCAACCCGTTTTTGCAAGGCTCTAACCATGTTTAGGCTTTTTTGGCCATTTCTCACCTTGTTTTGGCCTTTTCTAACCCTTTTTAAGCCATTTTTGACCGATTCTAGCCTAGTTTTCAAAATTCTGTCCTGTTTTAAGCCACTTTTGTCCATATCTAACTCATTTTTGCACACCTCTTACCCTCTTTGGATAATTTTGGGCCATTTCTAAGCCATTTTTGCGCTTCTCTAAACATTTTTAAGACATTTTTGGCCGTTTCTAACCCGTTTTTGCGAGGCTCTAAACATTTTTAAGCCTTTTTTGGCCATTTCCAGCGCACATTAAGCCATTTCTAACCCGTTCTAAGACATTTTGGTCATTTCTACCCCATTTTTGCACTTCTCTAACCATTTTTAAGCCATCTTTGGACATTTGTAACCCAGTTTTGCTCATTTCTACCCCTTTGAAAGCCTGTTCTTTCTATTTCTAAGCCATTTATGCCCGCATGCATCCCGTGTCAAGCCATAGTTTTCCCTTTTCTTACCCATTCTTGCACATCTCTAACTCGACATAAACCAATTCTGGCCATTTCTAGCTTGGTGTTCAGACTTCTATCCCTTTTGAAGCCTTTTTGGCTGTATCTAAGCGTATTTTGCATGTCTCTCTCACTTTTTAAGCAGTTTTGGCCAATTCTAACCATTTTTTGCACTTCTCTGACCCTTCTGAAGCCAATTTTGCCTATTTCTAAACCATTTTTGCCCACTGTCAACCCATTTTAAGCCTTTTTTTTTCCTTTTCTATGCCATTTTTTCAATTCCTAACCATTGTTAAGCCATTTTGTTTCCTTTGCTAATCCATTTTTATCCATTTCTAGCCCATTTTAATCCATTCTTGGTTATTTCTAACCCTTTTTATTCCATGTTTGGCCATGTCTAGCCTGGTTTTCCAACTTCTAACCCGTTTTAAGCCGCTTTTGGCCATTTCCAACTCATTTTTGCACAGCTCTAAAGCTTTTTATGCCTTTTTTGGCTATATCTAAGCCATTTTTGCCCACTTCTACGGCATTTTTGGCCATTTCGAATGCAATTTTTCCTCTTCTCTAGCCACTTTTAAGCCGTTTTGGCCGTTTCCAACCCGTTTTTGCAAGGCTCTAACCATGTTTAGGCTTTTTTGGCCATTTCTCACCTTGTTTTGGCCTTTTCTAACCCTTTTTAAGCCATTTTTGACCGATTCTAGCCTGGTTTTCAAAATTCTATCCTGTTTTAAGCCACTTTTGTCCATATCTAACTCATTTTTGCACACCTCTTACCCTCTTTGGATAATTTTGGGCCATTTCTAAGCCATTTTTGCGCTTCTCTAAACATTTTTAAGACATTTTTGGCCGTTTCTAACCCGTTTTTGCGAGGCTCTAAAGATTTTTAAGCCTTTTTTGGCCATTTCCAGCGCACATTAAGCCATTTCTAACCCGTTCTAAGACATTTTGGTCATTTCTACCCCATTTTTGCACTTCTCTAACCATTTTTAAGCCATCTTTGGACATTTGTAACCCAGTTTTGCTCATTTCTACCCCTTTGAAAGCCTGTTCTTTCTATTTCTAAGCCATTTATGCCCGCATGCATCCCGTGTCAAGCCATAGTTTTCCCTTTTCTTACCCATTCTTGCACATCTCTAACTCGACGTAAACCAATTCTGGCCATTTCTAGCTTGGTGTTCAGACTTCTATCCCTTTTGAAGCCTTTTTGGCTGTATCTAAGCGTATTTTGCATGTCTCTCTCACTTTTTAAGCAGTTTTGGCCAATTCTAACCATTTTTTGCACTTCTCTGACCCTTCTGAAGCCAATTTTGCCTATTTCTAAACCATTTTTGCCCACTGTCAACCCATTTTAAGCCTTTTTTTTTCCTTTTCTATGCCATTTTTTCAATTCCTAACCATTGTTAAGCCATTTTGTTTCCTTTGCTAATCCATTTTTATCCATTTCTAGCCCATTTTAATCCATTCTTGGTTATTTCTAACCCTTTTTATTCCATGTTTGGCCATGTCTAGCCTGGTTTTCCAACTTCTAACCCGTTTTAAGCCGCTTTTGGCCATTTCCAACTCATTTTTGCACAGCTCTAAAGCTTTTTATGCCTTTTTTGGCTATATCTAAGCCATTTTTGCCCACTTCTACGGCATTTTTGGCCATTTCTAATGCAATTTTTCCTCTTCTCTAGCCGCTTTTAAGCCGTTTTGGCCGTTTCCAACCCGTTTTTGCAAGGCTCTAACCATGTTTAGGCTTTTTTGGCCATTTCTCACCTTGTTTTGGCCTTTTCTAACCCTTTTTAAGCCATTTTTGACCGATTCTAGCCTGGTTTTCAAAATTCTATCCTGTTTTAAGCCACTTTTGTCCATATCTAACTCATTTTTGCACACCTCTTACCCTCTTTGGATAATTTTGGGCCATTTCTAAGCCATTTTGGCGCTTCTCTAAACATTTTTAAGACATTTTTGGCCGTTTCTAACCCGTTTTTGCGAGGCTCTAAACATTTTTAAGCCTTTTTTGGCCATTTCCAGCGCACATTAGGCCATTTCTAACCCGTTCTAAGACATTTTGGTCATTTCTACCCCATTTTTGCACTTCTCTAACCATTTTTAAGCCATCTTTGGACATTTGTAACCCAGTTTTGCTCATTTCTACCCCTTTGAAAGCCTGTTCTTTCTATTTCTAAGCCATTTATGCCCGCATGCATCCCGTGTCAAGCCATAGTTTTCCCTTTTCTTACCCATTCTTGCACATCTCTAACTCGACGTAAACCAATTTTGGCCATTTCTAGCCTGGTGTTCAGACTTCTATCCCTTTTTAAGCCTTTTTGGCTGTATCTAAGCGTATTTTGCATGTCTCTCTCACTTTTTAAGCAGTTTTGGCCAATTCTAACCATTTTTTGCACTTCTCTGACCCTTCTGAAGCCAATTTTGGCTATTTCTAAATCATTTTTGCCCACTGTCAACCCATTTTAAGCCTTTTTTTTTCCTTTTCTATGCCATTTTTTCAATTCCTAACCATTGTTAAGCCATTTTGTTTCCTTTGCTAATCCATTTTTATCCATTTCTAGCCCATTTTAATCCATTCTTGGTTATTTCTAACCCTTTTTATTCCATGTTTGGCCATGTCTAGCCTGGTTTTCCAACTTCTAACCCGTTTTAAGCCGCTTTTGGCCATTTCCAACTCATTTTTGCACAGCTCTAAAGCTTTTTATGCCTTTTTTGGCTATATCTAAGCCATTTTTGCCCACTTCTACGGCATTTTTGGCCATTTCTAATGCAATTTTTCCTCTTCTCTAGCCACTTTTAAGCCGTTTTGGCCGTTTCCAACCCGTTTTTGCAAGGCTCTAACCATGTTTAGGCTTTTTTGGCCATTTCTCACCTTGTTTTGGCCTTTTCTAACCCTTTTTAAGCCATTTTTGACCGATTCTAGCCTAGTTTTCAAAATTCTGTCCTGTTTTAAGCCACTTTTGTCCATATCTAACTCATTTTTGCACACCTCTTACCCTCTTTGGATAATTTTGGGCCATTTCTAAGCCATTTTTGCGCTTCTCTAAACATTTTTAAGACATTTTTGGCCGTTTCTAACCCGTTTTTGCGAGGCTCTAAACATTTTTAAGCCTTTTTTGGCCATTTCCAGCGCACATTAAGCCATTTCTAACCCGTTCTAAGACATTTTGGTCATTTCTACCCCATTTTTGCACTTCTCTAACCATTTTTAAGCCATCTTTGGACATTTGTAACCCAGTTTTGCTCATTTCTACCCCTTTGAAAGCCTGTTCTTTCTATTTCTAAGCCATTTATGCCCGCATGCATCCCGTGTCAAGCCATAGTTTTCCCTTTTCTTACCCATTCTTGCACATCTCTAACTCGACATAAACCAATTCTGGCCATTTCTAGCTTGGTGTTCAGACTTCTATCCCTTTTGAAGCCTTTTTGGCTGTATCTAAGCGTATTTTGCATGTCTCTCTCACTTTTTAAGCAGTTTTGGCCAATTCTAACCATTTTTTGCACTTCTCTGACCCTTCTGAAGCCAATTTTGCCTATTTCTAAACCATTTTTGCCCACTGTCAACCCATTTTAAGCCTTTTTTTTTCCTTTTCTATGCCATTTTTTCAATTCCTAACCATTGTTAAGCCATTTTGTTTCCTTTGCTAATCCATTTTTATCCATTTCTAGCCCATTTTAATCCATTCTTGGTTATTTCTAACCCTTTTTATTCCATGTTTGGCCATGTCTAGCCTGGTTTTCCAACTTCTAACCCGTTTTAAGCCGCTTTTGGCCATTTCCAACTCATTTTTGCACAGCTCTAAAGCTTTTTATGCCTTTTTTGGCTATATCTAAGCCATTTTTGCCCACTTCTACGGCATTTTTGGCCATTTCGAATGCAATTTTTCCTCTTCTCTAGCCACTTTTAAGCCGTTTTGGCCGTTTCCAACCCGTTTTTGCAAGGCTCTAACCATGTTTAGGCTTTTTTGGCCATTTCTCACCTTGTTTTGGCCTTTTCTAACCCTTTTTAAGCCATTTTTGACCGATTCTAGCCTGGTTTTCAAAATTCTATCCTGTTTTAAGCCACTTTTGTCCATATCTAACTCATTTTTGCACACCTCTTACCCTCTTTGGATAATTTTGGGCCATTTCTAAGCCATTTTTGCGCTTCTCTAAACATTTTTAAGACATTTTTGGCCGTTTCTAACCCGTTTTTGCGAGGCTCTAAAGATTTTTAAGCCTTTTTTGGCCATTTCCAGCGCACATTAAGCCATTTCTAACCCGTTCTAAGACATTTTGGTCATTTCTACCCCATTTTTGCACTTCTCTAACCATTTTTAAGCCATCTTTGGACATTTGTAACCCAGTTTTGCTCATTTCTACCCCTTTGAAAGCCTGTTCTTTCTATTTCTAAGCCATTTATGCCCGCATGCATCCCGTGTCAAGCCATAGTTTTCCCTTTTCTTACCCATTCTTGCACATCTCTAACTCGACGTAAACCAATTTTGGCCATTTCTAGCCTGGTATTCAGACTTCTATCCCTTTTTAAGCCTTTTTGGCTGTATCTAAGCGTATTTTGCATGTCTCTCTCACTTTTTAAGCAGTTTTGGCCAATTCTAACCATACTTTGCACTTCTCTGACCCTTCTGAAGCCAATTTTGGCTATTTCTAAATCATTTTTGCCCACTGTCAACCCATTTTAAGCCATTTTTTTTCCTTTTCTATGCCATTTTTTCAATTCCTAACCATTGTTAAGCCATTTTGTTTCCTTTGCTAATCCATTTTTATCCATTTCTAGCCCATTTTAATCCATTCTTGGTTATTTCTAACCCTTTTTATTCCATGTTTGGCCATGTCTAGCCTGGTTTTCCAACTTCTAACCCGTTTTAAGCCGCTTTTGGCCATTTCCAACTCATTTTTGCACAGCTCTAAAGCTTTTTATGCCTTTTTTGGCTATATCTAAGCCATTTTTGCCCACTTCTACGGCATTTTTGGCCATTTCTAATGCAATTTTTCCTCTTCTCTAGCCACTTTTAAGCCGTTTTGGCCGTTTCCAACCCGTTTTTGCAAGGCTCTAACCATGTTTAGGCTTTTTTGGCCATTTCTCACCTTGTTTTGGCCTTTTCTAACCCTTTTTAAGCCATTTTTGACCGATTCTAGCCTAGTTTTCAAAATTCTGTCCTGTTTTAAGCCACTTTTGTCCATATCTAACTCATTTTTGCACACCTCTTACCCTCTTTGGATAATTTTGGGCCATTTCTAAGCCATTTTTGCGCTTCTCTAAACATTTTTAAGACATTTTTGGCCGTTTCTAACCCGTTTTTGCGAGGCTCTAAACATTTTTAAGCCTTTTTTGGCCATTTCCAGCGCACATTAAGCCATTTCTAACCCGTTCTAAGACATTTTGGTCATTTCTACCCCATTTTTGCACTTCTCTAACCATTTTTAAGCCATCTTTGGACATTTGTAACCCAGTTTTGCTCATTTCTACCCCTTTGAAAGCCTGTTCTTTCTATTTCTAAGCCATTTATGCCCGCATGCATCCCGTGTCAAGCCATAGTTTTCCCTTTTCTTACCCATTCTTGCACATCTCTAACTCGACGTAAACCAATTCTGGCCATTTCTAGCCTGGTGTTCAGACCTCTATCCCTTTTTAAGCCTTTTTGGCTGTATCTAAGCGTATTTTGCATGTCTCTCTCACTTTTTAAGCAGTTTTGGCCAATTCTAACCATTTTTTGCACTTCTCTGACCCTTCTGAAGCCAATTTTGGCTATTTCTAAATCATTTTTTGCCCACTTTCAACCCATTTTAAGCCTTTTTTTTTCCTTTTCTATGCCATTTTTTCAATTCCTAACCATTGTTAAGCCATTTTGGTTCCTTTGCTAATCCATTTTTATCCATTTCTAGCCCATTTTAATCCATTCTTGGTTATTTCTAACCCTTTTTATTCCATGTTTGGCCATGTCTAGCCTGGTTTTCCAACTTCTAACCCGTTTTAAGCCGCTTTTGGCCATTTCCAACTCATTTTTGCACAGCTCTAAAGCTTTT
Source organism: Lathamus discolor (assembly GCF_037157495.1). Lineage (NCBI taxonomy): Eukaryota > Metazoa > Chordata > Aves > Psittaciformes > Psittacidae > Lathamus > Lathamus discolor. The sequence continues at coordinate 1,343,769 of NW_027069096.1, read as the reverse complement.
TATGCCTTTTTTGGCTATATCTAAGCCATTTTTGCCCACTTCTACGGCATTTTTGGCCATTTCGAATGCAATTTTTCCTCTTCTCTAGCCACTTTTAAGCCGTTTTGGCCGTTTCCAACCCGTTTTTGCAAGGCTCTAACCATGTTTAGGCTTTTTTGGCCATTTCTCACCTTGTTTTGGCCTTTTCTAACCCTTTTTAAGCCATTTTTGACCGATTCTAGCCTAGTTTTCAAAATTCTGTCCTGTTTTAAGCCACTTTTGTCCATATCTAACTCATTTTTGCACACCTCTTACCCTCTTTGGATAATTTTGGGCCATTTCTAAGCCATTTTTGCGCTTCTCTAAACATTTTTAAGACATTTTTGGCCGTTTCTAACCCGTTTTTGCGAGGCTCTAAACATTTTTAAGCCTTTTTTGGCCATTTCCAGCGCACATTAGGCCATTTCTAACCCGTTCTAAGACATTTTGGTCATTTCTACCCAATTTTTGCACTTCTCTAACCATTTTTAAGCCATCTTTGGACATTTGTAACCCAGTTTTGCTCATTTCTACCCCTTTGAAAGCCTGTTCTTTCTATTTCTAAGCCATTTATGCCCGCATGCATCCCGTGTCAAGCCATAGTTTTCCCTTTTCTTACCCATTCTTGCACATCTCTAACTCGACGTAAACCAATTTTGGCCATTTCTAGCCTGGTGTTCAGACTTCTATCCCTTTTTAAGCCTTTTTGGCTGTATCTAAGCGTATTTTGCATGTCTCTCTCACTTTTTAAGCAGTTTTGGCCAATTCTAACCATTTTTTGCACTTCTCTGACCCTTCTGAAGCCAATTTTGGCTATTTCTAAATCATTTTTGCCCACTGTCAACCCATTTTAAGCCTTTTTTTTTCCTTTTCTATGCCATTTTTTCAATTCCTAACCATTGTTAAGCCATTTTGTTTCCTTTGCTAATCCATTTTTATCCATTTCTAGCCCATTTTAATCCATTCTTGGTTATTTCTAACCCTTTTTATTCCATGTTTGGCCATGTCTAGCCTGGTTTTCCAACTTCTAACCCGTTTTAAGCCGCTTTTGGCCATTTCCAACTCATTTTTGCACAGCTCTAAAGCTTTTTATGCCTTTTTTGGCTATATCTAAGCCATTTTTGCCCACTTCTACGGCATTTTTGGCCATTTCTAATGCAATTTTTCCTCTTCTCTAGCCACTTTTAAGCCGTTTTGGCCGTTTCCAACCCGTTTTTGCAAGGCTCTAACCATGTTTAGGCTTTTTTGGCCATTTCTCACCTTGTTTTGGCCTTTTCTAACCCTTTTTAAGCCATTTTTGACCGATTCTAGCCTAGTTTTCAAAATTCTGTCCTGTTTTAAGCCACTTTTGTCCATATCTAACTCATTTTTGCACACCTCTTACCCTCTTTGGATAATTTTGGGCCATTTCTAAGCCATTTTTGCGCTTCTCTAAACATTTTTAAGACATTTTTGGCCGTTTCTAACCCGTTTTTGCGAGGCTCTAAACATTTTTAAGCCTTTTTTGGCCATTTCCAGCGCACATTAAGCCATTTCTAACCCGTTCTAAGACATTTTGGTCATTTCTACCCCATTTTTGCACTTCTCTAACCATTTTTAAGCCATCTTTGGACATTTGTAACCCAGTTTTGCTCATTTCTACCCCTTTGAAAGCCTGTTCTTTCTATTTCTAAGCCATTTATGCCCGCATGCATCCCGTGTCAAGCCATAGTTTTCCCTTTTCTTACCCATTCTTGCACATCTCTAACTCGACATAAACCAATTCTGGCCATTTCTAGCTTGGTGTTCAGACTTCTATCCCTTTTGAAGCCTTTTTGGCTGTATCTAAGCGTATTTTGCATGTCTCTCTCACTTTTTAAGCAGTTTTGGCCAATTCTAACCATACTTTGCACTTCTCTGACCCTTCTGAAGCCAATTTTGGCTATTTCTAAATCATTTTTGCCCACTGTCAACCCATTTTAAGCCTTTTTTTTTCCTTTTCTATGCCATTTTTTCAATTCCTAACCATTGTTAAGCCATTTTGTTTCCTTTGCTAATCCATTTTTATCCATTTCTAGCCCATTTTAATCCATTCTTGGTTATTTCTAACCCTTTTTATTCCATGTTTGGCCATGTCTAGCCTGGTTTTCCAACTTCTAACCCGTTTTAAGCCGCTTTTGGCCATTTCCAACTCATTTTTGCACAGCTCTAAAGCTTTTTATGCCTTTTTTGGCTATATCTAAGCCATTTTTGCCCACTTCTACGGCATTTTTGGCCATTTCTAATGCAATTTTTCCTCTTCTCTAGCCACTTTTAAGCCGTTTTGGCCGTTTCCAACCCGTTTTTGCAAGGCTCTAACCATGTTTAGGCTTTTTTGGCCATTTCTCACCTTGTTTTGGCCTTTTCTAACCCTTTTTAAGCCATTTTTGACCGATTCTAGCCTAGTTTTCAAAATTCTGTCCTGTTTTAAGCCACTTTTGTCCATATCTAACTCATTTTTGCACACCTCTTACCCTCTTTGGATAATTTTGGGCCATTTCTAAGCCATTTTTGCGCTTCTCTAAACATTTTTAAGACATTTTTGGCCGTTTCTAACCCGTTTTTGCGAGGCTCTAAACATTTTTAAGCCTTTTTTGGCCATTTCCAGCGCACATTAAGCCATTTCTAACCCGTTCTAAGACATTTTGGTCATTTCTACCCCATTTTTGCACTTCTCTAACCATTTTTAAGCCATCTTTGGACATTTGTAACCCAGTTTTGCTCATTTCTACCCCTTTGAAAGCCTGTTCTTTCTATTTCTAAGCCATTTATGCCCGCATGCATCCCGTGTCAAGCCATAGTTTTCCCTTTTCTTACCCATTCTTGCACATCTCTAACTCGACATAAACCAATTCTGGCCATTTCTAGCTTGGTGTTCAGACTTCTATCCCTTTTGAAGCCTTTTTGGCTGTATCTAAGCGTATTTTGCATGTCTCTCTCACTTTTTAAGCAGTTTTGGCCAATTCTAACCATTTTTTGCACTTCTCTGACCCTTCTGAAGCCAATTTTGCCTATTTCTAAACCATTTTTGCCCACTGTCAACCCATTTTAAGCCTTTTTTTTTCCTTTTCTATGCCATTTTTTCAATTCCTAACCATTGTTAAGCCATTTTGTTTCCTTTGCTAATCCATTTTTATCCATTTCTAGCCCATTTTAATCCATTCTTGGTTATTTCTAACCCTTTTTATTCCATGTTTGGCCATGTCTAGCCTGGTTTTCCAACTTCTAACCCGTTTTAAGCCGCTTTTGGCCATTTCCAACTCATTTTTGCACAGCTCTAAAGCTTTTTATGCCTTTTTTGGCTATATCTAAGCCATTTTTGCCCACTTCTACGGCATTTTTGGCCATTTCGAATGCAATTTTTCCTCTTCTCTAGCCACTTTTAAGCCGTTTTGGCCGTTTCCAACCCGTTTTTGCAAGGCTCTAACCATGTTTAGGCTTTTTTGGCCATTTCTCACCTTGTTTTGGCCTTTTCTAACCCTTTTTAAGCCATTTTTGACCGATTCTAGCCTGGTTTTCAAAATTCTATCCTGTTTTAAGCCACTTTTGTCCATATCTAACTCATTTTTGCACACCTCTTACCCTCTTTGGATAATTTTGGGCCATTTCTAAGCCATTTTTGCGCTTCTCTAAACATTTTTAAGACATTTTTGGCCGTTTCTAACCCGTTTTTGCGAGGCTCTAAAGATTTTTAAGCCTTTTTTGGCCATTTCCAGCGCACATTAAGCCATTTCTAACCCGTTCTAAGACATTTTGGTCATTTCTACCCCATTTTTGCACTTCTCTAACCATTTTTAAGCCATCTTTGGACATTTGTAACCCAGTTTTGCTCATTTCTACCCCTTTGAAAGCCTGTTCTTTCTATTTCTAAGCCATTTATGCCCGCATGCATCCCGTGTCAAGCCATAGTTTTCCCTTTTCTTACCCATTCTTGCACATCTCTAACTCGACGTAAACCAATTTTGGCCATTTCTAGCCTGGTATTCAGACTTCTATCCCTTTTTAAGCCTTTTTGGCTGTATCTAAGCGTATTTTGCATGTCTCTCTCACTTTTTAAGCAGTTTTGGCCAATTCTAACCATTTTTTGCACTTCTCTGACCCTTCTGAAGCCAATTTTGGCTATTTCTAAATCATTTTTGCCCACTGTCAACCCATTTTAAGCCTTTTTTTTTCCTTTTCTATGCCATTTTTTCAATTCCTAACCATTGTTAAGCCATTTTGTTTCCTTTGCTAATCCATTTTTATCCATTTCTAGCCCATTTTAATCCATTCTTGGTTATTTCTAACCCTTTTTATTCCATGTTTGGCCATGTCTAGCCTGGTTTTCCAACTTCTAACCCGTTTTAAGCCGCTTTTGGCCATTTCCAACTCATTTTTGCACAGCTCTAAAGCTTTTTATGCCTTTTTTGGCTATATCTAAGCCATTTTTGCCCACTTCTACGGCATTTTTGGCCATTTCTAATGCAATTTTTCCTCTTCTCTAGCCGCTTTTAAGCCGTTTTGGCCGTTTCCAACCCGTTTTTGCAAGGCTCTAACCATGTTTAGGCTTTTTTGGCCATTTCTCACCTTGTTTTGGCCTTTTCTAACCCTTTTTAAGCCATTTTTGACCGATTCTAGCCTGGTTTTCAAAATTCTATCCTGTTTTAAGCCACTTTTGTCCATATCTAACTCATTTTGCACACCTCTTACCCTCTTTGGATAATTTTGGGCCATTTCTAAGCCATTTTTGCGCTTCTCTAAACATTTTTAAGACATTTTTGGCCGTTTCTAACCCGTTTTTGCGAGGCTCTAAACATTTTTAAGCCTTTTTTGGCCATTTCCAGCGCACATTAAGCCATTTCTAACCCGTTCTAAGACATTTTGGTCATTTCTACCCCATTTTTGCACTTCTCTAACCATTTTTAAGCCATCTTTGGACATTTGTAACCCAGTTTTGCTCATTTCTACCCCTTTGAAAGCCTGTTCTTTCTATTTCTAAGCCATTTATGCCCGCATGCATCCCGTGTCAAGCCATAGTTTTCCCTTTTCTTACCCATTCTTGCACATCTCTAACTCGACGTAAACCAATTTTGGCCATTTCTAGCCTGGTATTCAGACTTCTATCCCTTTTTAAGCCTTTTTGGCTGTATCTAAGCGTATTTTGCATGTCTCTCTCACTTTTTAAGCAGTTTTGGCCAATTCTAACCATTTTTTGCACTTCTCTGACCCTTCTGAAGCCAATTTTGGCTATTTCTAAATCATTTTTGCCCACTGTCAACCCATTTTAAGCCTTTTTTTTTCCTTTTCTATGCCATTTTTTCAATTCCTAACCATTGTTAAGCCATTTTGTTTCCTTTGCTAATCCATTTTTATCCATTTCTAGCCCATTTTAATCCATTCTTGGTTATTTCTAACCCTTTTTATTCCATGTTTGGCCATGTCTAGCCTGGTTTTCCAACTTCTAACCCGTTTTAAGCCGCTTTTGGCCATTTCCAACTCATTTTTGCACAGCTCTAAAGCTTTTTATGCCTTTTTTGGCTATATCTAAGCCATTTTTGCCCACTTCTACGGCATTTTTGGCCATTTCTAATGCAATTTTTCCTCTTCTCTAGCCGCTTTTAAGCCGTTTTGGCCGTTTCCAACCCGTTTTTGCAAGGCTCTAACCATGTTTAGGCTTTTTTGGCCATTTCTCACCTTGTTTTGGCCTTTTCTAACCCTTTTTAAGCCATTTTTGACCGATTCTAGCCTAGTTTTCAAAATTCTATCCTGTTTTAAGCCACTTTTGTCCATATCTAACTCATTTTTGCACACCTCTTACCCTCTTTGGATAATTTTGGGCCATTTCTAAGCCATTTTTGCGCTTCTCTAAACATTTTTAAGACATTTTTGGCCGTTTCTAACCCGTTTTTGCGAGGCTCTAAACATTTTTAAGCCTTTTTTGGCCATTTCCAGCGCACATTAAGCCATTTCTAACCCGTTCTAAGACATTTTGGTCATTTCTACCCCATTTTTGCACTTCTCTAACCATTTTTAAGCCATCTTTGGACATTTGTAACCCAGTTTTGCTCATTTCTACCCCTTTGAAAGCCTGTTCTTTCTATTTCTAAGCCATTTATGCCCGCATGCATCCCGTGTCAAGCCATAGTTTTCCCTTTTCTTACCCATTCTTGCACATCTCTAACTCGACGTAAACCAATTTTGGCCATTTCTAGCCTGGTGTTCAGACTTCTGTCCCTTTTGAAGCCTTTTTGGCTGTATCTAAGCGTATTTTGCATGTCTCTCTCACTTTTTAAGCAGTTTTGGCCAATTCTAACCATTTTTTGCACTTCTCTGACCCTTCTGAAGCCAATTTTGGCTATTTCTAAATCATTTTTGCCCACTGTCAACCCATTTTAAGCCATTTTTTTTCCTTTTCTATGCCATTTTTTCAATTCCTAACCATTGTTAAGCCATTTTGTTTCCTTTGCTAATCCATTTTTATCCATTTCTAGCCCATTTTAATCCATTCTTGGTTATTTCTAACCCTTTTTATTCCATGTTTGGCCATGTCTAGCCTGGTTTTCCAACTTCTAACCCGTTTTAAGCCGCTTTTGGCCATTTCCAACTCATTTTTGCACAGCTCTAAAGCTTTTTATGCCTTTTTTGGCTATATCTAAGCCATTTTTGCCCACTTCTACGGCATTTTTGGCCATTTCTAATGCAATTTTTCCTCTTCTCTAGCCACTTTTAAGCCGTTTTGGCCGTTTCCAACCCGTTTTTGCAAGGCTCTAACCATGTTTAGGCTTTTTTGGCCATTTCTCACCTTGTTTTGGCCTTTTCTAACCCTTTTTAAGCCATTTTTGACCGATTCTAGCCTAGTTTTCAAAATTCTATCCTGTTTTAAGCCACTTTTGTCCATATCTAACTCATTTTTGCACACCTCTTACCCTCTTTGGATAATTTTGGGCCATTTCTAAGCCATTTTTGCGCTTCTCTAAACATTTTTAAGACATTTTTGGCCGTTTCTAACCCGTTTTTGCGAGGCTCTAAACATTTTTAAGCCTTTTTTGGCCATTTCCAGCGCACATTAAGCCATTTCTAACCCGTTCTAAGACATTTTGGTCATTTCTACCCCATTTTTGCACTTCTCTAACCATTTTTAAGCCATCTTTGGACATTTGTAACCCAGTTTTGCTCATTTCTACCCCTTTGAAAGCCTGTTCTTTCTATTTCTAAGCCATTTATGCCCGCATGCATCCCGTGTCAAGCCATAGTTTTCCCTTTTCTTACCCATTCTTGCACATCTCTAACTCGACGTAAACCAATTCTGGCCATTTCTAGCCTGGTGTTCAGACCTCTATCCCTTTTTAAGCCTTTTTGGCTGTATCTAAGCGTATTTTGCATGTCTCTCTCACTTTTTAAGCAGTTTTGGCCAATTCTAACCATTTTTTGCACTTCTCTGACCCTTCTGAAGCCAATTTTGGCTATTTCTAAATCACTTTTGCCCACTTTCAACCCATTTTAAGCCTTTTTTTTTCCTTTTCTATGCCATTTTTTCAATTCCTAACCATTGTTAAGCCATTTTGGTTCCTTTGCTAATCCATTTTTATCCATTTCTAGCCCATTTTAATCCATTCTTGGTTATTTCTAACCCTTTTTATTCCATGTTTGGCCATGTCTAGCCTGGTTTTCCAACTTCTAACCCGTTTTAAGCCGCTTTTGGCCATTTCCAACTCATTTTTGCACAGCTCTAAAGCTTTTTATGCCTTTTTTGGCTATATCTAAGCCATTTTTGCCCACTTCTACGGCATTTTTGGCCATTTCTAATGCAATTTTTCCTCTTCTCTAGCCGCTTTTAAGCCGTTTTGGCCGTTTCCAACCCGTTTTTGCAAGGCTCTAACCATGTTTAGGCTTTTTTGGCCATTTCTCACCTTGTTTTGGCCTTTTCTAACCCTTTTTAAGCCATTTTTGACCGATTCTAGCCTAGTTTTCAAAATTCTATCCTGTTTTAAGCCACTTTTGTCCATATCTAACTCATTTTTGCACACCTCTTACCCTCTTTGGATAATTTTGGGCCATTTCTAAGCCATTTTTGCGCTTCTCTAAACATTTTTAAGACATTTTTGGCCGTTTCTAACCCGTTTTTGCGAGGCTCTAAACATTTTTAAGCCTTTTTTGGCCATTTCCAGCGCACATTAAGCCATTTCTAACCCGTTCTAAGACATTTTGGTCATTTCTACCCCATTTTTGCACTTCTCTAACCATTTTTAAGCCATCTTTGGACATTTGTAACCCAGTTTTGCTCATTTCTACCCCTTTGAAAGCCAATTCTTTCTATTTCTAAGCCATTTATGCCCGCATGCATCCCGTGTCAAGCCATAGTTTTCCCTTTTCTTACCCATTCTTGCACATCTCTAACTCGACGTAAACCAATTTTGGCCATTTCTAGCCTGGTGTTCAGACTTCTGTCCCTTTTGAAGCCTTTTTGGCTGTATCTAAGCGTATTTTGCATGTCTCTCTCACTTTTTAAGCAGTTTTGGCCAATTCTAACCATTTTTTGCACTTCTCTGACCCTTCTGAAGCCAATTTTGGCTATTTCTAAATCATTTTTGCCCACTGTCAACCCATTTTAAGCCATTTTTTTTCCTTTTCTATGCCATTTTTTCAATTCCTAACCATTGTTAAGCCATTTTGGTTCCTTTGCTAATCCATTTTTATCCATTTCTAGCCCATTTTAATCCATTCTTGGTTATTTCTAACCCTTTTTATTCCATGTTTGGCCATGTCTAGCCTGGTTTTCCAACTTCTAACCCGTTTTAAGCCGCTTTTGGCCATTTCCAACTCATTTTTGCACAGCTCTAAAGCTTTTTATGCCTTTTTTGGCTATATCTAAGCCATTTTTGCCCACTTCTACGGCATTTTTGGCCATTTCTAATGCAATTTTTCCTCTTCTCTAGCCGCTTTTAAGCCGTTTTGGCCGTTTCCAACCCGTTTTTGCAAGGCTCTAACCATGTTTAGGCTTTTTTGGCCATTTCTCACCTTGTTTTGGCCTTTTCTAACCCTTTTTAAGCCATTTTTGACCGATTCTAGCCTAGTTTTCAAAATTCTATCCTGTTTTAAGCCACTTTTGTCCATATCTAACTCATTTTTGCACACCTCTTACCCTCTTTGGATAATTTTGGGCCATTTCTAAGCCATTTTTGCGCTTCTCTAAACATTTTTAAGACATTTTTGGCCGTTTCTAACCCGTTTTTGCGAGGCTCTAAACATTTTTAAGCCTTTTTTGGCCATTTCCAGCGCACATTAAGCCATTTCTAACCCGTTCTAAGACATTTTGGTCATTTCTACCCCATTTTTGCACTTCTCTAACCATTTTTAAGCCATCTTTGGACATTTGTAACCCAGTTTTGCTCATTTCTACCCCTTTGAAAGCCTGTTCTTTCTATTTCTAAGCCATTTATGCCCGCATGCATCCCGTGTCAAGCCATAGTTTTCCCTTTTCTTACCCATTCTTGCACATCTCTAACTCGACGTAAACCAATTTTGGCCATTTCTAGCCTGGTGTTCAGACTTCTGTCCCTTTTGAAGCCTTTTTGGCTGTATCTAAGCGTATTTTGCATGTCTCTCTCACTTTTTAAGCAGTTTTGGCCAATTCTAACCATTTTTTGCACTTCTCTGACCCTTCTGAAGCCAATTTTGGCTATTTCTAAATCATTTTTGCCCACTGTCAACCCATTTTAAGCCATTTTTTTTCCTTTTCTATGCCATTTTTTCAATTCCTAACCATTGTTAAGCCATTTTGTTTCCTTTGCTAATCCATTTTTATCCATTTCTAGCCCATTTTAATCCATTCTTGGTTATTTCTAACCCTTTTTATTCCATGTTTGGCCATGTCTAGCCTGGTTTTCCAACTTCTAACCCGTTTTAAGCCGCTTTTGGCCATTTCCAACTCATTTTTGCACAGCTCTAAAGCTTTTTATGCCTTTTTTGGCTATATCTAAGCCATTTTTGCCCACTTCTACGGCATTTTTGGCCATTTCTAATGCAATTTTTCCTCTTCTCTAGCCACTTTTAAGCCGTTTTGGCCGTTTCCAACCCGTTTTTGCAAGGCTCTAACCATGTTTAGGCTTTTTTGGCCATTTCTCACCTTGTTTTGGCCTTTTCTAACCCTTTTTAAGCCATTTTTGACCGATTCTAGCCTAGTTTTCAAAATTCTATCCTGTTTTAAGCCACTTTTGTCCATATCTAACTCATTTTTGCACACCTCTTACCCTCTTTGGATAATTTTGGGCCATTTCTAAGCCATTTTTGCGCTTCTCTAAACATTTTTAAGACATTTTTGGCCGTTTCTAACCCGTTTTTGCGAGGCTCTAAACATTTTTAAGCCTTTTTTGGCCATTTCCAGCGCACATTAAGCCATTTCTAACCCGTTCTAAGACATTTTGGTCATTTCTACCCCATTTTTGCACTTCTCTAACCATTTTTAAGCCATATTTGGACATTTGTAACCCAGTTTTGCTCATTTCTACCCCTTTGAAAGCCTGTTCTTTCTATTTCTAAGCCATTTATGCCCGCATGCATCCCGTGTCAAGCCATAGTTTTCCCTTTTCTTACCCATTCTTGCACATCTCTAACTCGACGTAAACCAATTCTGGCCATTTCTAGCCTGGTGTTCAGACCTCTATCCCTTTTTAAGCCTTTTTGGCTGTATCTAAGCGTATTTTGCATGTCTCTCTCACTTTTTAAGCAGTTTTGGCCAATTCTAACCATTTTTTGCACTTCTCTGACCCTTCTGAAGCCAATTTTGGCTATTTCTAAATCACTTTTGCCCACTTTCAACCCATTTTAAGCCTTTTTTTTTCCTTTTCTATGCCATTTTTTCAATTCCTAACCATTGTTAAGCCATTTTGGTTCCTTTGCTAATCCATTTTTATCCATTTCTAGCCCATTTTAATCCATTCTTGGTTATTTCTAACCCTTTTTATTCCATGTTTGGCCATGTCTAGCCTGGTTTTCCAACTTCTAACCCGTTTTAAGCCGCTTTTGGCCATTTCCAACTCATTTTTGCACAGCTCTAAAGCTTTTTATGCCTTTTTTGGCTATATCTAAGCCATTTTTGCCCACTTCTACGGCATTTTTGGCCATTTCTAATGCAATTTTTCCTCTTCTCTAGCCGCTTTTAAGCCGTTTTGGCCGTTTCCAACCCGTTTTTGCAAGGCTCTAACCATGTTTAGGCTTTTTTGGCCATTTCTCACCTTGTTTTGGCCTTTTCTAACCCTTTTTAAGCCATTTTTGACCGATTCTAGCCTAGTTTTCAAAATTCTATCCTGTTTTAAGCCACTTTTGTCCATATCTAACTCATTTTTGCACACCTCTTACCCTCTTTGGATAATTTTGGGCCATTTCTAAGCCATTTTTGCGCTTCTCTAAACATTTTTAAGACATTTTTGGCCGTTTCTAACCCGTTTTTGCGAGGCTCTAAACATTTTTAAGCCTTTTTTGGCCATTTCCAGCGCACATTAAGCCATTTCTAACCCGTTCTAAGACATTTTGGTCATTTCTACCCCATTTTTGCACTTTTCTAACCATTTTTAAGCCATCTTTGGACATTTGTAACCCAGTTTTGCTCATTTCTACCCCTTTGAAAGCCTGTTCTTTCTATTTCTAAGCCATTTATGCCCGCATGCATCCCGTGTCAAGCCATAGTTTTCCCTTTTCTTACCCATTCTTGCACATCTCTAACTCGACGTAAACCAATTTTGGCCATTTCTAGCCTGGTGTTCAGACTTCTATCCCTTTTTAAGCCTTTTTGGCTGTATCTAAGCGTATTTTGCATGTCTCTCTCACTTTTTAAGCAGTTTTGGCCAATTCTAACCATTTTTTGCACTTCTCTGACCCTTCTGAAGCCAATTTTGGCTATTTCTAAATCATTTTTGCCCACTGTCAACCCATTTTAAGCCTTTTTTTTTCCTTTTCTATGCCATTTTTTCAATTCCTAACCATTGTTAAGCCATTTTGTTTCCTTTGCTAATCCATTTTTATCCATTTCTAGCCCATTTTAATCCATTCTTGGTTATTTCTAACCCTTTTTATTCCATGTTTGGCCATGTCTAGCCTGGTTTTCCAACTTCTAACCCGTTTTAAGCCGCTTTTGGCCATTTCCAACTCATTTTTGCACAGCTCTAAAGCTTTTTATGCCTTTTTTGGCTATATCTAAGCCATTTTTGCCCACTTCTACGGCATTTTTGGCCATTTCTAATGCAATTTTTCCTCTTCTCTAGCCGCTTTTAAGCCGTTTTGGCCGTTTCCAACCCGTTTTTGCAAGGCTCTAACCATGTTTAGGCTTTTTTGGCCATTTCTCACCTTGTTTTGGCCTTTTCTAACCCTTTTTAAGCCATTTTTGACCGATTCTAGCCTGGTTTTCAAAATTCTATCCTGTTTTAAGCCACTTTTGTCCATATCTAACTCATTTTTGCACACCTCTTACCCTCTTTGGATAATTTTGGGCCATTTCTAAGCCATTTTTGCGCTTCTCTAAACATTTTTAAGACATTTTTGGCCGTTTCTAACCCGTTTTTGCGAGGCTCTAAACATTTTTAAGCCTTTTTTGGCCATTTCCAGCGCACATTAAGCCATTTCTAACCCGTTCTAAGACATTTTGGTCATTTCTACCCCATTTTTGCACTTCTCTAACCATTTTTAAGCCATCTTTGGACATTTGTAACCCAGTTTTGCTCATTTCTACCCCTTTGAAAGCCTGTTCTTTCTATTTCTAAGCCATTTATGCCCGCATGCATCCCGTGTCAAGCCATAGTTTTCCCTTTTCTTACCCATTCTTGCACATCTCTAACTCGACGTAAACCAATTTTGGCCATTTCTAGCCTGGTATTCAGACTTCTATCCCTTTTTAAGCCTTTTTGGCTGTATCTAAGCGTATTTTGCATGTCTCTCTCACTTTTTAAGCAGTTTTGGCCAATTCTAACCATTTTTTGCACTTCTCTGACCCTTCTGAAGCCAATTTTGGCTATTTCTAAATCATTTTTGCCCACTGTCAACCCATTTTAAGCCTTTTTTTTTCCTTTTCTATGCCATTTTTTCAATTCCTAACCATTGTTAAGCCATTTTGTTTCCTTTGCTAATCCATTTTTATCCATTTCTAGCCCATTTTAATCCATTCTTGGTTATTTCTAACCCTTTTTATTCCATGTTTGGCCATGTCTAGCCTGGTTTTCCAACTTCTAACCCGTTTTAAGCCGCTTTTGGCCATTTCCAACTCATTTTTGCACAGCTCTAAAGCTTTTTATGCCTTTTTTGGCTATATCTAAGCCATTTTTGCCCACTTCTACGGCATTTTTGGCCATTTCTAATGCAATTTTTCCTCTTCTCTAGCCGCTTTTAAGCCGTTTTGGCCGTTTCCAACCCGTTTTTGCAAGGCTCTAACCATGTTTAGGCTTTTTTGGCCATTTCTCACCTTGTTTTGGCCTTTTCTAACCCTTTTTAAGCCATTTTTGACCGATTCTAGCCTAGTTTTCAAAATTCTATCCTGTTTTAAGCCACTTTTGTCCATATCTAACTCATTTTTGCACAACTCTTACCCTCTTTGGGTAATTTTGGGCCATTTCTAAGCCATTTTTGCGCTTCTCTAAACATTTTTAAGACATTTTTGGCCGTTTCTAACCCGTTTTTGCGAGGCTCTAAACATTTTTAAGCCTTTTTTGGCCATTTCCAGCGCACATTAAGCCATTTCTAACCCGTTCTAAGACATTTTGGTCATTTCTACCCCATTTTTGCACTTCTCTAACCATTTTTAAGCCATCTTTGGACATTTGTAACCCAGTTTTGCTCATTTCTACCCCTTTGAAAGCCTGTTCTTTCTATTTCTAAGCCATTTATGCCCGCATGCATCCCGTGTCAAGCCATAGTTTTCCCTTTTCTTACCCATTCTTGCACATCTCTAACTCGACGTAAACCAATTTTGGCCATTTCTAGCCTGGTGTTCAGACTTCTGTCCCTTTTGAAGCCTTTTTGGCTGTATCTAAGCGTATTTTGCATGTCTCTCTCACTTTTTAAGCAGTTTTGGCCAATTCTAACCATTTTTTGCACTTCTCTGACCCTTCTGAAGCCAATTTTGGCTATTTCTAAATCATTTTTGCCCACTGTCAACCCATTTTAAGCCATTTTTTTTCCTTTTCTATGCCATTTTTTCAATTCCTAACCATTGTTAAGCCATTTTGTTTCCTTTGCTAATCCATTTTTATCCATTTCTAGCCCATTTTAATCCATTCTTGGTTATTTCTAACCCTTTTTATTCCATGTTTGGCCATGTCTAGCCTGGTTTTCCAACTTCTAACCCGTTTTAAGCCGCTTTTGGCCATTTCCAACTCATTTTTGCACAGCTCTAAAGCTTTTTATGCCTTTTTTGGCTATATCTAAGCCATTTTTGCCCACTTCTACGGCATTTTTGGCCATTTCTAATGCAATTTTTCCTCTTCTCTAGCCACTTTTAAGCCGTTTTGGCCGTTTCCAACCCGTTTTTGCAAGGCTCTAACCATGTTTAGGCTTTTTTGGCCATTTCTCACCTTGTTTTGGCCTTTTCTAACCCTTTTTAAGCCATTTTTGACCGATTCTAGCCTGGTTTTCAAAATTCTATCCTGTTTTAAGCCACTTTTGTCCATATCTAACTCATTTTTGCACACCTCTTACCCTCTTTGGATAATTTTGGGCCATTTCTAAGCCATTTTTGCGCTTCTCTAAACATTTTTAAGACATTTTTGGCCGTTTCTAACCCGTTTTTGCGAGGCTCTAAACATTTTTAAGCCTTTTTTGGCCATTTCCAGCGCACATTAAGCCATTTCTAACCCGTTCTAAGACATTTTGGTCATTTCTACCCCATTTTTGCACTTCTCTAACCATTTTTAAGCCATCTTTGGACATTTGTAACCCAGTTTTGCTCATTTCTACCCCTTTGAAAGCCTGTTCTTTCTATTTCTAAGCCATTTATGCCCGCATGCATCCCGTGTCAAGCCATAGTTTTCCCTTTTCTTACCCATTCTTGCACATCTCTAACTCGACGTAAACCAATTCTGGCCATTTCTAGCCTGGTGTTCAGACCTCTATCCCTTTTTAAGCCTTTTTGGCTGTATCTAAGCGTATTTTGCATGTCTCTCTCACTTTTTAAGCAGTTTTGGCCAATTCTAACCATTTTTTGCACTTCTCTGACCCTTCTGAATCCAATTTTGGCTATTTCTAAATCACTTTTGCCCACTTTCAACCCATTTTAAGCCTTTTTTTTTTCTTTTCTATGCCATTTTTTCAATTCCTAACCATTGTTAAGCCATTTTGTTTCCTTTGCTAATCCATTTTTATCCATTTCTAGCCCATTTTAATCCATTCTTGGTTATTTCTAACCCTTTTTATTCCATGTTTGGCCATGTCTAGCCTGGTTTTCCAACTTCTAACCCGTTTTAAGCCGCTTTTGGCCATTTCCAACTCATTTTTGCACAGCTCTAAAGCTTTTTATGCCTTTTTTGGCTATATCTAAGCCATTTTTGCCCACTTCTACGGCATTTTTGGCCATTTCTAATGCAATTTTTCCTCTTCTCTAGCCGCTTTTAAGCCGTTTTGGCCGTTTCCAACCCGTTTTTGCAAGGCTGTAACCATGTTTAGGCTTTTTTGGCCATTTCTCACCTTGTTTTGGCCTTTTCTAACCCTTTTTAAGCCATTTTTGACCGATTCTAGCCTAGTTTTCAAAATTCTATCCTGTTTTAAGCCACTTTTGTCCATATCTAACTCATTTTTGCACAACTCTTACCCTCTTTGGGTAATTTTGGGCCATTTCTAAGCCATTTTTGCGCTTCTCTAAACATTTTTAAGACATTTTTGGCCGTTTCTAACCCGTTTTTGCGAGGCTCTAAACATTTTTAAGCCTTTTTTGGCCATTTCCAGCGCACATTAAGCCATTTCTAACCCGTTCTAAGACATTTTGGTCATTTCTACCCCATTTTTGCACTTCTCTAACCATTTTTAAGCCATCTTTGGACATTTGTAACCCAGTTTTGCTCATTTCTACCCCTTTGAAAGCCTGTTCTTTCTATTTCTAAGCCATTTATGCCCGCATGCATCCCGTGTCAAGCCATAGTTTTCCCTTTTCTTACCCATTCTTGCACATCTCTAACTCGACGTAAACCAATTTTGGCCATTTCTAGCCTGGTGTTCAGACTTCTGTCCCTTTTGAAGCCTTTTTGGCTGTATCTAAGCGTATTTTGCATGTCTCTCTCACTTTTTAAGCAGTTTTGGCCAATTCTAACCATTTTTTGCACTTCTCTGACCCTTCTGAAGCCAATTTTGGCTATTTCTAAATCATTTTTGCCCACTGTCAACCCATTTTAAGCCATTTTTTTTCCTTTTCTATGCCATTTTTTCAATTCCTAACCATTGTTAAGCCATTTTGTTTCCTTTGCTAATCCATTTTTATCCATTTCTAGCCCATTTTAATCCATTCTTGGTTATTTCTAACCCTTTTTATTCCATGTTTGGCCATGTCTAGCCTGGTTTTCCAACTTCTAACCCGTTTTAAGCCGCTTTTGGCCATTTCCAACTCATTTTTGCACAGCTCTAAAGCTTTTTATGCCTTTTTTGGCTATATCTAAGCCATTTTTGCCCACTTCTACGGCATTTTTGGCCATTTCTAATGCAATTTTTCCTCTTCTCTAGCCACTTTTAAGCCGTTTTGGCCGTTTCCAACCCGTTTTTGCAAGGCTCTAACCATGTTTAGGCTTTTTTGGCCATTTCTCACCTTGTTTTGGCCTTTTCTAACCCTTTTTAAGCCATTTTTGACCGATTCTAGCCTGGTTTTCAAAATTCTATCCTGTTTTAAGCCACTTTTGTCCATATCTAACTCATTTTTGCACACCTCTTACCCTCTTTGGATAATTTTGGGCCATTTCTAAGCCATTTTTGCGCTTCTCTAAACATTTTTAAGACATTTTTGGCCGTTTCTAACCCGTTTTTGCGAGGCTCTAAACATTTTTAAGCCTTTTTTGGCCATTTCCAGCGCACATTAAGCCATTTCTAACCCGTTCTAAGACATTTTGGTCATTTCTACCCCATTTTTGCACTTCTCTAACCATTTTTAAGCCATCTTTGGACATTTGTAACCCAGTTTTGCTCATTTCTACCCCTTTGAAAGCCTGTTCTTTCTATTTCTAAGCCATTTATGCCCGCATGCATCCCGTGTCAAGCCATAGTTTTCCCTTTTCTTACCCATTCTTGCACATCTCTAACTCGACGTAAACCAATTCTGGCCATTTCTAGCCTGGTGTTCAGACCTCTATCCCTTTTTAAGCCTTTTTGGCTGTATCTAAGCGTATTTTGCATGTCTCTCTCACTTTTTAAGCAGTTTTGGCCAATTCTAACCATTTTTTGCACTTCTCTGACCCTTCTGAATCCAATTTTGGCTATTTCTAAATCACTTTTGCCCACTTTCAACCCATTTTAAGCCTTTTTTTTTCCTTTTCTATGCCATTTTTTCAATTCCTAACCATTGTTAAGCCATTTTGTTTCCTTTGCTAATCCATTTTTATCCATTTCTAGCCCATTTTAATCCATTCTTGGTTATTTCTAACCCTTTTTATTCCATGTTTGGCCATGTCTAGCCTGGTTTTCCAACTTCTAACCCGTTTTAAGCCGCTTTTGGCCATTTCCAACTCATTTTTGCACAGCTCTAAAGCTTTTTATGCCTTTTTTGGCTATATCTAAGCCATTTTTGCCCACTTCTAAGGCATTTTTGGCCATTTCGAATGCAATTTTTCCTCTTCTCTAGCCGCTTTTAAGCCGTTTTGGCCGTTTCCAACCCGTTTTTGCAAGGCTCTAACCATGTTTAGGCTTTTTTGGCCATTTCTCACCTTGTTTTGGCCTTTTCTAACCCTTTTTAAGCCATTTTTGACCGATTCTAGCCTAGTTTTCAAAATTCTATCCTGTTTTAAGCCACTTTTGTCCATATCTAACTCATTTTTGCACACCTCTTACCCTCTTTGGATAATTTTGGGCCATTTCTAAGCCATTTTTGCGCTTCTCTAAACATTTTTAAGACATTTTTGGCCGTTTCTAACCCGTTTTTGCGAGGCTCTAAACATTTTTAAGCCTTTTTTGGCCATTTCCAGCGCACATTAAGCCATTTCTAACCCGTTCTAAGACATTTTGGTCATTTCTACCCCATTTTTGCACTTCTCTAACCATTTTTAAGCCATCTTTGGACATTTGT
This sequence comes from Lathamus discolor, assembly GCF_037157495.1. Classification (NCBI taxonomy): domain Eukaryota; kingdom Metazoa; phylum Chordata; class Aves; order Psittaciformes; family Psittacidae; genus Lathamus; species Lathamus discolor. Next base: position 1,325,513 of record NW_027069096.1, on the reverse strand, counting down.
AACCCAGTTTTGCTCATTTCTACCCCTTTGAAAGCCTGTTCTTTCTATTTCTAAGCCATTTATGCCCGCATGCATCCCGTGTCAAGCCATAGTTTTCCCTTTTCTTACCCATTCTTGCACATCTCTAACTCGACGTAAACCAATTCTGGCCATTTCTAGCCTGGTGTTCAGACCTCTATCCCTTTTTAAGCCTTTTTGGCTGTATCTAAGCGTATTTTGCATGTCTCTCTCACTTTTTAAGCAGTTTTGGCCAATTCTAACCATTTTTTGCACTTCTCTGACCCTTCTGAAGCCAATTTTGGCTATTTCTAAATCACTTTTGCCCACTTTCAACCCATTTTAAGCCTTTTTTTTTCCTTTTCTATGCCATTTTTTCAATTCCTAACCATTGTTAAGCCATTTTGTTTCCTTTGCTAATCCATTTTTATCCATTTCTAGCCCATTTTAATCCATTCTTGGTTATTTCTAACCCTTTTTATTCCATGTTTGGCCATGTCTAGCCTGGTTTTCCAACTTCTAACCCGTTTTAAGCCGCTTTTGGCCATTTCCAACTCATTTTTGCACAGCTCTAAAGCTTTTTATGCCTTTTTTGGCTATATCTAAGCCATTTTTGCCCACTTCTACGGCATTTTTGGCCATTTCTAATGCAATTTTTCCTCTTCTCTAGCCGCTTTTAAGCCGTTTTGGCCGTTTCCAACCCGTTTTTGCAAGGCTCTAACCATGTTTAGGCTTTTTTGGCCATTTCTCACAGAATCACAGAATCACCGAATCCCAAGGGTTGGAAGGGACCTAAAAAGATCATCTAGTCCAACCCCCCTGCAAGAGCAGGGTAACCTACAGTACATCACACAGGAACTTGTCCAGGCGGGCCTTGAATATCTCCAGTGTAGGAGACTCCACAACCCCCCTGGGCAACCTGTTCCAGTGCTCTGTCACTCTTACAGTAAAGAAGTTCTTCCTGATGTTAACGTGGAACTTCCTATGCTCCAGTTTACACCCATTGCCCCTTGTCCTATCACTGGATATCACTGAAAAAAGCCTAGCTCCATCATCCTGACACCTACCCTTTACATATTTGTAAACATTGATGAGGTCACCCCTCAGTCTCCTCTTCTCCAAGCTAAAGAGACCCAGCTCCCTCAGCCTCTCCTCATAAGGGAGATGTTCCACTCCCTTAATCATCTTTGTGGCTCTGCGCTGGACTCCTTCAAGCAATTCCCTGTCCTTCTTGAATTGAGGGGCCCAGAACTGGACACAATATTCCAGATGCGGCCTCACCAAGGCTGAGTAGAGGGGGAGGAGAACCTCTCTTGACCTACTAACCACTCCCTTTCTAATGCACCCTAAGATGCCATTTGCCTTCTTGGCCACAAGAGCACATTGCTGGCTCATGGTCATCCTCCTATCCACCAGGACCCCCAGGTCCCTTTCCCCTTCACTACTTTCCAGCAGGTCAACCCCCAACCTGTACTGGTACATGGGGTTGTTCTTCCCCAGATGCAAGACTCTACACTTGCCCTTGTTAAATTTCATCAAGTTTCTCCCCGCCCAACTCTCCAGCCTGTCCAGGTCTCGCTGAATGGCAGCACAGTCCTCTGGTGTGTCAGCCACTCCTCCCAGTTTTGTGTCATCAGCAAACTTGCTGAGGGTGCACTCAGTTCCCTCATCCAGGTCATTGATGAAAATATTAAACAGCACCGGTCCCAGCACCGACCCCTGAGGAACTCCACTAGTCACAGACCTCCAGCTAGATTCTGCGCCATTGACCACAACTCTCTGCCTTCTTCCTTTCAACCAGTTCTCGATCCACCTCACTACTTGATCGTCAAGCCCACACTTCCTTAGCTTATCTATGAGGATGCTGTGGGAGACAGTATCAAATGCCTTACTGAAATCAAGAAAAACTACATCTACCGCTCTACCATCATCCCTCCACCTAGTCACTTCCTCATAGAAGGCTATAAGGTTGGTCATACATGACTTCCCCCTCATAAAACCATGTTGGCTGTTCTTAATGACCCCCTCATCCTTGATATGCCTAGTGATGGAGTCAAGAATAAGTTGTTCCATCACCTTTCCAGGGATGGAGGTAAGGCTGACCGGTCTATAATTACCCGGGTCCTCCTTCTTGCCCTTCTTATAGATTGGTGTGACCTTTGCCATCCGCCAATCCTCAGGCACCTCGCCCGTTTCCCACGACTTACCAAAGATGATGGAAAGTGGCCTAGCAATGACCTCCGCCAGCTCCCTCAGCACCCGTGGGTGCATTCCATCCGGACCCATCGATTTACAGATGTCCAGATTGCATAGCTGATCCCTAACCCAATCCTCATCTACCAAAGCAAACTCCTCCTTTGTCCTGACTCCTTCTGGGGCTATAGAAATCCGGGGCCCTCGGGGAGAGTCTGCAGGAGTAAAGACAGAGGCAAAGAAGGCATTCAGCACCTCTGCCTTCTTTATATCCTCTGTCTCCAGGGTACCCACTTCGTTCAGCAGTGGGCCTATATTGCCTCTTGTGTTAGTTTTATTTGCTATGTATTTGAAGAAGCCCTTTCTATTGTCTTTAACCCGACTAGCAAGATTGAGTTCCAAGGAGGCCTTAGCTGTCCTAATTGCCTCCCTACATCCTCTAACAACTGTCCTATATTCCTCCCAAGCGGCCAGCCCCTCCTTCCATAATCCATAGATTCTCCTTTTCCACTTGAGTTTGCCCAGCAGCTCCTTGTTTAACCACGCCGGTCTCCTAGATCCCTTACTTGACTTCCTACTTATTGGGACGCTCCTTGTTTTGGCCTTTTCTAACCCTTTTTAAGCCATTTTTGACCGATTCTAGCCTAGTTTTCAAAATTCTATCCTGTTTTAAGCCACTTTTGTCCATATCTAACTCATTTTTGCACAACTCTTACCCTCTTTGGATAATTTTGGGCCATTTCTAAGCCATTTTTGCGCTTCTCTAAACATTTTTAAGACATTTTTGGCCGTTTCTAACCCGTTTTTGCGAGGCTCTAAACATTTTTAAGCCTTTTTTGGCCATTTCCAGCGCACATTAAGCCATTTCTAACCCGTTCTAAGACATTTTGGTCATTTCTACCCCATTTTTGCACTTCTCTAACCATTTTTAAGCCATCTTTGGACATTTGTAACCCAGTTTTGCTCATTTCTACCCCTTTGAAAGCCAATTCTTTCTATTTCTAAGCCATTTATGCCCGCATGCATCCCGTGTCAAGCCATAGTTTTCCCTTTTCTTACCCATTCTTGCACATCTCTAACTCGACGTAAACCAATTTTGGCCATTTCTAGCCTGGTGTTCAGACTTCTGTCCCTTTTGAAGCCTTTTTGGCTGTATCTAAGCGTATTTTGCATGTCTCTCTCACTTTTTAAGCAGTTTTGGCCAATTCTAACCATTTTTTGCACTTCTCTGACCCTTCTGAAGCCAATTTTGGCTATTTCTAAATCATTTTTGCCCACTTTCAACCCATTTTAAGCCTTTTTTTTTTCCTTTTCTATGCCATTTTTTCAATTCCTAACCATTGTTAAGCCATTTTGTTTCCTTTGCTAATCCATTTTTATCCATTTCTAGCCCATTTTAATCCATTCTTGGTTATTTCTAACCCTTTTTATTCCATGTTTGGCCATGTCTAGCCTGGTTTTCCAACTTCTAACCCGTTTTAAGCTGCTTTTGGCCATTTCCAACTCATTTTTGCACAGCTCTAAAGCTTTTTATGCCTTTTTTGGCTATATCTAAGCCATTTTTGCCCACTTCTACGGCATTTTTGGCCATTTCTAATGCAATTTTTCCTCTTCTCTAGCCGCTTTTAAGCCGTTTTGGCCGTTTCCAACCCGTTTTTGCAAGGCTCTAACCATGTTTAGGCTTTTTTGGCCATTTCTCACCTTGTTTTGGCCTTTTCTAACCCTTTTTAAGCCATTTTTGACCGATTCTAGCCTAGTTTTCAAAATTCTATCCTTTTTTAAGCCACTTTTGTCCATATCTAACTCATTTTTGCACACCTCTTACCCTCTTTGGATAATTTTGGGCCATTTCTAAGCCATTTTTGCGCTTCTCTAAACATTTTTAAGACATTTTTGGCCGTTTCTAACCCGTTTTTGCGAGGCTCTAAACATTTTTAAGCCTTTTTTGGCCATTTCCAGCGCACATTAAGCCATTTCTAACCCGTTCTAAGACATTTTGGTCATTTCTACCCCATTTTTGCACTTCTCTAACCATTTTTAAGCCATCTTTGGACATTTGTAACCCAGTTTTGCTCATTTCTACCCCTTTGAAAGCCTGTTCTTTCTATTTCTAAGCCATTTATGCCCGCATGCATCCCATGTCAAGCCATAGTTTTCCCTTTTCTTACCCATTCTTGCACATCTCTAACTCGACGTAAACCAATTCTGGCCATTTCTAGCCTGGTGTTCAGACTTCTGTCCCTTTTGAAGCCTTTTTGGCTGTATCTAAGCGTATTTTGCATGTCTCTCTCACTTTTTAAGCAGTTTTGGCCAATTCTAACAATTTTTTGCACTTCTCTGACCCTTCTGAAGCCAATTTTGGCTATTTCTAAATCATTTTTGCCCACTTTCAACCCATTTTAAGCCTTTTTTTTTCCTTTTCTATGCCATTTTTTCAATTCCTAACCATTGTTAAGCCATTTTGTTTCCTTTGCTAATCCATTTTTATCCATTTCTAGCCCATTTTAATCCATTCTTGGTTATTTCTAACCCTTTTTATTCCATGTTTGGCCATGTCTAGCCTGGTTTTCCAACTTCTAACCCGTTTTAAGCTGCTTTTGGCCATTTCCAACTCATTTTTGCACAGCTCTAAAGCTTTTTATGCCTTTTTTGGCTATATCTAAGCCATTTTTGCCCACTTCTACGGCATTTTTGGCCATTTGTAATGCAATTTTTCCTCTTCTCTAGCCGCTTTTAAGCCGTTTTGGCCGTTTCCAACCCGTTTTTGCAAGGCTCTAACCATGTTTAGGCTTTTTTGGCCATTTCTCACCTTGTTTTGGCCTTTTCTAACCCTTTTTAAGCCATTTTTGACCGATTCTAGCCTAGTTTTCAAAATTCTACCCTTTTTTAAGCCACTTTTGTCCATATCTAACTCATTTTTGCACACCTCTTACCCTCTTTGGATAATTTTGGGCCATTTCTAAGCCATTTTTGCGCTTCTCTAAACATTTTTAAGACATTTTTGGCCGTTTCTAACCCGTTTTTGCGAGGCTCTAAACATTTTTAAGCCTTTTTTGGCCATTTCCAGCGCACATTAAGCCATTTCTAACCCCCGTTCTAAGACATTTTGGTCATTTCTACCCCATTTTTGCACTTCTCTAACCATTTTTAAGCCATCTTTGGACATTTGTAACCCAGTTTTGCTCATTTCTACCCCTTTGAAAGCCTGTTCTTTCTATTTCTAAGCCATTTATGCCCGCATGCATCCCGTGTCAAGCCATAGTTTTCCCTTTTCTTACCCATTCTTGCACATCTCTAACTCGACGTAAACCAATTTTGGCCATTTCTAGCCTGGTGTTCAGACTTCTGTCCCTTTTGAAGCCTTTTTGGCTGTATCTAAGCGTATTTTGCATGTCTCTCTCACTTTTTAAGCAGTTTTGGCCAATTCTAACAATTTTTTGCACTTCTCTGACCCTTCTGAAGCCAATTTTGGCTATTTCTAAATCATTTTTGCCCACTGTCAACCCATTTTTAGCCTTTTTTTTTTCCTTTTCTATGCCATTTTTTCAATTCCTAACCATTGTTAAGCCATTTTGGTTCCTTTGCTAATCCATTTTTATCCATTTCTAGCCCATTTTAATCCATTCTTGGTTATTTCTAACCCTTTTTATTCCATGTTTGGCCATGTCTAGCCTGGTTTTCCAACTTCTAACCCGTTTTAAGCCGCTTTTGGCCATTTCCAACTCATTTTTGCACAGCTCTAAAGCTTTTTATGCCTTTTTTGGCTATATCTAAGCCATTTTTGCCCACTTCTACGGCATTTTTGGCCATTTCTAATGCAATTTTTCCTCTTCTCTAGCCACTTTTAAGCCGTTTTGGCCGTTTCCAACCCGTTTTTGCAAGGCTCTAACCATGTTTAGGCTTTTTTGGCCATTTCTCACCTTGTTTTGGCCTTTTCTAACCCTTTTTAAGCCATTTTTGACCGATTCTAGCCTAGTTTTCAAAATTCTATCCTGTTTTAAGCCACTTTTGTCCATATCTAACTCATTTTTGCACACCTCTTACCCTCTTTGGATAATTTTGGGCCATTTCTAAGCCATTTTTGCGCTTCTCTAAACATTTTTAAGCCTTTTTTGGCCATTTCCAGCGCACATTAAGCCATTTCTAACCCGTTCTAAGACATTTTGGTCATTTCTACCCCATTTTTGCACTTCTCTAACCATTTTTAAGCCATCTTTGGACATTTGTAACCCAGTTTTGCTCATTTCTACCCCTTTGAAAGCCAATTCTTTCTATTTCTAAGCCATTTATGCCCGCATGCATCCCGTGTCAAGCCATAGTTTTCCCTTTTCTTACCCATTCTTGCACATCTCTAACTCGACGTAAACCAATTCTGGCCATTTCTAGCCTGGTGTTCAGACTTCTATCCCTTTTGAAGCCTTTTTGGCTGTATCTAAGCGTATTTTGCATGTCTCTCTCACTTTTTAAGCAGTTTTGGCCAATTCTAACCATTTTTTGCACTTCTCTGACCCTTCTGAAGCCAATTTTGGCTATTTCTAAATCATTTTTTGCCCACTTTCAACCCATTTTAAGCCTTTTTTTTTCCTTTTCTATGCCATTTTTTCAATTCCTAACCATTGTTAAGCCATTTTGGTTCCTATGCTAATCCATTTTTACCCATTTCTAGCCCATTTTAATCCATTCTTGGTTATTTCTAACCCTTTTTATTCCATGTTTGGCCATGTCTAGCCTGGTTTTCCAACTTCTAACCCGTTTTAAGCCGCTTTTGGCCATTTCCAACTCATTTTTGCACAGCTCTAAAGCTTTTTATGCCTTTTTTGGCTATATCTAAGCCATTTTTGCCCACTTCTACGGCATTTTTGGCCATTTCTAATGCAATTTTTCCTCTTCTCTAGCCACTTTTAAGCCGTTTTGGCCGTTTCCAACCCGTTTTTGCAAGGCTCTAACCATGTTTAGGCTTTTTTGGCCATTTCTCACCTTGTTTTGGCCTTTTCTAACCCTTTTTAAGCCATTTTTGACCGATTCTAGCCTGGTTTTCAAAATTCTATCCTGTTTTAAGCCACTTTTGTCCATATCTAACTCATTTTTGCACACCTCTTACCCTCTTTGGATAATTTTGGGCCATTTCTAAGCCATTTTTGCGCTTCTCTAAACATTTTTAAGACATTTTTGGCCGTTTCTAACCCGTTTTTGCGAGGCTCTAAACATTTTTAAGCCTTTTTTGGCCATTTCCAGCGCACATTAAGCCATTTCTAACCCGTTCTAAGACATTTTGGTCATTTCTACCCCATTTTTGCACTTCTCTAACCATTTTTAAGCCATCTTTGGACATTTGTAACCCAGTTTTGCTCATTTCTACCCCTTTGAAAGCCTGTTCTTTCTATTTCTAAGCCATTTATGCCCGCATGCATCCCGTGTCAAGCCATAGTTTTCCCTTTTCTTACCCATTCTTGCACATCTCTAACTCGACGTAAACCAATTCTGGCCATTTCTAGCCTGGTGTTCAGACCTCTATCCCTTTTTAAGCCTTTTTGGCTGTATCTAAGCGTATTTTGCATGTCTCTCTCACTTTTTAAGCAGTTTTGGCCAATTCTAACCATTTTTTGCACTTCTCTGACCCTTCTGAAGCCAATTTTGGCTATTTCTAAATCACTTTTGCCCACTTTCAACCCATTTTAAGCCTTTTTTTTTCCTTTTCTATGCCATTTTTTCAATTCCTAACCATTGTTAAGCCATTTTGGTTCCTTTGCTAATCCATTTTTATCCATTTCTAGCCCATTTTAATCCATTCTTGGTTATTTCTAACCCTTTTTATTCCATGTTTGGCCATGTCTAGCCTGGTTTTCCAACTTCTAACCCGTTTTAAGCCGCTTTTGGCCATTTCCAACTCATTTTTGCACAGCTCTAAAGCTTTTTATGCCTTTTTTGGCTATATCTAAGCCATTTTTGCCCACTTCTACGGCATTTTTGGCCATTTCTAATGCAATTTTTCCTCTTCTCTAGCCGCTTTTAAGCCGTTTTGGCCGTTTCCAACCCGTTTTTGCAAGGCTCTAACCATGTTTAGGCTTTTTTGGCCATTTCTCACCTTGTTTTGGCCTTTTCTAACCCTTTTTAAGCCATTTTTGACCGATTCTAGCCTAGTTTTCAAAATTCTATCCTGTTTTAAGCCACTTTTGTCCATATCTAACTCATTTTTGCACACCTCTTACCCTCTTTGGATAATTTTGGGCCATTTCTAAGCCATTTTTGCGCTTCTCTAAACATTTTTAAGACATTTTTGGCCGTTTCTAACCCGTTTTTGCGAGGCTCTAAACATTTTTAAGCCTTTTTTGGCCATTTCCAGCGCACATTAAGCCATTTCTAACCCGTTCTAAGACATTTTGGTCATTTCTACCCCATTTTTGCACTTCTCTAACCATTTTTAAGCCATCTTTGGACATTTGTAACCCAGTTTTGCTCATTTCTACCCCTTTGAAAGCCTGTTCTTTCTATTTCTAAGCCATTTATGCCCGCATGCATCCCGTGTCAAGCCATAGTTTTCCCTTTTCTTACCCATTCTTGCACATCTCTAACTCGACGTAAACCAATTCTGGCCATTTCTAGCCTGGTGTTCAGACCTCTATCCCTTTTTAAGCCTTTTTGGCTGTATCTAAGCGTATTTTGCATGTCTCTCTCACTTTTTAAGCAGTTTTGGCCAATTCTAACCATTTTTTGCACTTCTCTGACCCTTCTGAAGCCAATTTTGGCTATTTCTAAATCACTTTTGCCCACTTTCAACCCATTTTAAGCCTTTTTTTTTCCTTTTCTATGCCATTTTTTCAATTCCTAACCATTGTTAAGCCATTTTGGTTCCTTTGCTAATCCATTTTTATCCATTTCTAGCCCATTTTAATCCATTCTTGGTTATTTCTAACCCTTTTTATTCCATGTTTGGCCATGTCTAGCCTGGTTTTCCAACTTCTAACCCGTTTTAAGCCGCTTTTGGCCATTTCCAACTCATTTTTGCACAGCTCTAAAGCTTTTTATGCCTTTTTTGGCTATATCTAAGCCATTTTTGCCCACTTCTACGGCATTTTTGGCCATTTCTAATGCAATTTTTCCTCTTCTCTAGCCGCTTTTAAGCCGTTTTGGCCGTTTCCAACCCGTTTTTGCAAGGCTCTAACCATGTTTAGGCTTTTTTGGCCATTTCTCACCTTGTTTTGGCCTTTTCTAACCCTTTTTAAGCCATTTTTGACCGATTCTAGCCTAGTTTTCAAAATTCTATCCTGTTTTAAGCCACTTTTGTCCATATCTAACTCATTTTTGCACACCTCTTACCCTCTTTGGATAATTTTGGGCCATTTCTAAGCCATTTTTGCGCTTCTCTAAACATTTTTAAGACATTTTTGGCCGTTTCTAACCCGTTTTTGCGAGGCTCTAAAGATTTTTAAGCCTTTTTTGGCCATTTCCAGCGCACATTAAGCCATTTCTAACCCGTTCTAAGACATTTTGGTCATTTCTACCCCATTTTTGCACTTCTCTAACCATTTTTAAGCCATCTTTGGACATTTGTAACCCAGTTTTGCTCATTTCTACCCCTTTGAAAGCCTGTTCTTTCTATTTCTAAGCCATTTATGCCCGCATGCATCCCGTGTCAAGCCATAGTTTTCCCTTTTCTTACCCATTCTTGCACATCTCTAACTCGACGTAAACCAATTTTGGCCATTTCTAGCCTGGTATTCAGACTTCTATCCCTTTTTAAGCCTTTTTGGCTGTATCTAAGCGTATTTTGCATGTCTCTCTCACTTTTTAAGCAGTTTTGGCCAATTCTAACCATTTTTTGCACTTCTCTGACCCTTCTGAAGCCAATTTTGGCTATTTCTAAATCATTTTTGCCCACTGTCAACCCATTTTAAGCCATTTTTTTTCCTTTTCTATGCCATTTTTTCAATTCCTAACCATTGTTAAGCCATTTTGTTTCCTTTGCTAATCCATTTTTATCCATTTCTAGCCCATTTTAATCCATTCTTGGTTATTTCTAACCCTTTTTATTCCATGTTTGGCCATGTCTAGCCTGGTTTTCCAACTTCTAACCCGTTTTAAGCCGCTTTTGGCCATTTCCAACTCATTTTTGCACAGCTCTAAAGCTTTTTATGCCATTTTTGGCTATATCTAAGCCATTTTTGCCCACTTCTACGGCATTTTTGGCCATTTCTAATGCAATTTTTCCTCTTCTCTAGCCGCTTTTAAGCCGTTTTGGCCGTTTCCAACCCGTTTTTGCAAGGCTCTAACCATGTTTAGGCTTTTTTGGCCATTTCTCACAGAATCACAGAATCACCGAATCCCAAGGGTTGGAAGGGACCTAAAAAGATCATCTAGTCCAACCCCCCTGCAAGAGCAGGGTAACCTACAGTACATCACACAGGAACTTGTCCAGGCGGGCCTTGAATATCTCCAGTGTAGGAGACTCCACAACCCCCCTGGGCAACCTGTTCCAGTGCTCTGTCACTCTTACAGTAAAGAAGTTCTTCCTGATGTTAACGTGGAACTTCCTATGCTCCAGTTTACACCCATTGCCCCTTGTCCTATCACTGGATATCACTGAAAAAAGCCTAGCTCCATCATCCTGACACCTACCCTTTACATATTTGTAAACATTGATGAGGTCACCCCTCAGTCTCCTCTTCTCCAAGCTAAAGAGACCCAGCTCCCTCAGCCTCTCCTCATAAGGGAGATGTTCCACTCCCTTAATCATCTTTGTGGCTCTGCGCTGGACTCCTTCAAGCAATTCCCTGTCCTTCTTGAATTGAGGGGCCCAGAACTGGACACAATATTCCAGATGCGGCCTCACCAAGGCTGAGTAGAGGGGGAGGAGAACCTCTCTTGACCTACTAACCACTCCCTTTCTAATGCACCCTAAGATGCCATTTGCCTTCTTGGCCACAAGAGCACATTGCTGGCTCATGGTCATCCTCCTATCCACCAGGACCCCCAGGTCCCTTTCCCCTTCACTACTTTCCAGCAGGTCAACCCCCAACCTGTACTGGTACATGGGGTTGTTCTTCCCCAGATGCAAGACTCTACACTTGCCCTTGTTAAATTTCATCAAGTTTCTCCCCGCCCAACTCTCCAGCCTGTCCAGGTCTCGCTGAATGGCAGCACAGTCCTCTGGTGTGTCAGCCACTCCTCCCAGTTTTGTGTCATCAGCAAACTTGCTGAGGGTGCACTCAGTTCCCTCATCCAGGTCATTGATGAAAATATTAAACAGCACCGGTCCCAGCACCGACCCCTGAGGAACTCCACTAGTCACAGACCTCCAGCTAGATTCTGCGCCATTGACCACAACTCTCTGCCTTCTTCCTTTCAACCAGTTCTCGATCCACCTCACTACTTGATCGTCAAGCCCACACTTCCTTAGCTTATCTATGAGGATGCTGTGGGAGACAGTATCAAATGCCTTACTGAAATCAAGAAAAACTACATCTACCGCTCTACCATCATCCCTCCACCTAGTCACTTCCTCATAGAAGGCTATAAGGTTGGTCATACATGACTTCCCCCTCATAAAACCATGTTGGCTGTTCTTAATGACCCCCTCATCCTTGATATGCCTAGTGATGGAGTCAAGAATAAGTTGTTCCATCACCTTTCCAGGGATGGAGGTAAGGCTGACCGGTCTATAATTACCCGGGTCCTCCTTCTTGCCCTTCTTATAGATTGGTGTGACCTTTGCCATCCGCCAATCCTCAGGCACCTCGCCCGTTTCCCACGACTTACCAAAGATGATGGAAAGTGGCCTAGCAATGACCTCCGCCAGCTCCCTCAGCACCCGTGGGTGCATTCCATCCGGACCCATCGATTTACAGATGTCCAGATTGCATAGCTGATCCCTAACCCAATCCTCATCTACCAAAGCAAACTCCTCCTTTGTCCTGACTCCTTCTGGGGCTATAGAAATCCGGGGCCCTCGGGGAGAGTCTGCAGGAGTAAAGACAGAGGCAAAGAAGGCATTCAGCACCTCTGCCTTCTTTATATCCTCTGTCTCCAGGGTACCCACTTCGTTCAGCAGTGGGCCTATATTGCCTCTTGTGTTAGTTTTATTTGCTATGTATTTGAAGAAGCCCTTTCTATTGTCTTTAACCCGACTAGCAAGATTGAGTTCCAAGGAGGCCTTAGCTGTCCTAATTGCCTCCCTACATCCTCTAACAACTGTCCTATATTCCTCCCAAGCGGCCAGCCCCTCCTTCCATAATCCATAGATTCTCCTTTTCCACTTGAGTTTGCCCAGCAGCTCCTTGTTTAACCACGCCGGTCTCCTAGATCCCTTACTTGACTTCCTACTTATTGGGACGCTCCTTGTTTTGGCCTTTTCTAACCCTTTTTAAGCCATTTTTGACCGATTCTAGCCTAGTTTTCAAAATTCTATCCTGTTTTAAGCCACTTTTGTCCATATCTAACTCATTTTTGCACAACTCTTACCCTCTTTGGATAATTTTGGGCCATTTCTAAGCCATTTTTGCGCTTCTCTAAACATTTTTAAGACATTTTTGGCCGTTTCTAACCCGTTTTTGCGAGGCTCTAAAGATTTTTAAGCCTTTTTTGGCCATTTCCAGCGCACATTAAGCCATTTCTAACCCGTTCTAAGACATTTTGGTCATTTCTACCCCATTTTTGCACTTCTCTAACCATTTTTAAGCCATCTTTGGACATTTGTAACCCAGTTTTGCTCATTTCTACCCCTTTGAAAGCCAATTCTTTCTATTTCTAAGCCATTTATGCCCGCATGCATCCCGTGTCAAGCCATAGTTTTCCCTTTTCTTACCCATTCTTGCACATCTCTAACTCGACGTAAACCAATTTTGGCCATTTCTAGCCTGGTGTTCAGACTTCTGTCCCTTTTGAAGCCTTTTTGGCTGTATCTAAGCGTATTTTGCATGTCTCTCTCACTTTTTAAGCAGTTTTGGCCAATTCTAACCATTTTTTGCACTTCTCTGACCCTTCTGAAGCCAATTTTGGCTATTTCTAAATCATTTTTGCCCACTTTCAACCCATTTTAAGCCTTTTTTTTTTCCTTTTCTATGCCATTTTTTCAATTCCTAACCATTGTTAAGCCATTTTGTTTCCTTTGCTAATCCATTTTTATCCATTTCTAGCCCATTTTAATCCATTCTTGGTTATTTCTAACCCTTTTTATTCCATGTTTGGCCATGTCTAGCCTGGTTTTCCAACTTCTAATCCGTTTTAAGCCGCTTTTGGCCATTTCCAACTCATTTTTGCACAGCTCTAAAGCTTTTTATGCCTTTTTTGGCTATATCTAAGCCATTTTTGCCCACTTCTACGGCATTTTTGGCCATTTCTAATGCAATTTTTCCTCTTCTCTAGCCGCTTTTAAGCCGTTTTGGCCGTTTCCAACCCGTTTTTGCAAGGCTCTAACCATGTTTAGGCTTTTTTGGCCATTTCTCACCTTGTTTTGGCCTTTTCTAACCCTTTTTAAGCCATTTTTGACCGATTCTAGCCTAGTTTTCAAAATTCTATCCTTTTTTAAGCCACTTTTGTCCATATCTAACTCATTTTTGCACACCTCTTACCCTCTTTGGATAATTTTGGGCCATTTCTAAGCCATTTTTGCGCTTCTCTAAACATTTTTAAGACATTTTTGGCCGTTTCTAACCCGTTTTTGCGAGGCTCTAAACATTTTTAAGCCTTTTTTGGCCATTTCCAGCGCACATTAAGCCATTTCTAACCCGTTCTAAGACATTTTGGTCATTTCTACCCCATTTTTGCACTTCTCTAACCATTTTTAAGCCATCTTTGGACATTTGTAACCCAGTTTTGCTCATTTCTACCCCTTTGAAAGCCTGTTCTTTCTATTTCTAAGCCATTTATGCCCGCATGCATCCCATGTCAAGCCATAGTTTTCCCTTTTCTTACCCATTCTTGCACATCTCTAACTCGACGTAAACCAATTCTGGCCATTTCTAGCCTGGTGTTCAGACCTCTATCCCTTTTGAAGCCTTTTTGGCTGTATCTAAGCGTATTTTGCATGTCTCTCTCACTTTTTAAGCAGTTTTGGCCAATTCTAACAATTTTTTGCACTTCTCTGACCCTTCTGAAGCCAATTTTGGCTATTTCTAAATCATTTTTGCCCACTTTCAACCCATTTTAAGCCTTTTTTTTTCCTTTTCTATGCCATTTTTTCAATTCCTAACCATTGTTAAGCCATTTTGTTTCCTTTGCTAATCCATTTTTATCCATTTCTAGCCCATTTTAATCCATTCTTGGTTATTTCTAACCCTTTTTATTCCATGTTTGGCCATGTCTAGCCTGGTTTTCCAAATTCTAACCCGTTTTAAGCTGCTTTTGGCCATTTCCAACTCATTTTTGCACAGCTCTAAAGCTTTTTATGCCTTTTTTGGCTATATCTAAGCCATTTTTGCCCACTTCTACGGCATTTTTGGCCATTTGTAATGCAATTTTTCCTCTTCTCTAGCCGCTTTTAAGCCGTTTTGGCCGTTTCCAACCCGTTTTTGCAAGGCTCTAACCATGTTTAGGCTTTTTTGGCCATTTCTCACCTTGTTTTGGCCTTTTCTAACCCTTTTTAAGCCATTTTTGACCGATTCTAGCCTAGTTTTCAAAATTCTATCCTTTTTTAAGCCACTTTTGTCCATATCTAACTCATTTTTGCACACCTCTTACCCTCTTTGGATAATTTTGGGCCATTTCTAAGCCATTTTTGCGCTTCTCTAAACATTTTTAAGACATTTTTGGCCGTTTCTAACCCGTTTTTGCGAGGCTCTAAACATTTTTAAGCCTTTTTTGGCCATTTCCAGCGCACATTAAGCCATTTCTAACCCCCGTTCTAAGACATTTTGGTCATTTCTACCCCATTTTTGCACTTCTCTAACCATTTTTAAGCCATCTTTGGACATTTGTAACCCAGTTTTGCTCATTTCTACCCCTTTGAAAGCCTGTTCTTTCTATTTCTAAGCCATTTATGCCCGCATGCATCCCGTGTCAAGCCATAGTTTTCCCTTTTCTTACCCATTCTTGCACATCTCTAACTCGACGTAAACCAATTTTGGCCATTTCTAGCCTGGTGTTCAGACTTCTGTCCCTTTTGAAGCCTTTTTGGCTGTATCTAAGCGTATTTTGCATGTCTCTCTCACTTTTTAAGCAGTTTTGGCCAATTCTAACAATTTTTTGCACTTCTCTGACCCTTCTGAAGCCAATTTTGGCTATTTCTAAATCATTTTTGCCCACTGTCAACCCATTTTTAGCCTTTTTTTTTTCCTTTTCTATGCCATTTTTTCAATTCCTAACCATTGTTAAGCCATTTTGGTTCCTTTGCTAATCCATTTTTATCCATTTCTAGCCCATTTTAATCCATTCTTGGTTATTTCTAACCCTTTTTATTCCATGTTTGGCCATGTCTAGCCTGGTTTTCCAACTTCTAACCCGTTTTAAGCCGCTTTTGGCCATTTCCAACTCATTTTTGCACAGCTCTAAAGCTTTTTATGCCTTTTTTGGCTATATCTAAGCCATTTTTGCCCACTTCTACGGCATTTTTGGCCATTTCTAATGCAATTTTTCCTCTTCTCTAGCCACTTTTAAGCCGTTTTGGCCGTTTCCAACCCGTTTTTGCAAGGCTCTAACCATGTTTAGGCTTTTTTGGCCATTTCTCACCTTGTTTTGGCCTTTTCTAACCCTTTTTAAGCCATTTTTGACCGATTCTAGCCTAGTTTTCAAAATTCTATCCTGTTTTAAGCCACTTTTGTCCATATCTAACTCATTTTTGCACACCTCTTACCCTCTTTGGATAATTTTGGGCCATTTCTAAGCCATTTTTGCGCTTCTCTAAACATTTTTAAGCCTTTTTTGGCCATTTCCAGCGCACATTAAGCCATTTCTAACCCGTTCTAAGACATTTTGGTCATTTCTACCCCATTTTTGCACTTCTCTAACCATTTTTAAGCCATCTTTGGACATTTGTAACCCAGTTTTGCTCATTTCTACCCCTTTGAAAGCCAATTCTTTCTATTTCTAAGCCATTTATGCCCGCATGCATCCCGTGTCAAGCCATAGTTTTCCCTTTTCTTACCCATTCTTGCACATCTCTAACTCGACGTAAACCAATTCTGGCCATTTCTAGCCTGGTGTTCAGACTTCTATCCCTTTTGAAGCCTTTTTGGCTGTATCTAAGCGTATTTTGCATGTCTCTCTCACTTTTTAAGCAGTTTTGGCCAATTCTAACCATTTTTTGCACTTCTCTGACCCTTCTGAAGCCAATTTTGGCTATTTCTAAATCATTTTTTGCCCACTTTCAACCCATTTTAAGCCTTTTTTTTTCCTTTTCTATGCCATTTTTTCAATTCCTAACCATTGTTAAGCCATTTTGGTTCCTATGCTAATCCATTTTTACCCATTTCTAGCCCATTTTAATCCATTCTTGGTTATTTCTAACCCTTTTTATTCCATGTTTGGCCATGTCTAGCCTGGTTTTCCAACTTCTAACCCGTTTTAAGCCGCTTTTGGCCATTTCCAACTCATTTTTGCACAGCTCTAAAGCTTTTTATGCTTTTTTTGGCGATATCTAAGCCATTTTTGCCCACTTCTACGGCATTTTTGGCCATTTCTAATGCAATTTTTCCTCTTCTCTAGCCGCTTTTAAGCCGTTTTGGCCGTTTCCAATCCGTTTTTGCAAGGCTCTAACCATGTTTAGGCTTTTTTGGCCATTTCTCACCTTGTTTTGGCCTTTTCTAACCCTTTTTAAGCCATTTTTGACCGATTCTAGCCTAGTTTTCAAAATTCTATCCTTTTTTAAGCCACTTTTGTCCATATCTAACTCATTTTTGCACACCTCTTACCCTCTTTGGATAATTTTGGGCCATTTCTAAGCCATTTTTGCGCTTCTCTAAACATTTTTAAGACATTTTTGGCCGTTTCTAACCCGTTTTTGCGAGGCTCTAAACATTTTTAAGCCTTTTTTGGCCATTTCCAGCGCACATTAAGCCATTTCTAACCCGTTCTAAGACATTTTGGTCATTTCTACCCCATTTTTGCACTTCTCTAACCATTTTTAAGCCATCTTTGGACATTTGTAACCCAGTTTTGCTCATTTCTACCCCTTTGAAAGCCTGTTCTTTCTATTTCTAAGCCATTTATGCCCGCATGCATCCCATGTCAAGCCATAGTTTTCCCTTTTCTTACCCATTCTTGCACATCTCTAACTCGACGTAAACCAATTCTGGCCATTTCTAGCCTGGTGTTCAGACCTCTATCCCTTTTGAAGCCTTTTTGGCTGTATCTAAGCGTATTTTGCATGTCTCTCTCACTTTTTAAGCAGTTTTGGCCAATTCTAACAATTTTTTGCACTTCTCTGACCCTTCTGAAGCCAATTTTGGCTATTTCTAAATCATTTTTGCCCACTTTCAACCCATTTTAAGCCTTTTTTTTTCCTTTTCTATGCCATTTTTTCAATTCCTAACCATTGTTAAGCCATTTTGTTTCCTTTGCTAATCCATTTTTATCCATTTCTAGCCCATTTTAATCCATTCTTGGTTATTTCTAACCCTTTTTATTCCATGTTTGGCCATGTCTAGCCTGGTTTTCCAACTTCTAACCCGTTTTAAGCTGCTTTTGGCCATTTCCAACTCATTTTTGCACAGCTCTAAAGCTTTTTATGCCTTTTTTGGCTATATCTAAGCCATTTTTGCCCACTTCTACGGCATTTTTGGCCATTTGTAATGCAATTTTTCCTCTTCTCTAGCCGCTTTTAAGCCGTTTTGGCCGTTTCCAACCCGTTTTTGCAAGGCTCTAACCATGTTTAGGCTTTTTTGGCCATTTCTCACCTTGTTTTGGCCTTTTCTAACCCTTTTTAAGCCATTTTTGACCGATTCTAGCCTAGTTTTCAAAATTCTATCCTTTTTTAAGCCACTTTTGTCCATATCTAACTCATTTTTGCACACCTCTTACCCTCTTTGGATAATTTTGGGCCATTTCTAAGCCATTTTTGCGCTTCTCTAAACATTTTTAAGACATTTTTGGCCGTTTCTAACCCGTTTTTGCGAGGCTCTAAACATTTTTAAGCCTTTTTTGGCCATTTCCAGCGCACATTAAGCCATTTCTAACCCCCGTTCTAAGACATTTTGGTCATTTCTACCCCATTTTTGCACTTCTCTAACCATTTTTAAGCCATCTTTGGACATTTGTAACCCAGTTTTGCTCATTTCTACCCCTTTGAAAGCCTGTTCTTTCTATTTCTAAGCCATTTATGCCCGCATGCATCCCGTGTCAAGCCATAGTTTTCCCTTTTCTTACCCATTCTTGCACATCTCTAACTCGACGTAAACCAATTTTGGCCATTTCTAGCCTGGTGTTCAGACTTCTGTCCCTTTTGAAGCCTTTTTGGCTGTATCTAAGCGTATTTTGCATGTCTCTCTCACTTTTTAAGCAGTTTTGGCCAATTCTAACAATTTTTTGCACTTCTCTGACCCTTCTGAAGCCAATTTTGGCTATTTCTAAATCATTTTTGCCCACTGTCAACCCATTTTTAGCCTTTTTTTTTTCCTTTTCTATGCCATTTTTTCAATTCCTAACCATTGTTAAGCCATTTTGGTTCCTTTGCTAATCCATTTTTATCCATTTCTAGCCCATTTTAATCCATTCTTGGTTATTTCTAACCCTTTTTATTCCATGTTTGGCCATGTCTAGCCTGGTTTTCCAACTTCTAACCCGTTTTAAGCCGCTTTTGGCCATTTCCAACTCATTTTTGCACAGCTCTAAAGCTTTTTATGCCTTTTTTGGCTATATCTAAGCCATTTTTGCCCACTTCTACGGCATTTTTGGCCATTTCTAATGCAATTTTTCCTCTTCTCTAGCCACTTTTAAGCCGTTTTGGCCGTTTCCAACCCGTTTTTGCAAGGCTCTAACCATGTTTAGGCTTTTTTGGCCATTTCTCACCTTGTTTTGGCCTTTTCTAACCCTTTTTAAGCCATTTTTGACCGATTCTAGCCTAGTTTTCAAAATTCTATCCTGTTTTAAGCCACTTTTGTCCATATCTAACTCATTTTTGCACACCTCTTACCCTCTTTGGATAATTTTGGGCCATTTCTAAGCCATTTTTGCGCTTCTCTGAACATGTTTAAGACATTTTTGGCCGTTTCTAACCTGTTTCTGCGAGGCTCTAAACATTTTTAAGCCTTTTTTGGCCATTTCCAGCGCACATTAAGCCATTTCTAACCCCCGTTCTAAGACATTTTGGTCATTTCTACCCCATTTTTGCACTTCTCTAACCATTTTTAAGCCATCTTTGGACATTTGTAACCCAGTTTTGTTCATTTCTACCCCTTTGAAAGCCAATTCTTTCTATTTCTAAGCCATTTATGCCCGCATGCATCCCGTGTCAAGCCATAGTTTTCCCTTTTCTTACCCATTCTTGCACATCTCTAACTCGACGTAAACCAATTTTGGCCATTTCTAGCCTGGTGTTCAGACTTCTGTCCCTTTTGAAGCCTTTTTGGCTGTATCTAAGCGTATTTTGCATGTCTCTCTCACTTTTTAAGCAGTTTTGGCCAATTCTAACCATTTTTTGCACTTCTCTGACCCTTCTGAAGCCAATTTTGGCTATTTCTAAATCATTTTTGCCCACTGTCAACCCATTTTTAGCCTTTTTTTTTTCCTTTTCTATGCCATTTTTTCAATTCCTAACCATTGTTAAGCCATTTTGGTTCCTTTGCTAATCCATTTTTATCCATTTCTAGCCCATTTTAATCCATTCTTGGTTATTTCTAACCCTTTTTATTCCATGTTTGGCCATGTCTAGCCTGGTTTTCCAACTTCTAACCCGTTTTAAGCCGCTTTTGGCCATTTCCAACTCATTTTTGCACAGCTCTAAAGCTTTTTATGCCTTTTTTGGCTATATCTAAGCCATTTTTGCCCACTTCTACGGCATTTTTGGCCATTTCTAATGCAATTTTTCCTCTTCTCTAGCCACTTTTAAGCCGTTTTGGCCGTTTCCAACCCGTTTTTGCAAGGCTCTAACCATGTTTAGGCTTTTTTGGCCATTTCTCACCTTGTTTTGGCCTTTTCTAACCCTTTTTAAGCCATTTTTGACCGATTCTAGCCTAGTTTTCAAAATTCTATCCTGTTTTAAGCCACTTTTGTCCATATCTAACTCATTTTTGCACACCTCTTACCCTCTTTGGATAATTTTGGGCCATTTCTAAGCCATTTTTGCGCTTCTCTAAACATTTTTAAGCCTTTTTTGGCCATTTCCAGCGCACATTAAGCCATTTCTAACCCGTTCTAAGACATTTTGGTCATTTCTACCCCATTTTTGCACTTCTCTAACCATTTTTAAGCCATCTTTGGACATTTGTAACCCAGTTTTGCTCATTTCTACCCCTTTGAAAGCCAATTCTTTCTATTTCTAAGCCATTTATGCCCGCATGCATCCCGTGTCAAGCCATAGTTTTCCCTTTTCTTACCCATTCTTGCACATCTCTAACTCGACGTAAACCAATTCTGGCCATTTCTAGCCTGGTGTTCAGACTTCTGTCCCTTTTGAAGCCTTTTTGGCTGTATCTAAGCGTATTTTGCATGTCTCTCTCACTTTTTAAGCAGTTTTGGCCAATTCTAACCATTTTTTGCACTTCTCTGACCCTTCTGAAGCCAATTTTGGCTATTTCTAAATCATTTTTTGCCCACTTTCAACCCATTTTAAGCCTTTTTTTTTCCTTTTCTATGCCATTTTTTCAATTCCTAACCATTGTTAAGCCATTTTGGTTCCTATGCTAATCCATTTTTACCCATTTCTAGCCCATTTTAATCCATTCTTGGTTATTTCTAACCCTTTTTATTCCATGTTTGGCCATGTCTAGCCTGGTTTTCCAACTTCTAACCCGTTTTAAGCCGCTTTTGGCCATTTCCAACTCATTTTTGCACAGCTCTAAAGCTTTTTATGCTTTTTTTGGCGATATCTAAGCCATTTTTGCCCACTTCTACGGCATTTTTGGCCATTTCTAATGCAATTTTTCCTCTTCTCTAGCCGCTTTTAAGCCGTTTTGGCCGTTTCCAATCCGTTTTTGCAAGGCTCTAACCATGTTTAGGCTTTTTTGGCCATTTCTCACCTTGTTTTGGCCTTTTCTAACCCTTTTTAAGCCATTTTTGACCGATTCTAGCCTAGTTTTCAAAATTCTATCCTGTTTTAAGCCACTTTTGTCCATATCTAACTCATTTTTGCACACCTCTTACCCTCTTTGGATAATTTTGGGCCATTTCTAAGCCATTTTTGCGCTTCTCTGAACATGTTTAAGACATTTTTGGCCGTTTCTAACCTGTTTCTGCGAGGCTCTAAACATTTTTAAGCCTTTTTTGGCCATTTCCAGCGCACATTAAGCCATTTCTAACCCGTTCTAAGACATTTTGGTCATTTCTACCCCATTTTTGCACTTCTCTAACCATTTTTAAGCCATCTTTGGACATTTGTAACCCAGTTTTGCTCATTTCTACCCCTTTGAAAGCCTGTTCTTTCTATTTCTAAGCCATTTATGCCCGCATGCATCCCGTGTCAAGCCATAGTTTTCCCTTTTCTTACCCATTCTTGCACATCTCTAACTCGACGTAAACCAATTCTGGCCATTTCTAGCCTGGTGTTCAGACTTCTGTCCCTTTTGAAGCCTTTTTGGCTGTATCTAAGCGTATTTTGCATGTCTCTCTCACTTTTTAAGCAGTTTTGGCCAATTCTAACCATTTTTTGCACTTCTCTGACCCTTCTGAAGCCAATTTTGGCTATTTCTAAATCATTTTTGCCCACTTTCAACCCATTTTAAGCCTTTTCTTTTTTTCCTTTTCTATGCCATTTTTTCAATTCCTAACCATTGTTAAGCCATTTTGGTTCCTTTGCTAATCCATTTTTATCCATTTCTAGCCCATTTTAATCCATTCTTGGTTATTTCTAACCCTTTTTATTCCATGTTTGGCCATGTCTAGCCTGGTTTTCCAACTTCTAACCCGTTTTAAGCCGCTTTTGGCCATTTCCAACTCATTTTTGCACAGCTCTAAAGCTTTTTATGCCTTTTTTGGCTATATCTAAGCCATTTTTTCCCACTTCTACGGCATTTTTGGCCATTTCTAATGGAATTTTTCCTCTTCTCTAGCCACTTTTAAGCCGTTTTGGCCGTTTCCAACCCGTTTTTGCAAGGCTCTAACCATGTTTAGGCTTTTTTGGCCATTTCTCACCTTGTTTTGGCCTTTTCTAACCCTTTTTAAGCCATTTTTGACCGATTCTAGCCTGGTTTTCAAAATTCTATCCTGTTTTAAGCCACTTTTGTCCATATCTAACTCATTTTTGCACACCTCTTACCCTCTTTGGATAATTTTGGGCCATTTCTAAGCCATTTTTGCGCTTCTCTAAACATTTTTAAG
Organism: Lathamus discolor; assembly: GCF_037157495.1. Classification (NCBI taxonomy): domain Eukaryota; kingdom Metazoa; phylum Chordata; class Aves; order Psittaciformes; family Psittacidae; genus Lathamus; species Lathamus discolor. Next base: position 1,302,920 of record NW_027069096.1, on the reverse strand, counting down.
ACATTTTTGGCCGTTTCTAACCCGTTTTTGCGAGGCTCTAAACATTTTTAAGCCTTTTTTGGCCATTTCCAGCGCACATTAAGCCATTTCTAACCCGTTCTAAGACATTTTGGTCATTTCTACCCCATTTTTGCACTTCTCTAACCATTTTTAAGCCATCTTTGGACATTTGTAACCCAGTTTTGCTCATTTCTACCCCTTTGAAAGCCAATTCTTTCTATTTCTAAGCCATTTATGCCCGCATGCATCCCGTGTCAAGCCATAGTTTTCCCTTTTCTTACCCATTCTTGCACATCTCTAACTCGACGTAAACCAATTTTGGCCATTTCTAGCCTGGTGTTCAGACTTCTGTCCCTTTTGAAGCCTTTTTGGCTGTATCTAAGCGTATTTTGCATGTCTCTCTCACTTTTTAAGCAGTTTTGGCCAATTCTAACCATTTTTTGCACTTCTCTGACCCTTCTGAAGCCAATTTTGGCTATTTCTAAATCATTTTTGCCCACTTTCAACCCATTTTAAGCCTTTTTTTTTTCCTTTTCTATGCCATTTTTTCAATTCCTAACTATTGTTAAGCCATTTTGGTTCCTTTGCTAATCCATTTTTATCCATTTCTAGCCCATTTTAATCCATTCTTGGTTATTTCTAACCCTTTTTATTCCATGTTTGGCCATGTCTAGCCTGGTTTTCCAACTTCTAACCCGTTTTAAGCCGCTTTTGGCCATTTCCAACTCATTTTTGCACAGCTCTAAAGCTTTTTATGCCTTTTTTGGCTATATCTAAGCCATTTTTGCCCACTTCTATGGCATTTTTGGCCATTTCTAATGCAATTTTTCCTCTTCTCTAGCCGCTTTTAAGCCGTTTTGGCCGTTTCCAACCCGTTTTTGCAAGGCTCTAACCATGTTTAGGCTTTTTTGGCCATTTCTCATCTTGTTTTGGCCTTTTCTAACCCTTTTTAAGCCATTTTTGACCGATTCTAGCCTAGTTTTCAAAATTCTATCCTGTTTTAAGCCACTTTTGTCCATATCTAACTCATTTTTGCACACCTCTTACCCTCTTTGGATAATTTTGGGCCATTTCTAAGCCATTTTTGCGCTTCTCTAAACATTTTTAAGCCTTTTTTGGCCATTTCCAGCGCACATTAAGCCATTTCTAACCCGTTCTAAGACATTTTGGTCATTTCTACCCCATTTTTGCACTTCTCTAACCATTTTTAAGCCATCTTTGGACATTTGTAACCCAGTTTTGCTCATTTCTACCCCTTTGAAAGCCAATTCTTTCTATTTCTAAGCCATTTATGCCCGCATGCATCCCGTGTCAAGCCATAGTTTTCCCTTTTCTTACCCATTCTTGCACATCTCTAACTCGACGTAAACCAATTTTGGCCATTTCTAGCCTGGTGTTCAGACTTCTGTCCCTTTTGAAGCCTTTTTGGCTGTATCTAAGCGTATTTTGCATGTCTCTCTCACTTTTTAAGCAGTTTTGGCCAATTCTAACCATTTTTTGCACTTCTCTGACCCTTCTGAAGCCAATTTTGGCTATTTCTAAATCATTTTTGCCCACTTTCAACCCATTTTAAGCCTTTTTTTTTTCCTTTTCTATGCCATTTTTTCAATTCCTAACTATTGTTAAGCCATTTTGGTTCCTTTGCTAATCCATTTTTATCCATTTCTAGCCCATTTTAATCCATTCTTGGTTATTTCTAACCCTTTTTATTCCATGTTTGGCCATGTCTAGCCTGGTTTTCCAACTTCTAACCCGTTTTAAGCCGCTTTTGGCCATTTCCAACTCATTTTTGCACAGCTCTAAAGCTTTTTATGCCTTTTTTGGCTATATCTAAGCCATTTTTGCCCACTTCTACGGCATTTTTGGCCATTTCTAATGCAATTTTTCCTCTTCTCTAGCCACTTTTAAGCCGTTTTGGCCGTTTCCAACCCGTTTTTGCAAGGCTCTAACCATGTTTAGGCTTTTTTGGCCATTTCTCACCTTGTTTTGGCCTTTTCTAACCCTTTTTAAGCCATTTTTGACCGATTCTAGCCTAGTTTTCAAAATTCTATCCTGTTTTAAGCCATTTTTGTCCATATCTAACTCATTTTTGCACACCTCTTACCCTCTTTGGATAATTTTGGGCCATTTCTAAGCCATTTTTGCGCTTCTCTAAACATTTTTAAGACATTTTTGGCCGTTTCTAACCCGTTTTTGCGAGGCTCTAAACATTTTTAAGCCTTTTTTGGCCATTTCCAGCGCACATTAAGCCATTTCTAACCCGTTCTAAGACATTTTGGTCATTTCTACCCCATTTTTGCACTTCTCTAACCATTTTTAAGCCATCTTTGGACATTTGTAACCCAGTTTTGCTCATTTCTACCCCTTTGAAAGCCTGTTCTTTCTATTTCTAAGCCATTTATGCCCGCATGCATCCCGTGTCAAGCCATAGTTTTCCCTTTTCTTACCCATTCTTGCACATCTCTAACTCGACGTAAACCAATTCTGGCCATTTCTAGCCTGGTGTTCAGACTTCTGTCCCTTTTGAAGCCTTTTTGGCTGTATCTAAGCGTATTTTGCATGTCTCTCTCACTTTTTAAGCAGTTTTGGCCAATTCTAACCATTTTTTGCACTTCTCTGACCCTTCTGAAGCCAATTTTGGCTATTTCTAAATCATTTTTGCCCACTTTCAACCCATTTTAAGCCTTTTTTTTTTTTCCTTTTCTATGCCATTTTTTCAATTCCTAACCATTGTTAAGCCATTTTGGTTCCTTTGCTAATCCATTTTTATCCATTTCTAGCCCATTTTAATCCATTCTTGGTTATTTCTAACCCTTTTTATTCCATGTTTGGCCATGTCTAGCCTGGTTTTCCAACTTCTAACCCGTTTTAAGCCGCTTTTGGCCATTTCCAACTCATTTTTGCACAGCTCTAAAGCTTTTTATGCCTTTTTTGGCTATATCTAAGCCATTTTTTCCCACTTCTACGGCATTTTTGGCCATTTCTAATGGAATTTTTCCTCTTCTCTAGCCACTTTTAAGCCGTTTTGGCCGTTTCCAACCCGTTTTTGCAAGGCTCTAACCATGTTTAGGCTTTTTTGGCCATTTCTCACCTTGTTTTGGCCTTTTCTAACCCTTTTTAAGCCATTTTTGACCGATTCTAGCCTGGTTTTCAAAATTCTATCCTGTTTTAAGCCACTTTTGTCCATATCTAACTCATTTTTGCACACCTCTTACCCTCTTTGGATAATTTTGGGCCATTTCTAAGCCATTTTTGCGCTTCTCTAAACATTTTTAAGACATTTTTGGCCGTTTCTAACCCGTTTTTGCGAGGCTCTAAACATTTTTAAGCCTTTTTTGGCCATTTCCAGCGCACATTAAGCCATTTCTAACCCGTTCTAAGACATTTTGGTCATTTCTACCCCATTTTTGCACTTCTCTAACCATTTTTAAGCCATCTTTGGACATTTGTAACCCAGTTTTGCTCATTTCTACCCCTTTGAAAGCCAATTCTTTCTATTTCTAAGCCATTTATGCCCGCATGCATCCCGTGTCAAGCCATAGTTTTCCCTTTTCTTACCCATTCTTGCACATCTCTAACTCGACGTAAACCAATTTTGGCCATTTCTAGCCTGGTGTTCAGACTTCTGTCCCTTTTGAAGCCTTTTTGGCTGTATCTAAGCGTATTTTGCATGTCTCTCTCACTTTTTAAGCAGTTTTGGCCAATTCTAACCATTTTTTGCACTTCTCTGACCCTTCTGAAGCCAATTTTGGCTATTTCTAAATCATTTTTGCCCACTGTCAACCCATTTTAAGCCTTTTTTTTTTCCTTTTCTATGACATTTTTTCAATTCCTAACCTTTGTTAAGCCATTTTGGTTCCTTTGCTAATCCATTTTTATCCATTTCTAGCCCATTTTAATCCATTCTTGGTTATTTCTAACCCTTTTTATTCCATGTTTGGCCATGTCTAGCCTGGTTTTCCAACTTCTAACCCGTTTTAAGCCGCTTTTGGCCATTTCCAACTCATTTTTGCACAGCTCTAAAGCTTTTTATGCCTTTTTTGGCTATATCTAAGCCATTTTTGCCCACTTCTACGGCATTTTTGGCCATTTCTAATGCAATTTTTCCTCTTCTCTAGCCACTTTTAAGCCGTTTTGGCCGTTTCCAACCCGTTTTTGCAAGGCTCTAACCATGTTTAGGCTTTTTTGGCCATTTCTCACCTTGTTTTGGCCTTTTCTAACCCTTTTTAAGCCATTTTTGACCGATTCTAGCCTAGTTTTCAAAATTCTATCCTGTTTTAAGCCACTTTTGTCCATATCTAACTCATTTTTGCACACCTCTTACCCTCTTTGGATAATTTTGGGCCATTTCTAAGCCATTTTTGCGCTTCTCTAAACATTTTTAAGACATTTTTGGCCGTTTCTAACCCGTTTTTGCGAGGCTCTAAACATTTTTAAGCCTTTTTTGGCCATTTCCAGCGCACATTAAGCCATTTCTAACCCGTTCTAAGACATTTTGGTCATTTCTACCCCATTTTTGCACTTCTCTAACCATTTTTAAGCCATATTTGGACATTTGTAACCCAGTTTTGCTCATTTCTACCCCTTTGAAAGCCTGTTCTTTCTATTTCTAAGCCATTTATGCCCGCATGCATCCCGTGTCAAGCCATAGTTTTCCCTTTTCTTACCCATTCTTGCACATCTCTAACTCGACGTAAACCAATTCTGGCCATTTCTAGCCTGGTGTTCAGACCTCTATCCCTTTTTAAGCCTTTTTGGCTGTATCTAAGCGTATTTTGCATGTCTCTCTCACTTTTTAAGCAGTTTTGGCCAATTCTAACCATTTTTTGCACTTCTCTGACCCTTCTGAAGCCAATTTTGGCTATTTCTAAATCATTTTTTGCCCACTTTCAACCCATTTTAAGCCTTTTTTTTTTCCTTTTCTATGCCATTTTTTCAATTCCTAACCATTGTTAAGCCATTTTGGTTCCTTTGCTAATCCATTTTTATCCATTTCTAGCCCATTTTAATCCATTCTTGGTTATTTCTAACCCTTTTTATTCCATGTTTGGCCATGTCTAGCCTGGTTTTCCGACTTCTAACCCGTTTTAAGCCGCTTTTGGCCATTTCCAACTCATTTTTGCACAGCTCTAAAGCTTTTTATGCCTTTTTTGGCTATATCTAAGCCATTTTTGCCCACTTCTACGGCATTTTTGGCCATTTCTAATGCAATTTTTCCTCTTCTCTAGCCACTTTTAAGCCGTTTTGGCCGTTTCCAACCCATTTTTGCAAGGCTCTAACCATGTTTAGGCTTTTTTGGCCATTTCTCACCTTGTTTTGGCCTTTTCTAACCCTTTTTAAGCCATTTTTGACCGATTCTAGCCTAGTTTTCAAAATTCTATCCTGTTTTAAGCCACTTTTGTCCATATCTAACTCATTTTTGCACACCTCTTACCCTCTTTGGATAATTTTGGGCCATTTCTAAGCCATTTTTGCGCTTCTCTAAACATTTTTAAGACATTTTTGGCCGTTTCTAACCCGTTTTTGCGAGGCTCTAAACATTTTTAAGCCTTTTTTGGCCATTTCCAGCGCACATTAAGCCATTTCTAACCCGTTCTAAGACATTTTGGTCATTTCTACCCCATTTTTGCACTTCTCTAACCATTTTTAAGCCATCTTTGGACATTTGTAACCCAGTTTTGCTCATTTCTACCCCTTTGAAAGCCTGTTCTTTCTATTTCTAAGCCATTTATGCCCGCATGCATCCCGTGTCAAGCCATAGTTTTCCCTTTTCTTACCCATTCTTGCACATCTCTAACTCGACGTAAACCAATTCTGGCCATTTCTAGCCTGGTGTTCAGACTTCTGTCCCTTTTGAAGCCTTTTTGGCTGTATCTAAGCGTATTTTGCATGTCTCTCTCACTTTTTAAGCAGTTTTGGCCAATTCTAACCATTTTTTGCACTTCTCTGACCCTTCTGAAGCCAATTTTGGCTATTTCTAAATCATTTTTGCCCACTTTCAACCCATTTTAAGCCTTTTTTTTTTTTCCTTTTCTATGCCATTTTTTCAATTCCTAACCATTGTTAAGCCATTTTGGTTCCTTTGCTAATCCATTTTTATCCATTTCTAGCCCATTTTAATCCATTCTTGGTTATTTCTAACCCTTTTTATTCCATGTTTGGCCATGTCTAGCCTGGTTTTCCAACTTCTAACCCGTTTTAAGCCGCTTTTGGCCATTTCCAACTCATTTTTGCACAGCTCTAAAGCTTTTTATGCCTTTTTTGGCTATATCTAAGCCATTTTTGCCCACTTCTACGGCATTTTTGGCCATTTCTAATGCAATTTTTCCTCTTCTCTAGCCACTTTTAAGCCGTTTTGGCCGTTTCCAACCCGTTTTTGCAAGGCTCTAACCATGTTTAGGCTTTTTTGGCCATTTCTCACCTTGTTTTGGCCTTTTCTAACCCTTTTTAAGCCATTTTTGACCGATTCTAGCCTAGTTTTCAAAATTCTATCCTGTTTTAAGCCACTTTTGTCCATATCTAACTCATTTTTGCACACCTCTTACCCTCTTTGGATAATTTTGGGCCATTTCTAAGCCATTTTTGCGCTTCTCTAAACATTTTTAAGACATTTTTGGCCGTTTCTAACCCGTTTTTGCGAGGCTCTAAACATTTTTAAGCCTTTTTTGGCCATTTCCAGCGCACATTAAGCCATTTCTAACCCGTTCTAAGACATTTTGGTCATTTCTACCCCATTTTTGCACTTCTCTAACCATTTTTAAGCCATCTTTGGACATTTGTAACCCAGTTTTGCTCATTTCTACCCCTTTGAAAGCCTGTTCTTTCTATTTCTAAGCCATTTATGCCCGCATGCATCCCGTGTCAAGCCATAGTTTTCCCTTTTCTTACCCATTCTTGCACGTCTCTAACTCGACGTAAACCAATTTTGGCCATTTCTAGCCTGGTGTTCAGACTTCTATCCCTTTTGAAGCCTTTTTGGCTGTATCTAAGCGTATTTTGCATGTCTCTCTCACTTTTTAAGCAGTTTTGGCCAATTCTAACCATTTTTTGCACTTCTCTGACCCTTCTGAAGCCAATTTTGGCTATTTCTAAATCATTTTTGCCCACTGTCATCCCATTTTAAGCCTTTTTTTTCCCTTTTCTATGCCATTTTTTCAATTCCTAACCATTCTTAAGCCATTTTGGTTCCTTTGCTAATCCATTTTTATCCATTTCTAGCCCATTTTAATCCATTCTTGGTTATTTCTAACCCTTTTTATTCCATGTTTGGCCATGTCTAGCCTGGTTTTCCAACTTCTAACCCGTTTTAAGCCGCTTTTGGCCATTTCCAACTCATTTTTGCACAGCTCTAATGCTTTTTATGCCTTTTTTGGCTATATCTAAGCCATTTTTGCCCACTTCTACGGCATTTTTGGCCATTTCTAATGCAATTTTTCCTCTTCTCTAGCCGCTTTTAAGCCGTTTTGGCCGTTTCCAACCCGTTTTTGCAAGGCTCTAACCATGTTTAGGCTTTTTTGGCCATTTCTCACCTTGTTTTGGCCTTTTCTAACCCTTTTTAAGCCATTTTTGACCGATTCTAGCCTAGTTTTCAAAATTCTATCCTGTTTTAAGCCACTTTTGTCCATATCTAACTCATTTTTGCACACCTCTTACCCTCTTTGGATAATTTTGGGCCATTTCTAAGCCATTTTTGCGCTTCTCTAAACATTTTTAAGACATTTTTGGCCGTTTCTAACCCGTTTTTGCGAGGCTCTAAACATTTTTAAGCCTTTTTTGGCCATTTCCAGCGCACATTAAGCCATTTCTAACCCGTTCTAAGACATTTTGGTCATTTCTACCCCATTTTTGCACTTCTCTAACCATTTTTAAGCCATCTTTGGACATTTGTAACCCAGTTTTGCTCATTTCTACCCCTTTGAAAGCCTGTTCTTTCTATTTCTAAGCCATTTATGCCCGCATGCATCCCGTGTCAAGCCATAGTTTTCCCTTTTCTTACCCATTCTTGCACGTCTCTAACTCGACGTAAACCAATTTTGGCCATTTCTAGCCTGGTGTTCAGACTTCTATCCCTTTTGAAGCCTTTATGGCTGTATCTAAGCGTATTTTGCATGTCTCTCTCACTTTTTAAGCAGTTTTGGCCAATTCTAACCATTTTTTGCACTTCTCTGACCCTTCTGAAGCCAATTTTGGCTATTTCTAAATCATTTTTGCCCACTGTCATCCCATTTTAAGCCTTTTTTTTCCCTTTTCTATGCCATTTTTTCAATTCCTAACCATTGTTAAGCCATTTTGGTTCCTTTGCTAATCCATTTTTATCCATTTCTAGCCCATTTTAATCCATTCTTGGTTATTTCTAACCCTTTTTATTCCATGTTTGGCCATGTCTAGCCTGGTTTTCCAACTTCTAACCCGTTTTAAGCCGCTTTTGGCCATTTCCAACTCATTTTTGCACAGCTCTAAAGCTTTTTATGCCTTTTTTGGCTATATCTAAGCCATTTTTGCCCACTTCTACGGCATTTTTGGCCATTTCTAATGCAATTTTTCCTCTTCTCTAGCCGCTTTTAAGCCGTTTTGGCCGTTTCCAACCCGTTTTTGCAAGGCTCTAACCATGTTTAGGCTTTTTTGGCCATTTCTCACCTTGTTTTGGCCTTTTCTAACCCTTTTTAAGCCATTTTTGACCGATTCTAGCCTAGTTTTCAAAATTCTATCCTGTTTTAAGCCACTTTTGTCCATATCTAACTCATTTTTGCACACCTCTTACCCTCTTTGGATAATTTTGGGCCATTTCTAAGCCATTTTTGCGCTTCTCTAAACATTTTTAAGACATTTTTGGCCGTTTCTAACCCGTTTTTGCGAGGCTCTAAACATTTTTAAGCCTTTTTTGGCCATTTCCAGCGCACATTAAGCCATTTCTAACCCGTTCTAAGACATTTTGGTCATTTCTACCCCATTTTTGCACTTCTCTAACCATTTTTAAGCCATCTTTGGACATTTGTAACCCAGTTTTGCTCATTTCTACCCCTTTGAAAGCCTGTTCTTTCTATTTCTAAGCCATTTATGCCCGCATGCATCCCGTGTCAAGCCATAGTTTTCCCTTTTCTTACCCATTCTTGCACGTCTCTAACTCGACGTAAACCAATTTTGGCCATTTCTAGCCTGGTGTTCAGACTTCTATCCCTTTTGAAGCCTTTTTGGCTGTATCTAAGCGTATTTTGCATGTCTCTCTCACTTTTTAAGCAGTTTTGGCCAATTCTAACCATTTTTTGCACTTCTCTGACCCTTCTGAAGCCAATTTTGGCTATTTCTAAATCATTTTTGCCCACTGTCATCCCATTTTAAGCCTTTTTTTTCCCTTTTCTATGCCATTTTTTCAATTCCTAACCATTGTTAAGCCATTTTGGTTCCTTTGCTAATCCATTTTTATCCATTTCTAGCCCATTTTAATCCATTCTTGGTTATTTCTAACCCTTTTTATTCCATGTTTGGCCATGTCTAGCCTGGTTTTCCAACTTCTAACCCGTTTTAAGCCGCTTTTGGCCATTTCCAACTCATTTTTGCACAGCTCTAAAGCTTTTTATGCCTTTTTTGGCTATATCTAAGCCATTTTTGCCCACTTCTACGGCATTTTTGGCCATTTCTAATGCAATTTTTCCTCTTCTCTAGCCACTTTTAAGCCGTTTTGGCCGTTTCCAACCCGTTTTTGCAAGGCTCTAACCATGTTTAGGCTTTTTTGGCCATTTCTCACCTTGTTTTGGCCTTTTCTAACCCTTTTTAAGCCATTTTTGACCGATTCTAGCCTAGTTTTCAAAATTCTATCCTGTTTTAAGCCACTTTTGTCCATATCTAACTCATTTTTGCACACCTCTTACCCTCTTTGGATAATTTTGGGCCATTTCTAAGCCATTTTTGCGCTTCTCTAAACATTTTTAAGACATTTTTGGCCGTTTCTAACCCGTTTTTGCGAGGCTCTAAACATTTTTAAGCCTTTTTTGGCCATTTCCAGCGCACATTAAGCCATTTCTAACCCGTTCTAAGACATTCTGGTCATTTCTACCCCATTTTTGCACTTCTCTAACCATTTTTAAGCCATCTTTGGACATTTGTAACCCAGTTTTGCTCATTTCTACCCCTTTGAAAGCCTGTTCTTTCTATTTCTAAGCCATTTATGCCCGCATGCATCCCGTGTCAAGCCATAGTTTTCCCTTTTCTTACCCATTCTTGCACGTCTCTAACTCGACGTAAACCAATTTTGGCCATTTCTAGCCTGGTGTTCAGACTTCTATCCCTTTTGAAGCCTTTTTGGCTGTATCTAAGCGTATTTTGCATGTCTCTCTCACTTTTTAAGCAGTTTTGGCCAATTCTAACCATTTTTTGCACTTCTCTGACCCTTCTGAAGCCAATTTTGGCTATTTCTAAATCATTTTTGCCCACTGTCATCCCATTTTAAGCCTTTTTTTTCCCTTTTCTATGCCATTTTTTCAATTCCTAACCATTGTTAAGCCATTTTGGTTCCTTTGCTAATCCATTTTTATCCATTTCTAGCCCATTTTAATCCATTCTTGGTTATTTCTAACCCTTTTTATTCCATGTTTGGCCATGTCTAGCCTGGTTTTCCAACTTCTAACCCGTTTTAAGCCGCTTTTGGCCATTTCCAACTCATTTTTGCACAGCTCTAAAGCTTTTTATGCCTTTTTTGGCTATATCTAAGCCATTTTTGCCCACTTCTACGGCATTTTTGGCCATTTCTAATGCAATTTTTCCTCTTCTCTAGCCACTTTTAAGCCGTTTTGGCCGTTTCCAACCCGTTTTTGCAAGGCTCTAACCATGTTTAGGCTTTTTTGGCCATTTCTCACCTTGTTTTGGCCTTTTCTAACCCTTTTTAAGCCATTTTTGACCGATTCTAGCCTAGTTTTCAAAATTCTATCCTGTTTTAAGCCACTTTTGTCCATATCTAACTCATTTTTGCACACCTCTTACCCTCTTTGGATAATTTTGGGCCATTTCTAAGCCATTTTTGCGCTTCTCTAAACATTTTTAAGACATTTTTGGCCGTTTCTAACCCGTTTTTGCGAGGCTCTAAACATTTTTAAGCCTTTTTTGGCCATTTCCAGCGCACATTAAGCCATTTCTAACCCGTTCTAAGACATTTTGGTCATTTCTACCCCATTTTTGCACTTCTCTAACCATTTTTAAGCCATCTTTGGACATTTGTAACCCAGTTTTGTTCATTTCTACCCCTTTGAAAGCCTGTTCTTTCTATTTCTAAGCCATTTATGCCCGCATGCATCCCGTGTCAAGCCATAGTTTTCCCTTTTCTTACCCATTCTTGCACGTCTCTAACTCGACGTAAACCAATTCTGGCCATTTCTAGCCTGGTGTTCAGACTTCTGTCCCTTTTGAAGCCTTTTTGGCTGTATCTAAGCGTATTTTGCATGTCTCTCTCACTTTTTAAGCAGTTTTGGCCAATTCTAACCATTTTTTGCACTTCTCTGACCCTTCTGAAGCCAATTTTGGCTATTTCTAAATCATTTTTGCCCACTGTCATCCCATTTTAAGCCTTTTTTTTCCCTTTTCTATGCCATTTTTTCAATTCCTAACCATTGTTAAGCCATTTTGGTTCCTTTGCTAATCCATTTTTATCCATTTCTAGCCCATTTTAATCCATTCTTGGTTATTTCTAACCCTTTTTATTCCATGTTTGGCCATGTCTAGCCTGGTTTTCCGACTTCTAACCCGTTTTAAGCCGCTTTTGGCCATTTCCAACTCATTTTTGCACAGCTCTAAAGCTTTTTATGCCTTTTTTGGCTATATCTAAGCCATTTTTGCCCACTTCTACGGCATTTTTGGCCATTTCTAATGCAATTTTTCCTCTTCTCTAGCCGCTTTTAAGCCGTTTTGGCCGTTTCCAACCCGTTTTTGCAAGGCTCTAACCATGTTTAGGCTTTTTTGGCCATTTCTCACCTTGTTTTGGCCTTTTCTAACCCTTTTTAAGCCATTTTTGACCGATTCTAGCCTAGTTTTCAAAATTCTATCCTGTTTTAAGCCACTTTTGTCCATATCTAACTCATTTTTGCACACCTCTTACCCTCTTTGGATAATTTTGGGCCATTTCTAAGCCATTTTTGCGCTTCTCTAAACATTTTTAAGACATTTTTGGCCGTTTCTAACCCGTTTTTGCGAGGCTCTAAACATTTTTAAGCCTTTTTTGGCCATTTCCAGCGCACATTAAGCCATTTCTAACCCGTTCTAAGACATTTTGGTCATTTCTACCCCATTTTTGCACTTCTCTAACCATTTTTAAGCCATCTTTGGACATTTGTAACCCAGTTTTGTTCATTTCTACCCCTTTGAAAGCCTGTTCTTTCTATTTCTAAGCCATTTATGCCCGCATGCATCCCGTGTCAAGCCATAGTTTTCCCTTTTCTTACCCATTCTTGCACATCTCTAACTCGACGTAAACCAATTCTGGCCATTTCTAGCCTGGTGTTCAGACCTCTATCCCTTTTGAAGCCTTTTTGGCTGTATCTAAGCGTATTTTGCATGTCTCTCTCACTTTTTAAGCAGTTTTGGCCAATTCTAACCATTTTTTGCACTTCTCTGACCCTTCTGAAGCCAATTTTGGCTATTTCTAAATCATTTTTGCCCACTGTCATCCCATTTTAAGCCTTTTTTTTCCTTTTCTATGCCATTTTTTCAATTCCTAACCATTGTTAAGCCATTTTGGTTCCTTTGCTAATCCATTTTTATCCATTTCTAGCCCATTTTAATCCATTCTTGGTTATTTCTAACCCTTTTTATTCCATGTTTGGCCATGTCTAGCCTGGTTTTCCAACTTCTAACCCGTTTTAAGCCGCTTTTGGCCATTTCCAACTCATTTTTGCACAGCTCTAAAGCTTTTTATGCCTTTTTTGGCTATATCTAAGCCATTTTTGCCCACTTCTACGGCATTTTTGGCCATTTCTAATGCAATTTTTCCTCTTCTCTAGCCGCTTTTAAGCCGTTTTGGCCGTTTCCAACCCGTTTTTGCAAGGCTCTAACCATGTTTAGGCTTTTTTGGCCATTTCTCACCTTGTTTTGGCCTTTTCTAACCCTTTTTAAGCCATTTTTGACCGATTCTAGCCTAGTTTTCAAAATTCTATCCTGTTTTAAGCCACTTTTGTCCATATCTAACTCATTTTTGCACACCTCTTACCCTCTTTGGATAATTTTGGGCCATTTCTAAGCCATTTTTGCGCTTCTCTAAACATTTTTAAGACATTTTTGGCCGTTTCTAACCCGTTTTTGCGAGGCTCTAAACATTTTTAAGCCTTTTTTGGCCATTTCCAGCGCACATTAAGCCATTTCTAACCCGTTCTAAGACATTTTGGTCATTTCTACCCCATTTTTGCACTTCTCTAACCATTTTTAAGCCATCTTTGGACATTTGTAACCCAGTTTTGCTCATTTCTACCCCTTTGAAAGCCTGTTCTTTCTATTTCTAAGCCATTTATGCCCGCATGCATCCCGTGTCAAGCCATAGTTTTCCCTTTTCTTACCCATTCTTGCACGTCTCTAACTCGACGTAAACCAATTTTGGCCATTTCTAGCCTGGTGTTCAGACTTCTATCCCTTTTGAAGCCTTTATGGCTGTATCTAAGCGTATTTTGCATGTCTCTCTCACTTTTTAAGCAGTTTTGGCCAATTCTAACCATTTTTTGCACTTCTCTGACCCTTCTGAAGCCAATTTTGGCTATTTCTAAATCATTTTTGCCCACTGTCATCCCATTTTAAGCCTTTTTTTTCCCTTTTCTATGCCATTTTTTCAATTCCTAACCATTGTTAAGCCATTTTGGTTCCTTTGCTAATCCATTTTTATCCATTTCTAGCCCATTTTAATCCATTCTTGGTTATTTCTAACCCTTTTTATTCCATGTTTGGCCATGTCTAGCCTGGTTTTCCAACTTCTAACCCGTTTTAAGCCGCTTTTGGCCATTTCCAACTCATTTTTGCACAGCTCTAAAGCTTTTTATGCCTTTTTTGGCTATATCTAAGCCATTTTTGCCCACTTCTACGGCATTTTTGGCCATTTCTAATGCAATTTTTCCTCTTCTCTAGCCACTTTTAAGCCGTTTTGGCCGTTTCCAACCCGTTTTTGCAAGGCTCTAACCATGTTTAGGCTTTTTTGGCCATTTCTCACCTTGTTTTGGCCTTTTCTAACCCTTTTTAAGCCATTTTTGACCGATTCTAGCCTAGTTTTCAAAATTCTATCCTGTTTTAAGCCACTTTTGTCCATATCTAACTCATTTTTGCACACCTCTTACCCTCTTTGGATAATTTTGGGCCATTTCTAAGCCATTTTTGCGCTTCTCTAAACATTTTTAAGACATTTTTGGCCGTTTCTAACCCGTTTTTGCGAGGCTCTAAACATTTTTAAGCCTTTTTTGGCCATTTCCAGCGCACATTAAGCCATTTCTAACCCGTTCTAAGACATTTTGGTCATTTCTACCCCATTTTTGCACTTCTCTAACCATTTTTAAGCCATCTTTGGACATTTGTAACCCAGTTTTGCTCATTTCTACCCCTTTGAAAGCCTGTTCTTTCTATTTCTAAGCCATTTATGCCCGCATGCATCCCGTGTCAAGCCATAGTTTTCCCTTTTCTTACCCATTCTTGCACGTCTCTAACTCGACGTAAACCAATTTTGGCCATTTCTAGCCTGGTGTTCAGACTTCTATCCCTTTTGAAGCCTTTTTGGCTGTATCTAAGCGTATTTTGCATGTCTCTCTCACTTTTTAAGCAGTTTTGGCCAATTCTAACCATTTTTTGCACTTCTCTGACCCTTCTGAAGCCAATTTTGGCTATTTCTAAATCATTTTTGCCCACTGTCATCCCATTTTAAGCCTTTTTTTTCCCTTTTCTATGCCATTTTTTCAATTCCTAACCATTGTTAAGCCATTTTGGTTCCTTTGCTAATCCATTTTTATCCATTTCTAGCCCATTTTAATCCATTCTTGGTTATTTCTAACCCTTTTTATTCCATGTTTGGCCATGTCTAGCCTGGTTTTCCAACTTCTAACCCGTTTTAAGCCGCTTTTGGCCATTTCCAACTCATTTTTGCACAGCTCTAAAGCTTTTTATGCCTTTTTTGGCTATATCTAAGCCATTTTTGCCCACTTCTACGGCATTTTTGGCCATTTCTAATGCAATTTTTCCTCTTCTCTAGCCACTTTTAAGCCGTTTTGGCCGTTTCCAACCCGTTTTTGCAAGGCTCTAACCATGTTTAGGCTTTTTTGGCCATTTCTCACCTTGTTTTGGCCTTTTCTAACCCTTTTTAAGCCATTTTTGACCGATTCTAGCCTAGTTTTCAAAATTCTATCCTGTTTTAAGCCACTTTTGTCCATATCTAACTCATTTTTGCACACCTCTTACCCTCTTTGGATAATTTTGGGCCATTTCTAAGCCATTTTTGCGCTTCTCTAAACATTTTTAAGACATTTTTGGCCGTTTCTAACCCGTTTTTGCGAGGCTCTAAACATTTTTAAGCCTTTTTTGGCCATTTCCAGCGCACATTAAGCCATTTCTAACCCGTTCTAAGACATTTTGGTCATTTCTACCCCATTTTTGCACTTCTCTAACCATTTTTAAGCCATCTTTGGACATTTGTAACCCAGTTTTGTTCATTTCTACCCCTTTGAAAGCCTGTTCTTTCTATTTCTAAGCCATTTATGCCCGCATGCATCCCGTGTCAAGCCATAGTTTTCCCTTTTCTTACCCATTCTTGCACGTCTCTAACTCGACGTAAACCAATTCTGGCCATTTCTAGCCTGGTGTTCAGACTTCTGTCCCTTTTGAAGCCTTTTTGGCTGTATCTAAGCGTATTTTGCATGTCTCTCTCACTTTTTAAGCAGTTTTGGCCAATTCTAACCAATTTTTGCACTTCTCTGACCCTTCTGAAGCCAATTTTGGCTATTTCTAAATCATTTTTGCCCACTGTCATCCCATTTTAAGCCTTTTTTTTCCCTTTTCTATGCCATTTTTTCAATTCCTAACCATTGTTAAGCCATTTTGGTTCCTTTGCTAATCCATTTTTATCCATTTCTAGCCCATTTTAATCCATTCTTGGTTATTTCTAACCCTTTTTATTCCATGTTTGGCCATGTCTAGCCTGGTTTTCCGACTTCTAACCCGTTTTAAGCCGCTTTTGGCCATTTCCAACTCATTTTTGCACAGCTCTAAAGCTTTTTATGCCTTTTTTGGCTATATCTAAGCCATTTTTGCCCACTTCTACGGCATTTTTGGCCATTTCTAATGCAATTTTTCCTCTTCTCTAGCCGCTTTTAAGCCGTTTTGGCCGTTTCCAACCCGTTTTTGCAAGGCTCTAACCATGTTTAGGCTTTTTTGGCCATTTCTCACCTTGTTTTGGCCTTTTCTAACCCTTTTTAAGCCATTTTTGACCGATTCTAGCCTAGTTTTCAAAATTCTATCCTGTTTTAAGCCACTTTTGTCCATATCTAACTCATTTTTGCACACCTCTTACCCTCTTTGGATAATTTTGGGCCATTTCTAAGCCATTTTTGCGCTTCTCTAAACATTTTTAAGACATTTTTGGCCGTTTCTAACCCGTTTTTGCGAGGCTCTAAACATTTTTAAGCCTTTTTTGGCCATTTCCAGCGCACATTAAGCCATTTCTAACCCGTTCTAAGACATTTTGGTCATTTCTACCCCATTTTTGCACTTCTCTAACCATTTTTAAGCCATCTTTGGACATTTGTAACCCAGTTTTGTTCATTTCTACCCCTTTGAAAGCCTGTTCTTTCTATTTCTAAGCCATTTATGCCCGCATGCATCCCGTGTCAAGCCATAGTTTTCCCTTTTCTTACCCATTCTTGCACATCTCTAACTCGACGTAAACCAATTCTGGCCATTTCTAGCCTGGTGTTCAGACCTCTATCCCTTTTGAAGCCTTTTTGGCTGTATCTAAGCGTATTTTGCATGTCTCTCTCACTTTTTAAGCAGTTTTGGCCAATTCTAACCATTTTTTGCACTTCTCTGACCCTTCTGAAGCCAATTTTGGCTATTTCTAAATCATTTTTGCCCACTGTCATCCCATTTTAAGCCTTTTTTTTCCTTTTCTATGCCATTTTTTCAATTCCTAACCATTGTTAAGCCATTTTGGTTCCTTTGCTAATCCATTTTTATCCATTTCTAGCCCATTTTAATCCATTCTTGGTTATTTCTAACCCTTTTTATTCCATGTTTGGCCATGTCTAGCCTGGTTTTCCAACTTCTAACCCGTTTTAAGCCGCTTTTGGCCATTTCCAACTCATTTTTGCACAGCTCTAAAGCTTTTTATGCCTTTTTTGGCTATATCTAAGCCATTTTTGCCCACTTCTACGGCATTTTTGGCCATTTCTAATGCAATTTTTCCTCTTCTCTAGCCGCTTTTAAGCCGTTTTGGCCGTTTCCAACCCGTTTTTGCAAGGCTCTAACCATGTTTAGGCTTTTTTGGCCATTTCTCACCTTGTTTTGGCCTTTTCTAACCCTTTTTAAGCCATTTTTGACCGATTCTAGCCTAGTTTTCAAAATTCTATCCTGTTTTAAGCCACTTTTGTCCATATCTAACTCATTTTTGCACACCTCTTACCCTCTTTGGATAATTTTGGGCCATTTCTAAGCCATTTTTGCGCTTCTCTAAACATTTTTAAGACATTTTTGGCCGTTTCTAACCCGTTTTTGCGAGGCTCTAAACATTTTTAAGCCTTTTTTGGCCATTTCCAGCGCACATTAAGCCATTTCTAACCCGTTCTAAGACATTTTGGTCATTTCTACCCCATTTTTGCACTTCTCTAACCATTTTTAAGCCATCTTTGGACATTTGTAACCCAGTTTTGCTCATTTCTACCCCTTTGAAAGCCTGTTCTTTCTATTTCTAAGCCATTTATGCCCGCATGCATCCCGTGTCAAGCCATAGTTTTCCCTTTTCTTACCCATTCTTGCACATCTCTAACTCGACGTAAACCAATTCTGGCCATTTCTAGCCTGGTGTTCAGACCTCTATCCCTTTTTAAGCCTTTTTGGCTGTATCTAAGCGTATTTTGCATGTCTCTCTCACTTTTTAAGCAGTTTTGGCCAATTCTAACCATTTTTTGCACTTCTCTGACCCTTCTGAAGCCAATTTTGGCTATTTCTAAATCATTTTTGCCCACTTTCAGCCCATTTTAAGCCTTTTTTTTTCCTTTACTATGCCATTTTTTCAATTCCTAGCCATTTTTAAGCCATTTTGTTTCCTTTGCTAATCCATTTTTATCCATTTCTAGCCCATTTTAATCCATTCTTGGTTATTTCTAACCCTTTTTATTCCATGTTTGGCCATGTCTAGCCTGGTTTTCCAACTTCTAACCCGTTTTAAGCCGCTTTTGGCCATTTCCAACTCATTTTTGCACAGCTCTAAAGCTTTTTATGCCTTTTTTGGCTATATCTAAGCCATTTTTGCCCACTTCTACGGCATTTTTGGCCATTTCTAATGCAATTTTTCCTCTTCTCTAGCCGCTTTTAAGCCGTTTTGGCCGTTTCCAACCCGTTTTTGCAAGGCTCTAACCATGTTTAGGCTTTTTTGGCCATTTCTCACCTTGTTTTGGCCTTTTCTAACCCTTTTTAAGCCATTTTTGACCAATTCTAGCCTAGTTTTCAAAATTCTATCCTGTTTTAAGCCACTTTTGTCCATATCTAACTCATTTTTGCACACCTCTTACCCTCTTTGGATAATTTTGGGCCATTTCTAAGCCATTTTTGCGCTTCTCTAAACATTTTTAAGACATTTTTGGCCGTTTCTAACCCGTTTTTGCGAGGCTCTAAACATTTTTAAGCCTTTTTTGGCCATTTCCAGCGCACATTAAGCCATTTCTAACCCGTTCTAAGACATTTTGGTCATTTCTACCCCATTTTTGCACTTCTCTAACCATTTTTAAGCCATCTTTGGACATTTGTAACCCAGTTTTGCTCATTTCTACCCCTTTGAAAGCCTGTTCTTTCTATTTCTAAGCCATTTATGCCCGCATGCATCCCGTGTCAAGCCATAGTTTTCCCTTTTCTTACCCATTCTTGCACATCTCTAACTCGACGTAAACCAATTCTGGCCATTTCTAGCCTGGTGTTCAGACTTCTATCCCTTTTTAAGCCTTTTTGGCTGTATCTAAGCGTATTTTGCATGTCTCTCTCACTTTTTAAGCAGTTTTGGCCAATTCTAACCATTTTTTGCACTTCTCTGACCCTTCTGAAGCCAATTTTGGCTATTTCTAAATCATTTTTGCCCACTGTCAACCCATTTTAAGCCTTTTTTTTTCCTTTTCTATGCCATTTTTTCAATTCCTAACCATTGTTAAGCCATTTTGTTTCCTTTGCTAATCCATTTTTATCCATTTCTAGCCCATTTTAATCCATTCTTGGTTATTTCTAACCCTTTTTATTCCATGTTTGGCCATGTCTAGCCTGGTTTTCCAACTTCTAACCCGTTTTAAGCCGCTTTTGGCCATTTCTAACTCATTTTTGCACAGCTCTAAAGCTTTTTATGCCTTTTTTGGCTATATCTAAGCCATTTTTGCCCACTTCTACGGCATTTTTGGCCATTTCTAATGGAATTTTTCCTCTTCTCTAGCCACTTTTAAGCCGTTTTGGCCGTTTCCAACCCGTTTTTGCAAGGCTCTAACCATGTTTAGGCTTTTTTGGCCATTTCTCACCTTGTTTTGGCCTTTTCTAACCCTTTTTAAGCCATTTTTGACCGATTCTAGCCTAGTTTTCAAAATTCTGTCCTGTTTTAAGCCACTTTTGTCCATATCTAACTCATTTTTGCACACCTCTTACACTCTTTGGATAATTTTGGGCCATTTCTAAGCCATTTTTGCGCTTCTCTAAACATTTTTAAGACATTTTTGGCCGTTTCTAACCCGTTTTTGCGAGGCTCTAAACATTTTTAAGCCTTTTTTGGCCATTTCCAGCGCACATTAAGCCATTTCTAACCCGTTCTAAGACATTTTGGTCATTTCTACCCCATTTTTTGCACTTCTCTAACCATTTTTAAGCCATCTTTGGACATTTGTAACCCAGTTTTGCTCATTTCTACCCCTTTGAAAGCCTGTTCTTTCTATTTCTAAGCCATTTATGCCCGCATGCATCCCGTGTCAAGCATAGTTTTCCCTTTTCTTACCCATTCTTGCACATCTCTAACTCGACATAAACCAATTCTGGCCATTTCTAGCTTGGTGTTCAGACTTCTATCCCTTTTGAAGCCTTTTTGGCTGTATCTAAGCGTATTTTGCATGTCTCTCTCACTTTTTAAGCAGTTTTGGCCAATTCTAACCATTTTTTGCACTTCTCTGACCCTTCTGAAGCCAATTTTGCCTATTTCTAAACCATTTTTGCCCACTGTCAACCCATTTTAAGCCTTTTTTTTTCCTTTTCTATGCCATTTTTTCAATTCCTAACCATTGTTAAGCCATTTTGTTTCCTTTGCTAATCCATTTTTATCCATTTCTAGCCCATTTTAATCCATTCTTGGTTATTTCTAACCCTTTTTATTCCACGTTTGGCCATGTCTAGCCTGGTTTTCCAACTTCTAACCCGTTTTAAGCCGCTTTTGGCCATTTCCAACTCATTTTTGCACAGCTCTAAAGCTTTTTATGCCTTTTTTGGCTATATCTAAGCCATTTTTGCCCACTTCTACGGCATTTTTGGCCATTTCTAATGCAATTTTTCCTCTTCTCTAGCCACTTTTAAGCCGTTTTGGCCGTTTCCAACCCGTTTTTGCAAGGCTCTAACCATGTTTAGGCTTTTTTGGCCATTTCTCACCTTGTTTTGGCCTTTTCTAACCCTTTTTAAGCCATTTTTGACCGATTCTAGCCTGGTTTTCAAAATTCTATCCTGTTTTAAGCCACTTTTGTCCATATCTAACTCATTTTTGCACACCTCTTACCCTCTTTGGATAATTTTGGGCCATTTCTAAGCCATTTTTGCGCTTCTCTAAACATTTTTAAGACATTTTTGGCCGTTTCTAACCCGTTTTTGCGAGGCTCTAAACATTTTTAAGCCTTTTTTGGCCATTTCCAGCGCACATTAAGCCATTTCTAACCCGTTCTAAGACATTTTGGTCATTTCTACCCCATTTTTGCACTTCTCTAACCATTTTTAAGCCATCTTTGGACATTTGTAACCCAGTTTTGCTCATTTCTACCCCTTTGAAAGCCTGTTCTTTCTATTTCTAAGCCATTTATGCCCGCATGCATCCCGTGTCAAGCCATAGTTTTCCCTTTTCTTACCCATTCTTGCACATCTCTAACTCGACGCAAACCAATTTTGGCCATTTCTAGCCTGGTGTTCAGACTTCTATCCCTTTTTAAGCCTTTTTGGCTGTATCTAAGCATATTTTGCATGTCTCTCTCACTTTTTAAGCAGTTTTGGCCAATTCTAACCATTTTTTGCACTTCTCTGACCCTTCTGAAGCCAATTTTGGCTATTTCTAAATCATTTTTGCCCACTGTCAACCCATTTTAAGCCTTTTTTTTTCCTTTTCTATGCCATTTTTTCAATTCCTAACCATTGTTAAGCCATTTTGTTTCCTTTGCTAATCCATTTTTATCCATTTCTAGCCCATTTTAATCCATTCTTGGTTATTTCTAACCCTTTTTATTCCATGTTTGGCCATGTCTAGCCTGGTTTTCCAACTTCTAACCCGTTTTAAGCCGCTTTTGGCCATTTCCAACTCATTTTTGCACAGCTCTAAAGCTTTTTATGCCTTTTTTGGCTATATCTAAGCCATTTTTGCCCACTTCTACGGCATTTTTGGCCATTTCTAATGCAATTTTTCCTCTTCTCTAGCCACTTTTAAGCCGTTTTGGCCGTTTCCAACCCGTTTTTGCAAGGCTCTAACCATGTTTAGGCTTTTTTGGCCATTTCTCACCTTGTTTTGGCCTTTTCTAACCCTTTTTAAGCCATTTTTGACCGATTCTAGCCTGGTTTTCAAAATTCTATCCTGTTTTAAGCCACTTTTGTCCATATCTAACTCATTTTTGCACACCTCTTACCCTCTTTGGATAATTTTGGGCCATTTCTAAGCCATTTTTGCGCTTCTCTAAACATTTTTAAGACATTTTTGGCCGTTTCTAACCCGTTTTTGCGAGGCTCTAAACATTTTTAAGCCTTTTTTGGCCATTTCCAGCGCACATTAAGCCATTTCTAACCCGTTCTAAGACATTTTGGTCATTTCTACCCCATTTTTGCACTTCTCTAACCATTTTTAAGCCATCTTTGGACATTTGTAACCCAGTTTTGCTCATTTCTACCCCTTTGAAAGCCTGTTCTTTCTATTTCTAAGCCATTTATGCCCGCATGCATCCCGTGTCAAGCCATAGTTTTCCCTTTTCTTACCCATTCTTGCACATCTCTAACTCGACGCAAACCAATTTTGGCCATTTCTAGCCTGGTGTTCAGACTTCTATCCCTTTTTAAGCCTTTTTGGCTGTATCTAAGCGTATTTTGCATGTCTCTCTCACTTTTTAAGCAGTTTTGGCCAATTCTAACCATTTTTTGCACTTCTCTGACCCTTCTGAAGCCAATTTTGGCTATTTCTAAATCATTTTTGCCCACTGTCAACCCATTTTAAGCCTTTTTTTTTCCTTTTCTATGCCATTTTTTCAATTCCTAACCATTGTTAAGCCATTTTGTTTCCTTTGCTAATCCATTTTTATCCATTTCTAGCCCATTTTAATCCATTCTTGGTTATTTCTAACCCTTTTTATTCCATGTTTGGCCATGTCTAGCCTGGTTTTCCAACTTCTAACCCGTTTTAAGCCGCTTTTGGCCATTTCCAACTCATTTTTGCACAGCTCTAAAGCTTTTTATGCCTTTTTTGGCTATATCTAAGCCATTTTTGCCCACTTCTACGGCATTTTTGGCCATTTCGAATGGAATTTTTCCTCTTCTCTAGCCACTTTTAAGCCGTTTTGGCCGTTTCCAACCCGTTTTTGCAAGGCTCTAACCATGTTTAGGCTTTTTTGGCCATTTCTCACCTTGTTTTGGCCTTTTCTAACCCTTTTTAAGCCATTTTTGACCGATTCTAGCCTGGTTTTCAAAATTCTATCCTGTTTTAAGCCACTTTTGTCCATATCTAACTCATTTTTGCACACCTCTTACCCTCTTTGGATAATTTTGGGCCATTTCTAAGCCATTTTTGCGCTTCTCTAAACATTTTTAAGACATTTTTGGCCGTTTCTAACCCGTTTTTGCGAGGCTCTAAACATTTTTAAGCCTTTTTTGGCCATTTCCAGCGCACATTAAGCCATTTCTAACCCGTTCTAAGACATTTTGGTCATTTCTACCCCATTTTTGCACTTCTCTAACCATTTTTAAGCCATCTTTGGACATTTGTAACCCAGTTTTGCTCATTTCTACCCCTTTGAAAGCCTGTTCTTTCTATTTCTAAGCCATTTATGCCCGCATGCATCCCGTGTCAAGCCATAGTTTTCCCTTTTCTTACCCATTCTTGCACATCTCTAACTCGACGTAAACCAATTTTGGCCATTTCTAGCCTGGTGTTCAGACCTCTATCCCTTTTTAAGCCTTTTTGGCTGTATCTAAGCGTATTTTGCATGTCTCTCTCACTTTTTAAGCAGTTTTGGCCAATTCTAACCATTTTTTGCACTTCTCTGACCCTTCTGAAGCCAATTTTGGCTATTTCTAAATCATTTTTTGCCCACTTTCAACCCATTTTAAGCCTTTTTTTTTCCTTTTCTATGCCATTTTTTCAATTCCTAACCATTGTTAAGCCATTTTGGTTCCTTTGCTAATCCATTTTTATCCATTTCTAGCCCATTTTAATCCATTCTTGGTTATTTCTAACCCTTTTTATTCCATGTTTGGCCATGTCTAGCCTGGTTTTCCAACTTCTAACCCGTTTTAAGCCGCTTTTGGCCATTTCCAACTCATTTTTGCACAGCTCTAAAGCTTTTTATGCCTTTTTTGGCTATATCTAAGCCATTTTTGCCCACTTCTACGGCATTTTTGGCCATTTCTAATGCAATTTTTCCTCTTCTCTAGCCGCTTTTAAGCCGTTTTGGCCGTTTCCAACCCGTTTTTGCAAGGCTCTAACCATGTTTAGGCTTTTTTGGCCATTTCTCACCTTGTTTTGGCCTTTTCTAACCCTTTTTAAGCCATTTTTGACCGATTCTAGCCTAGTTTTCAAAATTCTATCCTGTTTTAAGCCACTTTTGTCCATATCTAACTCATTTTTGCACACCTCTTACCCTCTTTGGATAATTTTGGGCCATTTCTAAGCCATTTTTGCGCTTCTCTAAACATTTTTAAGACATTTTTGGCCGTTTCTAACCCGTTTTTGCGAGGCTCTAAACATTTTTAAGCCTTTTTTGGCCATTTCCAGCGCACATTAAGCCATTTCTAACCCGTTCTAAGACATTTTGGTCATTTCTACCCCATTTTTGCACTTCTCTAACCATTTTTAAGCCATCTTTGGACATTTGTAACCCAGTTTTGCTCATTTCTACCCCTTTGAAAGCCTGTTCTTTCTATTTCTAAGCCATTTATGCCCGCATGCATCCCGTGTCAAGCCATAGTTTTCCCTTTTCTTACCCATTCTTGCACATCTCTAACTCGACGTAAACCAATTCTGGCCATTTCTAGCCTGGTGTTCAGACTTCTATCCCTTTTTAAGCCTTTTTGGCTGTATCTAAGCGTATTTTGCATGTCTCTCTCACTTTTTAAGCAGTTTTGGCCAATTCTAACCATTTTTTGCACTTCTCTGACCCTTCTGAAGCCAATTTTGGCTATTTCTAAATCATTTTTGCCCACTTTCAACCCATTTTAAGCCTTTTTTTTTCCTTTACTATGCCATTTTTTCAATTCCTAGCCATTTTTAAGCCATTTTGTTTCCTTTGCTAATCCATTTTTATCCATTTCTAGCCCATTTTAATCCATTCTTGGTTATTTCTAACCCTTTTTATTCCATGTTTGGCCATGTCTAGCCTGGTTTTCCGACTTCTAACCCGTTTTAAGCCGCTTTTGGCCATTTCCAACTCATTTTTGCACAGCTCTAAAGCTTTTTATGCCTTTTTTGGCTATATCTAAGCCATTTTTGCCCACTTCTACGGCATTTTTGGCCATTTCTAATGCAATTTTTCCTCTTCTCTAGCCGCTTTTAAGCCGTTTTGGCCGTTTCCAACCCGTTTTTGCAAGGCTCTAACCATGTTTAGGCTTTTTTGGCCATTTCTCACCTTGTTTTGGCCTTTTCTAACCCTTTTTAAGCCATTTTTGACCGATTCTAGCCTAGTTTTCAAAATTCTATCCTGTTTTAAGCCACTTTTGTCCATATCTAACTCATTTTTGCACACCTCTTACCCTCTTTGGATAATTTTGGGCCATTTCTAAGCCATTTTTGCGCTTCTCTAAACATTTTTAAGACATTTTTGGCCGTTTCTAACCCGTTTTTGCGAGGCTCTAAACATTTTTAAGCCTTTTTTGGCCATTTCCAGCGCACATTAAGCCATTTCTAACCCGTTCTAAGACATTTTGGTCATTTCTACCCCATTTTTGCACTTCTCTAACCATTTTTAAGCCATCTTTGGACATTTGTAACCCAGTTTTGCTCATTTCTACCCCTTTGAAAGCCTGTTCTTTCTATTTCTAAGCCATTTATGCCCGCATGCATCCCGTGTCAAGCCATAGTTTTCCCTTTTCTTACCCATTCTTGCACATCTCTAACTCGACGTAAACCAATTCTGGCCATTTCTAGCCTGGTGTTCAGACCTCTATCCCTTTTTAAGCCTTTTTGGCTGTATCTAAGCGTATTTTGCATGTCTCTCTCACTTTTTAAGCAGTTTTGGCCAATTCTAACCATTTTTTGCACTTCTCTGACCCTTCTGAAGCCAATTTTGGCTATTTCTAAATCATTTTTGCCCACTTTCAACCCATTTTAAGCCTTTTTTTTTCCTTTACTATGCCATTTTTTCAATTCCTAGCCATTTTTAAGCCATTTTGTTTCCTTTGCTAATCCATTTTTATCCATTTCTAGCCCATTTTAATCCATTCTTGGTTATTTCTAACCCTTTTTATTCCATGTTTGGCCATGTCTAGCCTGGTTTTCCGACTTCTAACCCGTTTTAAGCCGCTTTTGGCCATTTCCAACTCATTTTTGCACAGCTCTAAAGCTTTTTATGCCTTTTTTGGCTATATCTAAGCCATTTTTGCCCACTTCTACGGCATTTTTGGCCATTTCTAATGCAATTTTTCCTCTTCTCTAGCCGCTTTTAAGCCGTTTTGGCCGTTTCCAACCCGTTTTTGCAAGGCTCTAACCATGTTTAGGCTTTTTTGGCCATTTCTCACCTTGTTTTGGCCTTTTCTAACCCTTTTTAAGCCATTTTTGACCGATTCTAGCCTAGTTTTCAAAATTCTGTCCTGTTTTAAGCCACTTTTGTCCATATCTAACTCATTTTTGCACACCTCTTACCCTCTTTGGATAATTTTGGGCCATTTCTAAGCCATTTTTGCGCCTCTCTAAACATTTTTAAGACATTTTTGGCCGTTTCTAACCCGTTTTTGCGAGGCTCTAAACATTTTTAAGCCTTTTTTGGCCATTTCCAGCGCACATTAAGCCATTTCTAACCCGTTCTAAGACATTTTGGTCATTTCTACCCCATTTTTGCACTTCTCTAACCATTTTTAAGCCATCTTTGGACATTTGTAACCCAGTTTTGCTCATTTCTACCCCTTTGAAAGCCTGTTCTTTCTATTTCTAAGCCATTTATGCCCGCATGCATCCCGTGTCAAGCCATAGTTTTCCCTTTTCTTACCCATTCTTGCACATCTCTAACTCGACGTAAACCAATTCTGGCCATTTCTAGCTTGGTGTTCAGACTTCTATCCCTTTTGAAGCCTTTTTGGCTGTATCTAAGCGTATTTTGCATGTCTCTCTCACTTTTTAAGCAGTTTTGGCCAATTCTAACCATTTTTTGCACTTCTCTGACCCTTCTGAAGCCAATTTTGCCTATTTCTAAACCATTTTTGCCCACTGTCAACCCATTTTAAGCCTTTTTTTTTCCTTTTCTATGCCATTTTTTCAATTCCTAACCATTGTTAAGCCATTTTGTTTCCTTTGCTAATCCATTTTTATCCATTTCTAGCCCATTTTAATCCATTCTTGGTTATTTCTAACCCTTTTTATTCCATGTTTGGCCATGTCTAGCCTGGTTTTCCAACTTCTAACCCGTTTTAAGCCGCTTTTGGCCATTTCCAACTCATTTTTGCACAGCTCTAAAGCTTTTTATGCCTTTTTTGGCTATATCTAAGCCATTTTTGCCCACTTCTACGGCATTTTTGGCCATTTCTAATGCAATTTTTCCTCTTCTCTAGCCGCTTTTAAGCCGTTTTGGCCGTTTCCAACCCGTTTTTGCAAGGCTCTAACCATGTTTAGGCTTTTTTGGCCATTTCTCACCTTGTTTTGGCCTTTTCTAACCCTTTTTAAGCCATTTTTGACCGATTCTAGCCTGGTTTTCAAAATTCTATCCTGTTTTAAGCCACTTTTGTCCATATCTAACTCATTTTTGCACACCTCTTACCCTCTTTGGATAATTTTGGGCCATTTCTAAGCCATTTTTGCGCTTCTCTAAACATTTTTAAGACATTTTTGGCCGTTTCTAACCCGTTTTTGCGAGGCTCTAAACATTTTTAAGCCTTTTTTGGCCATTTCCAGCGCACATTAAGCCATTTCTAACCCGTTCTAAGACATTTTGGTCATTTCTACCCCATTTTTGCACTTCTCTAACCATTTTTAAGCCATCTTTGGACATTTGTAACCCAGTTTTGCTCATTTCTACCCCTTTGAAAGCCTGTTCTTTCTATTTCTAAGCCATTTATGCCCGCATGCATCCCGTGTCAAGCCATAGTTTTCCCTTTTCTTACCCATTCTTGCACATCTCTAACTCGACGTAAACCAATTCTGGCCATTTCTAGCCTGGTGTTCAGACCTCTATCCCTTTTTAAGCCTTTTTGGCTGTATCTAAGCGTATTTTGCATGTCTCTCTCACTTTTTAAGCAGTTTTGGCCAATTCTAACCATTTTTTGCACTTCTCTGACCCTTCTGAAGCCAATTTTGGCTATTTCTAAATCATTTTTGCCCACTTTCAACCCATTTTAAGCCTTTTTTTTTCCTTTACTATGCCATTTTTTCAATTCCTAGCCATTTTTAAGCCATTTTGTTTCCTTTGCTAATCCATTTTTATCCATTTCTAGCCCATTTTAATCCATTCTTGGTTATTTCTAACCCTTTTTATTCCATGTTTGGCCATGTCTAGCCTGGTTTTCCGACTTCTAACCCGTTTTAAGCCGCTTTTGGCCATTTCCAACTCATTTTTGCACAGCTCTAAAGCTTTTTATGCCTTTTTTGGCTATATCTAAGCCATTTTTGCCCACTTCTACGGCATTTTTGGCCATTTCTAATGCAATTTTTCCTCTTCTCTAGCCGCTTTTAAGCCGTTTTGGCCGTTTCCAACCCGTTTTTGCAAGGCTCTAACCATGTTTAGGCTTTTTTGGCCATTTCTCACCTTGTTTTGGCCTTTTCTAACCCTTTTTAAGCCATTTTTGACCGATTCTAGCCTAGTTTTCAAAATTCTATCCTGTTTTAAGCCACTTTTGTCCATATCTAACTCATTTTTGCACACCTCTTACCCTCTTTGGATAATTTTGGGCCATTTCTAAGCCATTTTTGCGCTTCTCTAAACATTTTTAAGCCTTTTTTGGCCATTTCCAGCGCACATTAAGCCATTTCTAACCCGTTCTAAGACATTTTGGTCATTTCTACCCCATTTTTGCACTTCTCTAACCATTTTTAAGCCATCTTTGGACATTTGTAACCCAGTTTTGCTCATTTCTACCCCTTTGAAAGCCTGTTCTTTCTATTTCTAAGCCATTTATGCCCGCATGCATCCCGTGTCAAGCCATAGTTTTCCCTTTTCTTACCCATTCTTGCACATCTCTAACTCGACGTAAACCAATTTTGGCCATTTCTAGCCTGGTGTTCAGACCTCTATCCCTTTTTAAGCCTTTTTGGCTGTATCTAAGCGTATTTTGCATGTCTCTCTCACTTTTTAAGCAGTTTTGGCCAATTCTAACCATTTTTTGCACTTCTCTGACCCTTCTGAAGCCAATTTTGGCTATTTCTAAATCACTTTTGCCCACTTTCAACCCATTTTAAGCCTTTTTTTTTCCTTTTCTATGCCATTTTTTCAATTCCTAACCATTGTTAACCCATTTTGTTTCCTTTGCTAATCCATTTTTATCCATTTCTAGCCCATTTTAATCCATTCTTGGTTATTTCTAACCCTTTTTATTCCATGTTTGGCCATGTCTAGCCTGGTTTTCCAACTTCTAACCCGTTTTAAGCCGCTTTTGGCCATTTCCAACTCATTTTTGCACAGCTCTAAAGCTTTTTATGCCTTTTTTGGCTATATCTAAGCCATTTTTGCCCACTTCTACGGCATTTTTGGCCATTTCTAATGCAATTTTTCCTCTTCTCTAGCCGCTTTTAAGCCGTTTTGGCCGTTTCCAACCCGTTTTTGCAAGGCTCTAACCATGTTTAGGCTTTTTTGGCCATTTCTCACCTTGTTTTGGCCTTTTCTAACCCTTTTTAAGCCATTTTTGACCGATTCTAGCCTAGTTTTCAAAATTCTATCCTGTTTTAAGCCACTTTTGTCCATATCTAACTCATTTTTGCACACCTCTTACCCTCTTTGGATAATTTTGGGCCATTTCTAAGCCATTTTTGCGCTTCTCTAAACATTTTTAAGACATTTTTGGCCGTTTCTAACCCGTTTTTGCGAGGCTCTAAACATTTTTAAGCCTTTTTTGGCCATTTCCAGCGCACATTAAGCCATTTCTAACCCGTTCTAAGACATTTTGGTCATTTCTACCCCATTTTTGCACTTCTCTAACCATTTTTAAGCCATCTTTGGACATTTGTAACCCAGTTTTGCTCATTTCTACCCCTTTGAAAGCCTGTTCTTTCTATTTCTAAGCCATTTATGCCCGCATGCATCCCGTGTCAAGCCATAGTTTTCCCTTTTCTTACCCATTCTTGCACATCTCTAACTCGACGTAAACCAATTTTGGCCATTTCTAGCCTGGTGTTCAGACTTCTATCCCTTTTTAAGCCTTTTTGGCTGTATCTAAGCGTATTTTGCATGTCTCTCTCACTTTTTAAGCAGTTTTGGCCAATTCTAACCATTTTTTGCACTTCTCTGACCCTTCTGAAGCCAATTTTGGCTATTTCTAAATCATTTTTGCCCACTTTCAACCCATTTTAAGCCTTTTTTTTCCTTTTCTATGCCATTTTTTCAATTCTTAACCATTGTTAAGCCATTTTGTTTCCTATGCTAATCCATTTTTATCCATTTCTAGCCCATTTTAATCCATTCTTGGTTATTTCTAACCCTTTTTATTCCATGTTTGGCCATGTCTAGCCTGGTTTTCCAACTTCTAACCCGTTTTAAGCTGCTTTTGGCCAATTCCAACTCATTTTTGCACAGCTCTAAAGCTTTTTATGCCTTTTTTGGCTATATCTAAGCCATTTTTGCCCACTTCTACGGCATTTTTGGCCATTTCTAATGCAATTTTTCCTCTTCTCTAGCCGCTTTTAAGCCGTTTTGGCCGTTTCCAACCCGTTTTTGCAAGGCTCTAACCATGTTTAGGCTTTTTTGGCCATTTCTCACCTTGTTTTGGCCTTTTCTAACCCTTTTTAAGCCATTTTTGACCGATTCTAGCCTAGTTTTCAAAATTCTATCCTGTTTTAAGCCACTTTTGTCCATATCTAACTCATTTTTGCACACCTCTTACCCTCTTTGGATAATTTTGGGCCATTTCTAAGCCATTTTTGCGCTTCTCTAAACATTTTTAAGACATTTTTGGCCGTTTCTAACCCGTTTTTGCGAGGCTCTAAACATTTTTAAGCCTTTTTTGGCCATTTCCAGCGCACATTAAGCCATTTCTAACCCGTTCTAAGACATTTTGGTCATTTCTACCCCATTTTTGCACTTCTCTAACCATTTTTAAGCCATCTTTGGACATTTGTAACCCAGTTTTGCTCATTTCTACCCCTTTGAAAGCCTGTTCTTTCTATTTCTAAGCCATTTATGCCCGCATGCATCCCGTGTCAAGCCATAGTTTTCCCTTTTCTTACCCATTCTTGCACATCTCTAACTCGACGTAAACCAATTCTGGCCATTTCTAGCCTGGTGTTCAGACTTCTATCCCTTTTGAAGCCTTTTTGGCTGTATCTAAGCGTATTTTGCATGTCTCTCTCACTTTTTAAGCAGTTTTGGCCAATTCTAACCATTTTTTTGCACTTCTCTGACCCTTCTGAAGCCAATTTTGGCTATTTCTAAATCATTTTTTGCCCACTTTCAACCCATTTTAAGCCTTTTTTTTTCCTTTTCTATGCCATTTTTTCAATTCCTAACCATTGTTAAGCCATTTTGGTTCCTATGCTAATCCATTTTTACCCATTTCTAGCCCATTTTAATCCATTCTTGGTTATTTCTAACCCTTTTTATTCCATGTTTGGCCATGTCTAGCCTGGTTTTCCAACTTCTAACCCGTTTTAAGCCGCTTTTGGCCATTTCCAACTCATTTTTGCACAGCTCTAAAGCTTTTTATGCTTTTTTTGGCTATATCTAAGCCATTTTTGCCCACTTCTACGGCATTTTTGGCCATTTCTAATGCAATTTTTCCTCTTCTCTAGCCGCTTTTAAGCCGTTTTGGCCGTTTCCAACCCGTTTTTGCAAGGCTCTAACCATGTTTAGGCTTTTTTGGCCATTTCTCACCTTGTTTTGGCCTTTTCTAACCCTTTTTAAGCCATTTTTGACCGATTCTAGCCTAGGTTTCAAAATTCTATCCTGTTTTAAGCCACTTTTGTCCATATCTAACTCATTTTTGCACACCTCTTACCCTCTTTGGATAATTTTGGGCCATTTCTAAGCCATTTTTGCGCTTCTCTAAACATTTTTAAGACATTTTTGGCCGTTTCTAACCCGTTTTTGCGAGGCTCTAAACATTTTTAAGCCTTTTTTGGCCATTTCCAGCGCACATTAAGCCATTTCTAACCCGTTCTAAGACATTTTGGTCATTTCTACCCCATTTTTGCACTTCTCTAACCATTTTTAAGCCATCTTTGGACATTGGTAACCCAGTTTTGCTCATCTCTACCCCTTTGAAAGCCAATTCTTTCTATTTCTAAGCCATTTATGCCCGCATGCATCCCGTGTCAAGCCATAGTTTTCCCTTTTCTTACCCATTCTTGCACATCTCTAACTCGACGTAAACCAATTCTGGCCATTTCTAGCCTGGTGTTCAGACCTCTATCCCTTTTTAAGCCTTTTTGGCTGTATCTAAGCGTATTTTGCATGTCTCTCTCACTTTTTAAGCAGTTTTGGCCAATTCTAACCATTTTTTGCACTTCTCTGACCCTTCTGAAGCCAATTTTGGCTATTTCTAAATCACTTTTGCCCACTTTCAACCCATTTTAAGCCTTTTTTTTTCCTTTTCTATGCCATTTTTTCAATTCCTAACCGTTGTTAACCCATTTTGTTTCCTTTGCTAATCCATTTTTATCCATTTCTAGCCCATTTTAATCCATTCTTGGTTATTTCTAACCCTTTTTATTCCATGTTTGGCCATGTCTAGCCTGGTTTTCCAACTTCTAACCCGTTTTAAGCCGCTTTTGGCCATTTCCAACTCATTTTTGCACAGCTCTAAAGCTTTTTATGCCTTTTTTGGCTATATCTAAGCCATTTTTGCCCACTTCTACGGCATTTTTGGCCATTTCTAATGCAATTTTTCCTCTTCTCTAGCCGCTTTTAAGCCGTTTTGGCCGTTTCCAACCCGTTTTTGCAAGGCTCTAACCATGTTTAGGCTTTTTTGGCCATTTCTCACCTTGTTTTGGCCTTTTCTAACCCTTTTTAAGCCATTTTTGACCGATTCTAGCCTAGTTTTCAAAATTCTATCCTGTTTTAAGCCACTTTTGTCCATATCTAACTCATTTTTGCACACCTCTTACCCTCTTTGGATAATTTTGGGCCATTTCTAAGCCATTTTTGCGCTTCTCTAAACATTTTTAAGACATTTTTGGCCGTTTCTAACCCGTTTTTGCGAGGCTCTAAACATTTTTAAGCCTTTTTTGGCCATTTCCAGCGCACATTAAGCCATTTCTAACCCGTTCTAAGACATTTTGGTCATTTCTACCCCATTTTTGCACTTCTCTAACCATTTTTAAGCCATCTTTGGACATTTGTAACCCAGTTTTGCTCATTTCTACCCCTTTGAAAGCCTGTTCTTTCTATTTCTAAGCCATTTATGCCCGCATGCATCCCGTGTCAAGCCATAGTTTTCCCTTTTCTTACCCATTCTTGCACATCTCTAACTCGACGTAAACCAATTTTGGCCATTTCTAGCCTGGTGTTCAGACTTCTATCCCTTTTTAAGCCTTTTTGGCTGTATCTAAGCGTATTTTGCATGTCTCTCTCACTTTTTAAGCAGTTTTGGCCAATTCTAACCATTTTTTGCACTTCTCTGACCCTTCTGAAGCCAATTTTGGCTATTTCTAAATCATTTTTGCCCACTTTCAACCCATTTTAAGCCTTTTTTTTTCCTTTACTATGCCATTTTTTCAATTCTTAACCATTGTTAAGCCATTTTGTTTCCTATGCTAATCCATTTTTATCCATTTCTAGCCCATTTTAATCCATTCTTGGTTATTTCTAACCCTTTTTATTCCATGTTTGGCCATGTCTAGCCTGGTTTTCCAACTTCTAACCCGTTTTAAGCTGCTTTTGGCCAATTCCAACTCATTTTTGCACAGCTCTAAAGCTTTTTATGCCTTTTTTGGCTATATCTAAGCCATTTTTGCCCACTTCTACGGCATTTTTGGCCATTTCTAATGCAATTTTTCCTCTTCTCTAGCCGCTTTTAAGCCGTTTTGGCCGTTTCCAACCCGTTTTTGCAAGGCTCTAACCATGTTTAGGCTTTTTTGGCCATTTCTCACCTTGTTTTGGCCTTTTCTAACCCTTTTTAAGCCATTTTTGACCGATTCTAGCCTAGTTTTCAAAATTCTATCCTGTTTTAAGCCACTTTTGTCCATATCTAACTCATTTTTGCACACCTCTTACCCTCTTTGGATAATTTTGGGCCATTTCTAAGCCATTTTTGCGCTTCTCTAAACATTTTTAAGACATTTTTGGCCGTTTCTAACCCGTTTTTGCGAGGCTCTAAACATTTTTAAGCCTTTTTTGGCCATTTACAGCGCACATTAAGCCATTTCTAACCCGTTCTAAGACATTTTGGTCATTTCTACCCCATTTTTGCACTTCTCTAACCATTTTTAAGCCATCTTTGGACATTTGTAACCCAGTTTTGCTCATTTCTACCCCTTTGAAAGCCTGTTCTTTCTATTTCTAAGCCATTTATGCCCGCATGCATCCCGTGTCAAGCCATAGTTTTCCCTTTTCTTACCCATTCTTGCACATCTCTAACTCGACGTAAACCAATTCTGGCCATTTCTAGCCTGGTGTTCAGACTTCTATCCCTTTTTAAGCCTTTTTGGCTGTATCTAAGCGTATTTTGCATGTCTCTCTCACTTTTTAAGCAGTTTTGGCCAATTCTAACCATTTTTTGCACTTCTCTGACCCTTCTGAAGCCAATTTTGGCTATTTCTAAATCATTTTTTGCCCACTTTCAACCCATTTTAAGCCTTTTTTTTTTCCTTTTCTATGCCATTTTTTCAATTCCTAACCATTGTTAAGCCATTTTGGTTCCTTTGCTAATCCATTTTTATCCATTTCTAGCCCATTTTAATCCATTCTTGGTTATTTCTAACCCTTTTTATTCCATGTTTGGCCATGTCTAGCCTGGTTTTCCGACTTCTAACCCGTTTTAAGCCGCTTTTGGCCATTTCCAACTCATTTTTGCACAGCTCTAAAGCTTTTTATGCCTTTTTTGGCTATATCTAAGCCATTTTTGCCCACTTCTACGGCATTTTTGGCCATTTCTAATGGAATTTTTCCTCTTCTCTAGCCGCTTTTAAGCCGTTTTGGCCGTTTCCAACCCGTTTTTGCAAGGCTCTAACCATGTTTAGGCTTTTTTGGCCATTTCTCACCTTGTTTTGGCCTTTTCTAACCCTTTTTAAGCCATTTTTGACCGATTCTAGCCTAGTTTTCAAAATTCTATCCTGTTTTAAGCCACTTTTGTCCATATCTAACTCATTTTTGCACACCTCTTACCCTCTTTGGATAATTTTGGGCCATTTCTAAGCCATTTTTGCGCTTCTCTAAACATTTTTAAGACATTTTTGGCCGTTTCTAACCCGTTTTTGCGAGGCTCTAAACATTTTTAAGCCTTTTTTGGCCATTTCCAGCGCACATTAAGCCATTTCTAACCCGTTCTAAGACATTTTGGTCATTTCTACCCCATTTTTGCACTTCTCTAACCATTTTTAAGCCATCTTTGGACATTTGTAACCCAGTTTTGCTCATTTCTACCCCTTTGAAAGCCTGTTCTTTCTATTTCTAAGCCATTTATGCCCGCATGCATCCCGTGTCAAGCCATAGTTTTCCCTTTTCTTACCCATTCTTGCACATCTCTAACTCGACGTAAACCAATTCTGGCCATTTCTAGCCTGGTGTTCAGACTTCTATCCCTTTTGAAGCCTTTTTGGCTGTATCTAAGCGTATTTTGCATGTCTCTCTCACTTTTTAAGCAGTTTTGGCCAATTCTAACCATTTTTTGCACTTCTCTGACCCTTCTGAAGCCAATTTTGGCTATTTCTAAATCATTTTTGCCCACTGTCAACCCATTTTAAGCCTTTTTTTTTTCCTTTTCTATGCCATTTTTTCAATTCCTAACCATTGTTAAGCCATTTTGGTTCCTTTGCTAATCCATTTTTATCCATTTCTAGCCCATTTTAATCCATTCTTGGTTATTTCTAACCCTTTTTATTCCATGTTTGGCCATGTCTAGCCTGGTTTTCCGACTTCTAACCCGTTTTAAGCCGCTTTTGGCCATTTCCAACTCATTTTTGCACAGCTCTAAAGCTTTTTATGCCTTTTTTGGCTATATCTA
The DNA here is from genome assembly GCF_037157495.1 of Lathamus discolor. Classification (NCBI taxonomy): domain Eukaryota; kingdom Metazoa; phylum Chordata; class Aves; order Psittaciformes; family Psittacidae; genus Lathamus; species Lathamus discolor. The sequence continues at coordinate 1,266,779 of NW_027069096.1, read as the reverse complement.
AGCCATTTTTGCCCACTTCTACGGCATTTTTGGCCATTTCTAATGCAATTTTTCCTCTTCTCTAGCCGCTTTTAAGCCGTTTTGGCCGTTTCCAACCCGTTTTTGCAAGGCTCTAACCATGTTTAGGCTTTTTTGGCCATTTCTCACCTTGTTTTGGCCTTTTCTAACCCTTTTTAAGCCATTTTTGACCGATTCTAGCCTAGTTTTCAAAATTCTATCCTGTTTTAAGCCACTTTTGTCCATATCTAACTCATTTTTGCACACCTCTTACCCTCTTTGGATAATTTTGGGCCATTTCTAAGCCATTTTTGCGCTTCTCTAAACATTTTTAAGACATTTTTGGCCGTTTCTAACCCGTTTTTGCGAGGCTCTAAACATTTTTAAGCCTTTTTTGGCCATTTCCAGCGCACATTAAGCCATTTCTAACCCGTTCTAAGACATTTTGGTCATTTCTACCCCATTTTTGCACTTCTCTAACCATTTTTAAGCCATCTTTGGACATTTGTAACCCAGTTTTGCTCATTTCTACCCCTTTGAAAGCCTGTTCTTTCTATTTCTAAGCCATTTATGCCCGCATGCATCCCGTGTCAAGCCATAGTTTTCCCTTTTCTTACCCATTCTTGCACATCTCTAACTCGACGTAAACCAATTCTGGCCATTTCTAGCCTGGTGTTCAGACCTCTATCCCTTTTTAAGCCTTTTTGGCTGTATCTAAGCGTATTTTGCATGTCTCTCTCACTTTTTAAGCAGTTTTGGCCAATTCTAACCATTTTTTGCACTTCTCTGACCCTTCTGAAGCCAATTTTGGCTATTTCTAAATCATTTTTGCCCACTGTCAACCCATTTTAAGCCTTTTTTTTTCCTTTACTATGCCATTTTTTCAATTCCTAGCCATTTTTAAGCCATTTTGTTTCCTTTGCTAATCCATTTTTATCCATTTCTAGCCCATTTTAATCCATTCTTGGTTATTTCTAACCCTTTTTATTCCATGTTTGGCCATGTCTAGCCTGGTTTTCCGACTTCTAACCCGTTTTAAGCCGCTTTTGGCCATTTCCAACTCATTTTTGCACAGCTCTAAAGCTTTTTATGCCTTTTTTGGCTATATCTAAGCCATTTTTGCCCACTTCTACGGCATTTTTGGCCATTTCTAATGCAATTTTTCCTCTTCTCTAGCCGCTTTTAAGCCGTTTTGGCCGTTTCCAACCCGTTTTTGCAAGGCTCTAACCATGTTTAGGCTTTTTTGGCCATTTCTCACCTTGTTTTGGCCTTTTCTAACCCTTTTTAAGCCATTTTTGACCGATTCTAGCCTAGTTTTCAAAATTCTATCCTGTTTTAAGCCACTTTTGTCCATATCTAACTCATTTTTGCACACCTCTTACCCTCTTTGGATAATTTTGGGCCATTTCTAAGCCATTTTTGCGCTTCTCTAAACATTTTTAAGACATTTTTGGCCGTTTCTAACCCGTTTTTGCGAGGCTCTAAACATTTTTAAGCCTTTTTTGGCCATTTCCAGCGCACATTAAGCCATTTCTAACCCGTTCTAAGACATTTTGGTCATTTCTACCCCATTTTTGCACTTCTCTAACCATTTTTAAGCCATCTTTGGACATTTGTAACCCAGTTTTGCTCATTTCTACCCCTTTGAAAGCCTGTTCTTTCTATTTCTAAGCCATTTATGCCCGCATGCATCCCGTGTCAAGCCATAGTTTTCCCTTTTCTTACCCATTCTTGCACATCTCTAACTCGACGTAAACCAATTCTGGCCATTTCTAGCCTGGTGTTCAGACCTCTATCCCTTTTTAAGCCTTTTTGGCTGTATCTAAGCGTATTTTGCATGTCTCTCTCACTTTTTAAGCAGTTTTGGCCAATTCTAACCATTTTTTGCACTTCTCTGACCCTTCTGAAGCCAATTTTGGCTATTTCTAAATCATTTTTGCCCACTGTCAACCCATTTTAAGCCTTTTTTTTTCCTTTACTATGCCATTTTTTCAATTCCTAGCCATTTTTAAGCCATTTTGTTTCCTTTGCTAATCCATTTTTATCCATTTCTAGCCCATTTTAATCCATTCTTGGTTATTTCTAACCCTTTTTATTCCATGTTTGGCCATGTCTAGCCTGGTTTTCCGACTTCTAACCCGTTTTAAGCCGCTTTTGGCCATTTCCAACTCATTTTTGCACAGCTCTAAAGCTTTTTATGCCTTTTTTGGCTATATCTAAGCCATTTTTGCCCACTTCTACGGCATTTTTGGCCATTTCTAATGCAATTTTTCCTCTTCTCTAGCCGCTTTTAAGCCGTTTTGGCCGTTTCCAACCCGTTTTTGCAAGGCTCTAACCATGTTTAGGCTTTTTTGGCCATTTCTCACCTTGTTTTGGCCTTTTCTAACCCTTTTTAAGCCATTTTTGACCGATTCTAGCCTAGTTTTCAAAATTCTATCCTGTTTTAAGCCACTTTTGTCCATATCTAACTCATTTTTGCACACCTCTTACCCTCTTTGGATAATTTTGGGCCATTTCTAAGCCATTTTTGCGCTTCTCTAAACATTTTTAAGACATTTTTGGCCGTTTCTAACCCGTTTTTGCGAGGCTCTAAACATTTTTAAGCCTTTTTTGGCCATTTCCAGCGCACATTAAGCCATTTCTAACCCGTTCTAAGACATTTTGGTCATTTCTACCCCATTTTTGCACTTCTCTAACCATTTTTAAGCCATCTTTGGACATTTGTAACCCAGTTTTGCTCATTTCTACCCCTTTGAAAGCCTGTTCTTTCTATTTCTAAGCCATTTATGCCCGCATGCATCCCGTGTCAAGCCATAGTTTTCCCTTTTCTTACCCATTCTTGCACATCTCTAACTCGACGTAAACCAATTCTGGCCATTTCTAGCCTGGTGTTCAGACCTCTATCCCTTTTTAAGCCTTTTTGGCTGTATCTAAGCGTATTTTGCATGTCTCTCTCACTTTTTAAGCAGTTTTGGCCAATTCTAACCATTTTTTGCACTTCTCTGACCCTTCTGAAGCCAATTTTGGCTATTTCTAAATCATTTTTGCCCACTGTCAACCCATTTTAAGCCATTTTTTTTCCTTTTCTATGCCATTTTTTCAATTCCTAACCATTGTTAAGCCATTTTGTTTCCTTTGCTAATCCATTTTTATCCATTTCTAGCCCATTTTAATCCATTCTTGGTTATTTCTAACCCTTTTTATTCCATGTTTGGCCATGTCTAGCCTGGTTTTCCGACTTCTAACCCGTTTTAAGCCGCTTTTGGCCATTTCCAACTCATTTTTGCACAGCTCTAAAGCTTTTTATGCCTTTTTTGGCTATATCTAAGCCATTTTTGCCCACTTCTACGGCATTTTTGGCCATTTCGAATGCAATTTTTCCTCTTCTCTAGCCGCTTTTAAGCCGTTTTGGCCGTTTCCAACCCGTTTTTGCAAGGCTCTAACCATGTTTAGGCTTTTTTGGCCATTTCTCACCTTGTTTTGGCCTTTTCTAACCCTTTTTAAGCCATTTTTGACCGATTCTAGCCTAGTTTTCAAAATTCTATCCTGTTTTAAGCCACTTTTGTCCATATCTAACTCATTTTTGCACACCTCTTACCCTCTTTGGATAATTTTGGGCCATTTCTAAGCCATTTTTGCGCTTCTCTAAACATTTTTAAGACATTTTTGGCCGTTTCTAACCCGTTTTTGCGAGGCTCTAAACATTTTTAAGCCTTTTTTGGCCATTTCCAGCGCACATTAAGCCATTTCTAACCCGTTCTAAGACATTTTGGTCATTTCTACCCCATTTTTGCACTTCTCTAACCATTTTTAAGCCATCTTTGGACATTTGTAACCCAGTTTTGCTCATTTCTACCCCTTTGAAAGCCTGTTCTTTCTATTTCTAAGCCATTTATGCCCGCATGCATCCCGTGTCAAGCCATAGTTTTCCCTTTTCTTACCCATTCTTGCACATCTCTAACTCGACGTAAACCAATTTTGGCCATTTCTAGCCTGGTGTTCAGACTTCTATCCCTTTTTAAGCCTTTTTGGCTGTATCTAAGCGTATTTTGCATGTCTCTCTCACTTTTTAAGCAGTTTTGGCCAATTCTAACCATTTTTTGCACTTCTCTGACCCTTCTGAAGCCAATTTTGGCTATTTCTAAATCATTTTTGCCCACTGTCAACCCATTTTAAGCCATTTTTTTTCCTTTTCTATGCCATTTTTTCAATTCCTAACCATTGTTAAGCCATTTTGTTTCCTTTGCTAATCCATTTTTATCCATTTCTAGCCCATTTTAATCCATTCTTGGTTATTTCTAACCCTTTTTATTCCATGTTTGGCCATGTCTAGCCTGGTTTTCCGACTTCTAACCCGTTTTAAGCCGCTTTTGGCCATTTCCAACTCATTTTTGCACAGCTCTAAAGCTTTTTATGCCTTTTTTGGCTATATCTAAGCCATTTTTGCCCACTTCTACGGCATTTTTGGCCATTTCTAATGCAATTTTTCCTCTTCTCTAGCCGCTTTTAAGCCGTTTTGGCCGTTTCCAACCCGTTTTTGCAAGGCTCTAACCATGTTTAGGCTTTTTTGGCCATTTCTCACCTTGTTTTGGCCTTTTCTAACCCTTTTTAAGCCATTTTTGACCGATTCTAGCCTAGTTTTCAAAATTCTATCCTGTTTTAAGCCACTTTTGTCCATATCTAACTCATTTTTGCACACCTCTTACCCTCTTTGGATAATTTTGGGCCATTTCTAAGCCATTTTTGCGCTTCTCTAAACATTTTTAAGACATTTTTGGCCGTTTCTAACCCGTTTTTGCGAGGCTCTAAACATTTTTAAGCCTTTTTTGGCCATTTCCAGCGCACATTAAGCCATTTCTAACCCGTTCTAAGACATTTTGGTCATTTCTACCCCATTTTTGCACTTCTCTAACCATTTTTAAGCCATCTTTGGACATTTGTAACCCAGTTTTGTTCATTTCTACCCCTTTGAAAGCCTGTTCTTTCTATTTCTAAGCCATTTATGCCCGCATGCATCCCGTGTCAAGCCATAGTTTTCCCTTTTCTTACCCATTCTTGCACATCTCTAACTCGACGTAAACCAATTCTGGCCATTTCTAGCCTGGTGTTCAGACCTCTATCCCTTTTTAAGCCTTTTTGGCTGTATCTAAGCGTATTTTGCATGTCTCTCTCACTTTTTAAGCAGTTTTGGCCAATTCTAACCATTTTTTGCACTTCTCTGACCCTTCTGAAGCCAATTTTGGCTATTTCTAAATCATTTTTTCCCACTTTCAACCCATTTTAAGCCTTTTTTTTTTCCTTTTCTATGCCATTTTTTCAATTCCTAACCATTGTTAAGCCATTTTGGTTCCTTTGCTAATCCATTTTTATCCATTTCTAGCCCATTTTAATCCATTCTTGGTTATTTCTAACCCTTTTTATTCCATGTTTGGCCATGTCTAGCCTGGTTTTCCGACTTCTAACCCGTTTTAAGCCGCTTTTGGCCATTTCCAACTCATTTTTGCACAGCTCTAAAGCTTTTTATGCCTTTTTTGGCTATATCTAAGCCATTTTTGCCCACTTCTACGGCATTTTTGGCCATTTCTAATGGAATTTTTCCTCTTCTCTAGCCGCTTTTAAGCCGTTTTGGCCGTTTCCAACCCGTTTTTGCAAGGCTCTAACCATGTTTAGGCTTTTTTGGCCATTTCTCACCTTGTTTTGGCCTTTTCTAACCCTTTTTAAGCCATTTTTGACCGATTCTAGCCTAGTTTTCAAAATTCTATCCTGTTTTAAGCCACTTTTGTCCATATCTAACTCATTTTTGCACACCTCTTACCCTCTTTGGATAATTTTGGGCCATTTCTAAGCCATTTTTGCGCTTCTCTAAACATTTTTAAGACATTTTTGGCCGTTTCTAACCCGTTTTTGCGAGGCTCTAAACATTTTTAAGCCTTTTTTGGCCATTTCCAGCGCACATTAAGCCATTTCTAACCCGTTCTAAGACATTTTGGTCATTTCTACCCCATTTTTGCACTTCTCTAACCATTTTTAAGCCATCTTTGGACATTTGTAACCCAGTTTTGCTCATTTCTACCCCTTTGAAAGCCTGTTCTTTCTATTTCTAAGCCATTTATGCCCGCATGCATCCCGTGTCAAGCCATAGTTTTCCCTTTTCTTACCCATTCTTGCACATCTCTAACTCGACGTAAACCAATTCTGGCCATTTCTAGCCTGGTGTTCAGACCTCTATCCCTTTTTAAGCCTTTTTGGCTGTATCTAAGCGTATTTTGCATGTCTCTCTCACTTTTTAAGCAGTTTTGGCCAATTCTAACCATTTTTTGCACTTCTCTGACCCTTCTGAAGCCAATTTTGGCTATTTCTAAATCATTTTTGCCCACTGTCAACCCATTTTAAGCCTTTTTTTTTTCCTTTTCTATGCCATTTTTTCAATTCCTAACCATTGTTAAGCCATTTTGGTTCCTTTGCTAATCCATTTTTATCCATTTCTAGCCCATTTTAATCCATTCTTGGTTATTTCTAACCCTTTTTATTCCATGTTTGGCCATGTCTAGCCTGGTTTTCCGACTTCTAACCCGTTTTAAGCCGCTTTTGGCCATTTCCAACTCATTTTTGCACAGCTCTAAAGCTTTTTATGCCTTTTTTGGCTATATCTAAGCCATTTTTGCCCACTTCTACGGCATTTTTGGCCATTTCTAATGCAATTTTTCCTCTTCTCTAGCCGCTTTTAAGCCGTTTTGGCCGTTTCCAACCCGTTTTTGCAAGGCTCTAACCATGTTTAGGCTTTTTTGGCCATTTCTCACCTTGTTTTGGCCTTTTCTAACCCTTTTTAAGCCATTTTTGACCGATTCTAGCCTAGTTTTCAAAATTCTGTCCTGTTTTAAGCCACTTTTGTCCATATCTAACTCATTTTTGCACACCTCTTACCCTCTTTGGATAATTTTGGGCCATTTCTAAGCCATTTTTGCGCTTCTCTAAACATTTTTAAGACATTTTTGGCCGTTTCTAACCCGTTTTTGCGAGGCTCTAAACATTTTTAAGCCTTTTTTGGCCATTTCCAGCGCACATTAAGCCATTTCTAACCCGTTCTAAGACATTTTGGTCATTTCTACCCCATTTTTGCACTTCTCTAACCATTTTTAAGCCATCTTTGGACATTTGTAACCCAGTTTTGCTCATTTCTACCCCTTTGAAAGCCTGTTCTTTCTATTTCTAAGCCATTTATGCCCGCATGCATCCCGTGTCAAGCCATAGTTTTCCCTTTTCTTACCCATTCTTGCACATCTCTAACTCGACGTAAACCAATTCTGGCCATTTCTAGCCTGGTGTTCAGACCTCTATCCCTTTTTAAGCCTTTTTGGCTGTATCTAAGCGTATTTTGCATGTCTCTCTCACTTTTTAAGCAGTTTTGGCCAATTCTAACCATTTTTTGCACTTCTCTGACCCTTCTGAAGCCAATTTTGGCTATTTCTAAATCATTTTTGCCCACTGTCAACCCATTTTAAGCCTTTTTTTTTCCTTTACTATGCCATTTTTTCAATTCCTAGCCATTTTTAAGCCATTTTGTTTCCTTTGCTAATCCATTTTTATCCATTTCTAGCCCATTTTAATCCATTCTTGGTTATTTCTAACCCTTTTTATTCCATGTTTGGCCATGTCTAGCCTGGTTTTCCGACTTCTAACCCGTTTTAAGCCGCTTTTGGCCATTTCCAACTCATTTTTGCACAGCTCTAAAGCTTTTTATGCCTTTTTTGGCTATATCTAAGCCATTTTTGCCCACTTCTACGGCATTTTTGGCCATTTCTAATGCAATTTTTCCTCTTCTCTAGCCGCTTTTAAGCCGTTTTGGCCGTTTCCAACCCGTTTTTGCAAGGCTCTAACCATGTTTAGGCTTTTTTGGCCATTTCTCACCTTGTTTTGGCCTTTTCTAACCCTTTTTAAGCCATTTTTGACCGATTCTAGCCTAGTTTTCAAAATTCTGTCCTGTTTTAAGCCACTTTTGTCCATATCTAACTCATTTTTGCACACCTCTTACCCTCTTTGGATAATTTTGGGCCATTTCTAAGCCATTTTTGCGCTTCTCTAAACATTTTTAAGACATTTTTGGCCGTTTCTAACCCGTTTTTGCGAGGCTCTAAACATTTTTAAGCCTTTTTTGGCCATTTCCAGCGCACATTAAGCCATTTCTAACCCGTTCTAAGACATTTTGGTCATTTCTACCCCATTTTTGCACTTCTCTAACCATTTTTAAGCCATCTTTGGACATTTGTAACCCAGTTTTGCTCATTTCTACCCCTTTGAAAGCCTGTTCTTTCTATTTCTAAGCCATTTATGCCCGCATGCATCCCGTGTCAAGCCATAGTTTTCCCTTTTCTTACCCATTCTTGCACATCTCTAACTCGACGTAAACCAATTCTGGCCATTTCTAGCCTGGTGTTCAGACCTCTATCCCTTTTTAAGCCTTTTTGGCTGTATCTAAGCGTATTTTGCATGTCTCTCTCACTTTTTAAGCAGTTTTGGCCAATTCTAACCATTTTTTGCACTTCTCTGACCCTTCTGAAGCCAATTTTGGCTATTTCTAAATCATTTTTGCCCACTTTCAACCCATTTTAAGCCTTTTTTTTTCCTTTACTATGCCATTTTTTCAATTCCTAGCCATTTTTAAGCCATTTTGTTTCCTTTGCTAATCCATTTTTATCCATTTCTAGCCCATTTTAATCCATTCTTGGTTATTTCTAACCCTTTTTATTCCATGTTTGGCCATGTCTAGCCTGGTTTTCCGACTTCTAACCCGTTTTAAGCCGCTTTTGGCCATTTCCAACTCATTTTTGCACAGCTCTAAAGCTTTTTATGCCTTTTTTGGCTATATCTAAGCCATTTTTGCCCACTTCTACGGCATTTTTGGCCATTTCTAATGCAATTTTTCCTCTTCTCTAGCCGCTTTTAAGCCGTTTTGGCCGTTTCCAACCCGTTTTTGCAAGGCTCTAACCATGTTTAGGCTTTTTTGGCCATTTCTCACCTTGTTTTGGCCTTTTCTAACCCTTTTTAAGCCATTTTTGACCGATTCTAGCCTAGTTTTCAAAATTCTATCCTGTTTTAAGCCACTTTTGTCCATATCTAACTCATTTTTGCACACCTCTTACCCTCTTTGGATAATTTTGGGCCATTTCTAAGCCATTTTTGCGCTTCTCTAAACATTTTTAAGACATTTTTGCCGTTTCTAACCCGTTTTTGCGAGGCTCTAAACATTTTTAAGCCTTTTTTGGCCATTTCCAGCGCACATTAAGCCATTTCTAACCCGTTCTAAGACATTTTGGTCATTTCTACCCCATTTTTGCACTTCTCTAACCATTTTTAAGCCATCTTTGGACATTTGTAACCCAGTTTTGTTCATTTCTACCCCTTTGAAAGCCTGTTCTTTCTATTTCTAAGCCATTTATGCCCGCATGCATCCCGTGTCAAGCCATAGTTTTCCCTTTTCTTACCCATTCTTGCACATCTCTAACTCGACGTAAACCAATTCTGGCCATTTCTAGCCTGGTGTTCAGACCTCTATCCCTTTTTAAGCCTTTTTGGCTGTATCTAAGCGTATTTTGCATGTCTCTCTCACTTTTTAAGCAGTTTTGGCCAATTCTAACCATTTTTTGCACTTCTCTGACCCTTCTGAAGCCAATTTTGGCTATTTCTAAATCATTTTTTCCCACTTTCAACCCATTTTAAGCCTTTTTTTTTTCCTTTTCTATGCCATTTTTTCAATTCCTAACCATTGTTAAGCCATTTTGGTTCCTTTGCTAATCCATTTTTATCCATTTCTAGCCCATTTTAATCCATTCTTGGTTATTTCTAACCCTTTTTATTCCATGTTTGGCCATGTCTAGCCTGGTTTTCCGACTTCTAACCCGTTTTAAGCCGCTTTTGGCCATTTCCAACTCATTTTTGCACAGCTCTAAAGCTTTTTATGCCTTTTTTGGCTATATCTAAGCCATTTTTGCCCACTTCTACGGCATTTTTGGCCATTTCTAATGGAATTTTTCCTCTTCTCTAGCCGCTTTTAAGCCGTTTTGGCCGTTTCCAACCCGTTTTTGCAAGGCTCTAACCATGTTTAGGCTTTTTTGGCCATTTCTCACCTTGTTTTGGCCTTTTCTAACCCTTTTTAAGCCATTTTTGACCGATTCTAGCCTAGTTTTCAAAATTCTATCCTGTTTTAAGCCACTTTTGTCCATATCTAACTCATTTTTGCACACCTCTTACCCTCTTTGGATAATTTTGGGCCATTTCTAAGCCATTTTTGCGCTTCTCTAAACATTTTTAAGACATTTTTGGCCGTTTCTAACCCGTTTTTGCGAGGCTCTAAACATTTTTAAGCCTTTTTTGGCCATTTCCAGCGCACATTAAGCCATTTCTAACCCGTTCTAAGACATTTTGGTCATTTCTACCCCATTTTTGCACTTCTCTAACCATTTTTAAGCCATCTTTGGACATTTGTAACCCAGTTTTGCTCATTTCTACCCCTTTGAAAGCCTGTTCTTTCTATTTCTAAGCCATTTATGCCCGCATGCATCCCGTGTCAAGCCATAGTTTTCCCTTTTCTTACCCATTCTTGCACATCTCTAACTCGACGTAAACCAATTCTGGCCATTTCTAGCCTGGTGTTCAGACCTCTATCCCTTTTTAAGCCTTTTTGGCTGTATCTAAGCGTATTTTGCATGTCTCTCTCACTTTTTAAGCAGTTTTGGCCAATTCTAACCATTTTTTGCACTTCTCTGACCCTTCTGAAGCCAATTTTGGCTATTTCTAAATCATTTTTGCCCACTGTCAACCCATTTTAAGCCTTTTTTTTTTCCTTTTCTATGCCATTTTTTCAATTCCTAACCATTGTTAAGCCATTTTGGTTCCTTTGCTAATCCATTTTTATCCATTTCTAGCCCATTTTAATCCATTCTTGGTTATTTCTAACCCTTTTTATTCCATGTTTGGCCATGTCTAGCCTGGTTTTCCGACTTCTAACCCGTTTTAAGCCGCTTTTGGCCATTTCCAACTCATTTTTGCACAGCTCTAAAGCTTTTTATGCCTTTTTTGGCTATATCTAAGCCATTTTTGCCCACTTCTACGGCATTTTTGGCCATTTCTAATGCAATTTTTCCTCTTCTCTAGCCGCTTTTAAGCCGTTTTGGCCGTTTCCAACCCGTTTTTGCAAGGCTCTAACCATGTTTAGGCTTTTTTGGCCATTTCTCACCTTGTTTTGGCCTTTTCTAACCCTTTTTAAGCCATTTTTGACCGATTCTAGCCTAGTTTTCAAAATTCTGTCCTGTTTTAAGCCACTTTTGTCCATATCTAACTCATTTTTGCACACCTCTTACCCTCTTTGGATAATTTTGGGCCATTTCTAAGCCATTTTTGCGCTTCTCTAAACATTTTTAAGACATTTTTGGCCGTTTCTAACCCGTTTTTGCGAGGCTCTAAACATTTTTAAGCCTTTTTTGGCCATTTCCAGCGCACATTAAGCCATTTCTAACCCGTTCTAAGACATTTTGGTCATTTCTACCCCATTTTTGCACTTCTCTAACCATTTTTAAGCCATCTTTGGACATTTGTAACCCAGTTTTGCTCATTTCTACCCCTTTGAAAGCCTGTTCTTTCTATTTCTAAGCCATTTATGCCCGCATGCATCCCGTGTCAAGCCATAGTTTTCCCTTTTCTTACCCATTCTTGCACATCTCTAACTCGACGTAAACCAATTCTGGCCATTTCTAGCCTGGTGTTCAGACCTCTATCCCTTTTTAAGCCTTTTTGGCTGTATCTAAGCGTATTTTGCATGTCTCTCTCACTTTTTAAGCAGTTTTGGCCAATTCTAACCATTTTTTGCACTTCTCTGACCCTTCTGAAGCCAATTTTGGCTATTTCTAAATCATTTTTGCCCACTTTCAACCCATTTTAAGCCTTTTTTTTTCCTTTACTATGCCATTTTTTCAATTCCTAGCCATTTTTAAGCCATTTTGTTTCCTTTGCTAATCCATTTTTATCCATTTCTAGCCCATTTTAATCCATTCTTGGTTATTTCTAACCCTTTTTATTCCATGTTTGGCCATGTCTAGCCTGGTTTTCCGACTTCTAACCCGTTTTAAGCCGCTTTTGGCCATTTCCAACTCATTTTTGCACAGCTCTAAAGCTTTTTATGCCTTTTTTGGCTATATCTAAGCCATTTTTGCCCACTTCTACGGCATTTTTGGCCATTTCTAATGCAATTTTTCCTCTTCTCTAGCCGCTTTTAAGCCGTTTTGGCCGTTTCCAACCCGTTTTTGCAAGGCTCTAACCATGTTTAGGCTTTTTTGGCCATTTCTCACCTTGTTTTGGCCTTTTCTAACCCTTTTTAAGCCATTTTTGACCGATTCTAGCCTAGTTTTCAAAATTCTGTCCTGTTTTAAGCCACTTTTGTCCATATCTAACTCATTTTTGCACACCTCTTACCCTCTTTGGATAATTTTGGGCCATTTCTAAGCCATTTTTGCGCTTCTCTAAACATTTTTAAGACATTTTTGGCCGTTTCTAACCCGTTTTTGCGAGGCTCTAAACATTTTTAAGCCTTTTTTGGCCATTTCCAGCGCACATTAAGCCATTTCTAACCCGTTCTAAGACATTTTGGTCATTTCTACCCCATTTTTGCACTTCTCTAACCATTTTTAAGCCATCTTTGGACATTTGTAACCCAGTTTTGCTCATTTCTACCCCTTTGAAAGCCTGTTCTTTCTATTTCTAAGCCATTTATGCCCGCATGCATCCCGTGTCAAGCCATAGTTTTCCCTTTTCTTACCCATTCTTGCACATCTCTAACTCGACGTAAACCAATTCTGGCCATTTCTAGCCTGGTGTTCAGACCTCTATCCCTTTTTAAGCCTTTTTGGCTGTATCTAAGCGTATTTTGCATGTCTCTCTCACTTTTTAAGCAGTTTTGGCCAATTCTAACCATTTTTTGCACTTCTCTGACCCTTCTGAAGCCAATTTTGGCTATTTCTAAATCATTTTTGCCCACTTTCAACCCATTTTAAGCCTTTTTTTTTCCTTTACTATGCCATTTTTTCAATTCCTAGCCATTTTTAAGCCATTTTGTTTCCTTTGCTAATCCATTTTTATCCATTTCTAGCCCATTTTAATCCATTCTTGGTTATTTCTAACCCTTTTTATTCCATGTTTGGCCATGTCTAGCCTGGTTTTCCGACTTCTAACCCGTTTTAAGCCGCTTTTGGCCATTTCCAACTCATTTTTGCACAGCTCTAAAGCTTTTTATGCCTTTTTTGGCTATATCTAAGCCATTTTTGCCCACTTCTACGGCATTTTTGGCCATTTCTAATGCAATTTTTCCTCTTCTCTAGCCGCTTTTAAGCCGTTTTGGCCGTTTCCAACCCGTTTTTGCAAGGCTCTAACCATGTTTAGGCTTTTTTGGCCATTTCTCACCTTGTTTTGGCCTTTTCTAACCCTTTTTAAGCCATTTTTGACCGATTCTAGCCTAGTTTTCAAAATTCTGTCCTGTTTTAAGCCACTTTTGTCCATATCTAACTCATTTTTGCACACCTCTTACCCTCTTTGGATAATTTTGGGCCATTTCTAAGCCATTTTTGCGCTTCTCTAAACATTTTTAAGACATTTTTGGCCGTTTCTAACCCGTTTTTGCGAGGCTCTAAACATTTTTAAGCCTTTTTTGGCCATTTCCAGCGCACATTAAGCCATTTCTAACCCGTTCTAAGACATTTTGGTCATTTCTACCCCATTTTTGCACTTCTCTAACCATTTTTAAGCCATCTTTGGACATTTGTAACCCAGTTTTGCTCATTTCTACCCCTTTGAAAGCCTGTTCTTTCTATTTCTAAGCCATTTATGCCCGCATGCATCCCGTGTCAAGCCATAGTTTTCCCTTTTCTTACCCATTCTTGCACATCTCTAACTCGACGTAAACCAATTCTGGCCATTTCTAGCCTGGTGTTCAGACCTCTATCCCTTTTTAAGCCTTTTTGGCTGTATCTAAGCGTATTTTGCATGTCTCTCTCACTTTTTAAGCAGTTTTGGCCAATTCTAACCATTTTTTGCACTTCTCTGACCCTTCTGAAGCCAATTTTGGCTATTTCTAAATCATTTTTGCCCACTTTCAACCCATTTTAAGCCTTTTTTTTTCCTTTACTATGCCATTTTTTCAATTCCTAGCCATTTTTAAGCCATTTTGTTTCCTTTGCTAATCCATTTTTATCCATTTCTAGCCCATTTTAATCCATTCTTGGTTATTTCTAACCCTTTTTATTCCATGTTTGGCCATGTCTAGCCTGGTTTTCCGACTTCTAACCCGTTTTAAGCCGCTTTTGGCCATTTCCAACTCATTTTTGCACAGCTCTAAAGCTTTTTATGCCTTTTTTGGCTATATCTAAGCCATTTTTGCCCACTTCTACGGCATTTTTGGCCATTTCTAATGCAATTTTTCCTCTTCTCTAGCCGCTTTTAAGCCGTTTTGGCCGTTTCCAACCCGTTTTTGCAAGGCTCTAACCATGTTTAGGCTTTTTTGGCCATTTCTCACCTTGTTTTGGCCTTTTCTAACCCTTTTTAAGCCATTTTTGACCGATTCTAGCCTAGTTTTCAAAATTCTATCCTGTTTTAAGCCACTTTTGTCCATATCTAACTCATTTTTGCACACCTCTTACCCTCTTTGGATAATTTTGGGCCATTTCTAAGCCATTTTTGCGCTTCTCTAAACATTTTTAAGACATTTTTGGCCGTTTCTAACCCGTTTTTGCGAGGCTCTAAACATTTTTAAGCCTTTTTTGGCCATTTCCAGCGCACATTAAGCCATTTCTAACCCGTTCTAAGACATTTTGGTCATTTCTACCCCATTTTTGCAGTTCTCTAACCATTTTTAAGCCATCTTTGGACATTTGTAACCCAGTTTTGCTCATTTCTACCCCTTTGAAAGCCTGTTCTTTCTATTTCTAAGCCATTTATGCCCGCATGCATCCCGTGTCAAGCCATAGTTTTCCCTTTTCTTACCCATTCTTGCACATCTCTAACTCGACGTAAACCAATTCTGGCCATTTCTAGCCTGGTGTTCAGACCTCTATCCCTTTTTAAGCCTTTTTGGCTGTATCTAAGCGTATTTTGCATGTCTCTCTCACTTTTTAAGCAGTTTTGGCCAATTCTAACCATTTTTTGCACTTCTCTGACCCTTCTGAAGCCAATTTTGGCTATTTCTAAATCATTTTTGCCCACTTTCAACCCATTTTAAGCCTTTTTTTTTCCTTTACTATGCCATTTTTTCAATTCCTAGCCATTTTTAAGCCATTTTGTTTCCTTTGCTAATCCATTTTTATCCATTTCTAGCCCATTTTAATCCATTCTTGGTTATTTCTAACCCTTTTTATTCCATGTTTGGCCATGTCTAGCCTGGTTTTCCGACTTCTAACCCGTTTTAAGCCGCTTTTGGCCATTTCCAACTCATTTTTGCACAGCTCTAAAGCTTTTTATGCCTTTTTTGGCTATATCTAAGCCATTTTTGCCCACTTCTACGGCATTTTTGGCCATTTCTAATGCAATTTTTCCTCTTCTCTAGCCGCTTTTAAGC
This sequence comes from Lathamus discolor, assembly GCF_037157495.1. Lineage (NCBI taxonomy): Eukaryota > Metazoa > Chordata > Aves > Psittaciformes > Psittacidae > Lathamus > Lathamus discolor. The sequence continues at coordinate 1,251,187 of NW_027069096.1, read as the reverse complement.
CGTTTTGGCCGTTTCCAACCCGTTTTTGCAAGGCTCTAACCATGTTTAGGCTTTTTTGGCCATTTCTCACCTTGTTTTGGCCTTTTCTAACCCTTTTTAAGCCATTTTTGACCGATTCTAGCCTAGTTTTCAAAATTCTATCCTGTTTTAAGCCACTTTTGTCCATATCTAACTCATTTTTGCACACCTCTTACCCTCTTTGGATAATTTTGGGCCATTTCTAAGCCATTTTTGCGCTTCTCTAAACATTTTTAAGACATTTTTGGCCGTTTCTAACCCGTTTTTGCGAGGCTCTAAACATTTTTAAGCCTTTTTTGGCCATTTCCAGCGCACATTAAGCCATTTCTAACCCGTTCTAAGACATTTTGGTCATTTCTACCCCATTTTTGCACTTCTCTAACCATTTTTAAGCCATCTTTGGACATTTGTAACCCAGTTTTGCTCATTTCTACCCCTTTGAAAGCCTGTTCTTTCTATTTCTAAGCCATTTATGCCCGCATGCATCCCGTGTCAAGCCATAGTTTTCCCTTTTCTTACCCATTCTTGCACATCTCTAACTCGACGTAAACCAATTCTGGCCATTTCTAGCCTGGTGTTCAGACCTCTATCCCTTTTTAAGCCTTTTTGGCTGTATCTAAGCGTATTTTGCATGTCTCTCTCACTTTTTAAGCAGTTTTGGCCAATTCTAACCATTTTTTGCACTTCTCTGACCCTTCTGAAGCCAATTTTGGCTATTTCTAAATCATTTTTGCCCACTTTCAACCCATTTTAAGCCTTTTTTTTTCCTTTACTATGCCATTTTTTCAATTCCTAGCCATTTTTAAGCCATTTTGTTTCCTTTGCTAATCCATTTTTATCCTTTTCTAGCCCATTTTAATCCATTCTTGGTTATTTCTAACCCTTTTTATTCCATGTTTGGCCATGTCTAGCCTGGTTTTCCGACTTCTAACCCGTTTTAAGCCGCTTTTGGCCATTTCCAACTCATTTTTGCACAGCTCTAAAGCTTTTTATGCCTTTTTTGGCTATATCTAAGCCATTTTTGCCCACTTCTACGGCATTTTTGGCCATTTCTAATGCAATTTTTCCTCTTCTCTAGCCGCTTTTAAGCCGTTTTGGCCGTTTCCAACCCGTTTTTGCAAGGCTCTAACCATGTTTAGGCTTTTTTGGCCATTTCTCACCTTGTTTTGGCCTTTTCTAACCCTTTTTAAGCCATTTTTGACCGATTCTAGCCTAGTTTTCAAAATTCTATCCTGTTTTAAGCCACTTTTGTCCATATCTAACTCATTTTTGCACACCTCTTACCCTCTTTGGATAATTTTGGGCCATTTCTAAGCCATTTTTGCGCTTCTCTAAACATTTTTAAGACATTTTTGGCCGTTTCTAACCCGTTTTTGCGAGGCTCTAAACATTTTTAAGCCTTTTTTGGCCATTTCCAGCGCACATTAAGCCATTTCTAACCCGTTCTAAGACATTTTGGTCATTTCTACCCCATTTTTGCACTTCTCTAACCATTTTTAAGCCATCTTTGGACATTTGTAACCCAGTTTTGCTCATTTCTACCCCTTTGAAAGCCTGTTCTTTCTATTTCTAAGCCATTTATGCCCGCATGCATCCCGTGTCAAGCCATAGTTTTCCCTTTTCTTACCCATTCTTGCACATCTCTAACTCGACGTAAACCAATTCTGGCCATTTCTAGCCTGGTGTTCAGACTTCTATCCCTTTTGAAGCCTTTTTGGCTGTATCTAAGCGTATTTTGCATGTCTCTCTCACTTTTTAAGCAGTTTTGGCCAATTCTAACCATTTTTTGCACTTCTCTGACCCTTCTGAAGCCAATTTTGGCTATTTCTAAATCATTTTTTGCCCACTTTCAACCCATTTTAAGCCTTTTTTTTTTCCTTTTCTATGCCATTTTTTCAATTCCTAACCATTGTTAAGCCATTTTGGTTCCTATGCTAATCCATTTTTACCCATTTCTAGCCCATTTTAATCCATTCTTGGTTATTTCTAACCCTTTTTATTCCATGTTTGGCCATGTCTAGCCTGGTTTTCCAACTTCTAACCCGTTTTAAGCCGCTTTTGGCCATTTCCAACTCATTTTTGCACAGCTCTAAAGCTTTTTATGCCTTTTTTGGCTATATCTAAGCCATTTTTGCCCACTTCTACGGCATTTTTGGCCATTTCTAATGCAATTTTTCCTCTTCTCTAGCCGCTTTTAAGCCGTTTTGGCCGTTTCCAACCCGTTTTTGCAAGGCTCTAACCATGTTTAGGCTTTTTTGGCCATTTCTCACCTTGTTTTGGCCTTTTCTAACCCTTTTTAAGCCATTTTTGACCGATTCTAGCCTAGTTTTCAAAATTCTATCCTGTTTTAAGCCACTTTTGTCCATATCTAACTCATTTTTGCACACCTCTTACCCTCTTTGGATAATTTTGGGCCATTTCTAAGCCATTTTTGCGCTTCTCTAAACATTTTTAAGACATTTTTGGCCGTTTCTAACCCGTTTTTGCGAGGCTCTAAACATTTTTAAGCCTTTTTTGGCCATTTCCAGCGCACATTAAGCCATTTCTAACCCCCGTTCTAAGACATTTTGGTCATTTCTACCCCATTTTTGCACTTCTCTAACCATTTTTAAGCCATCTTTGGACATTTGTAACCCAGTTTTGCTCATTTCTACCCCTTTGAAAGCCTGTTCTTTCTATTTCTAAGCCATTTATGCCCGCATGCATCCCGTGTCAAGCCATAGTTTTCCCTTTTCTTACCCATTCTTGCACATCTCTAACTCGACGTAAACCAATTTTGGCCATTTCTAGCCTGGTGTTCAGACTTCTATCCCTTTTTAAGCCTTTTTGGCTGTATCTAAGCGTATTTTGCATGTCTCTCTCAATTTTTAAGCAGTTTTGGCCAATTCTAACCATTTTTTGCACTTCTCTGACCCTTCTGAAGCCAATTTTGGCTATTTCTAAATCATTTTTGCCCACTGTCAACCCATTTTAAGCCTTTTTTTTTTCCTTTTCTATGCCATTTTTTCAATTCCTAACCATTGTTAAGCCATTTTGGTTCCTTTGCTAATCCATTTTTATCCATTTCTAGCCCATTTTAATCCATTCTTGGTTATTTCTAACCCTTTTTATTCCATGTTTGGCCATGTCTAGCCTGGTTTTCCAACTTCTAACCCGTTTTAAGCCGCTTTTGGCCATTTCCAACTCATTTTTGCACAGCTCTAAAGCTTTTTGTGCCTTTTTTGGCTATATCTAAGCCATTTTTGCCCACTTCTACGGCATTTTTGGCCATTTCTAATGCAATTTTTCCTCTTCTCTAGCCACTTTTAAGCCGTTTTGGCCGTTTCCAACCCGTTTTTGCAAGGCTCTAACCATGTTTAGGCTTTTTTGGCCATTTCTCACCTTGTTTTGGCCTTTTCTAACCCTTTTTAAGCCATTTTTGACCGATTCTAGCCTAGTTTTCAAAATTCTATCCTGTTTTAAGCCACTTTTGTCCATATCTAACTCATTTTTGCACACCTCTTACCCTCTTTGGATAATTTTGGGCCATTTCTAAGCCATTTTTGCGCTTCTCTAAACATTTTTAAGACATTTTTGGCCGTTTCTAACCCGTTTTTGCGAGGCTCTAAACATTTTTAAGCCTTTTTTGGCCATTTCCAGCGCACATTAAGCCATTTCTAACCCGTTCTAAGACATTTTGGTCATTTCTACCCCATTTTTGCACTTCTCTAACCATTTTTAAGCCATCTTTGGACATTTGTAACCCAGTTTTGCTCATTTCTACCCCTTTGAAAGCCTGTTCTTTCTATTTCTAAGCCATTTATGCCCGCATGCATCCCGTGTCAAGCCATAGTTTTCCCTTTTCTTACCCATTCTTGCACATCTCTAACTCGACGTAAACCAATTTTGGCCATTTCTAGCCTGGTGTTCAGACTTCTGTCCCTTTTTAAGCCTTTTTGGCTGTATCTAAGCGTATTTTGCATGTCTCTCTCACTTTTTAAGCAGTTTTGGCCAATTCTAACCATTTTTTGCACTTCTCTGACCCTTCTGAAGCCAATTTTGGCTATTTCTAAATCATTTTTGCCCACTGTCAACCCATTTTTAGCCTTTTTTTTTTCCTTTTCTATGCCATTTTTTCAATTCCTAACCATTGTTAAGCCATTTTGGTTCCTTTGCTAATCCATTTTTATCCATTTCTAGCCCATTTTAATCCATTCTTGGTTATTTCTAACCCTTTTTATTCCATGTTTGGCCATGTCTAGCCTGGTTTTCCAACTTCTAACCCGTTTTAAGCCGCTTTTGGCCATTTCCAACTCATTTTTGCACAGCTCTAAAGCTTTTTATGCCTTTTTTGGCTATATCTAAGCCATTTTTGCCCACTTCTACGGCATTTTTGGCCATTTCTAATGCAATTTTTCCTCTTCTCTAGCCACTTTTAAGCCGTCTTGGCCGTTTCCAACCCGTTTTTGCAAGGCTCTAACCATGTTTAGGCTTTTTTGGCCATTTCTCACCTTGTTTTGGCCTTTTCTAACCCTTTTTAAGCCATTTTTGACCGATTCTAGCCTAGTTTTCAAAATTCTATCCTGTTTTAAGCCACTTTTGTCCATATCTAACTCATTTTTGCACACCTCTTACCCTCTTTGGATAATTTTGGGCCATTTCTAAGCCATTTTTGCGCTTCTCTAAACATTTTTAAGCCTTTTTTGGCCATTTCCAGCGCACATTAAGCCATTTCTAACCCGTTCTAAGACATTTTGGTCATTTCTACCCCATTTTTGCACTTCTCTAACCATTTTTAAGCCATCTTTGGACATTTGTAACCCAGTTTTGCTCATTTCTACCCCTTTGAAAGCCTGTTCTTTCTATTTCTAAGCCATTTATGCCCGCATGCATCCCGTGTCAAGCCATAGTTTTTCCTTTTCTTACCCATTCTAGCACATCTCTAACTCGACATAAAACCATTCTGTCCATTTCTAGCCTGGTGTTCAGACTTCTATCCCTTTTTAAGCCTTTTAGGCTGTATCTAAGCGTATTTTGCATGTCTCTCTCACTTTTTAAGCAGTTTTGGCCAATTCTAACCATTTTTTGCACTTCTCTAAACCTTCTGAAGCCAATTTTGGCTATTTCTAAATCATTTTTGCCCACTGTCAACCCATTTTAAGCCTTTTTTTTTCCTTTTCTATGCCATTTTTTCAATTCCTAACCATTGTTAAGCCATTTTGTTTCCTTTGCTAATCCATTTTTATCCATTTCTAGCCCATTTTAATCCATTCTTGGTTATTTCTAACCCTTTTTATTCCATGTTTGGCCATGTCTAGCCTGGTTTTCCAACTTCTAACCCGTTTTAAGCCGCTTTTGGCCATTTCCAACTCATTTTTGCACAGCTCTAAAGCTTTTTATGCCTTTTTTGGCTATATCTAAGCCATTTTTGCCCACTTCTACGGCATTTTTGGCCATTTCTAATGCAATTTTTCCTCTTCTCTAGCCACTTTTAAGCCGTTTTGGCCGTTTCCAACCCGTTTTTGCAAGGCCCTAACCATGTTTAGGCTTTTTTGGCCATTTCTCACCTTGTTTTGGCCTTTTCTAACCCTTTTTAAGCCATTTTTGACCGATTCTAGCCTAGTTTTCAAAATTCTATCCTGTTTTAAGCCACTTTTGTCCATATCTAACTCATTTTTGCACACCTCTTACCCTCTTTGGATAATTTTGGGCCATTTCTAAGCCATTTTTGCGCTTCTCTGAACATTTTTAAGACATTTTTGGCCGTTTCTAACCCGTTTTTGCGAGGCTCTAAACATTTTTAAGCCTTTTTTGGCCATTTCCAGCGCACATTAAGCCATTTCTAACCCGTTCTAAGACATTTTGGTCATTTCTACCCCATTTTTGCACTTCTCTAACCATTTTTAAGCCATCTTTGGACATTTGTAACCCAGTTTTGCTCATTTCTACCCCTTTGAAAGCCTGTTCTTTCTATTTCTAAGCCATTTATGCCCGCATGCATCCCGTGTCAAGCCATAGTTTTCCCTTTTCTTACCCATTCTTGCACATCTCTAACTCGACGTAAACCAATTTTGGCCATTTCTAGCCTGGTGTTCAGACTTCTGTCCCTTTTTAAGCCTTTTTGGCTGTATCTAAGCGTATTTTGCATGTCTCTCTCACTTTTTAAGCAGTTTTGGCCAATTCTAACCATTTTTTGCACTTCTCTGACCCTTCTGAAGCCAATTTTGGCTATTTCTAAATCATTTTTGCCCACTGTCAACCCATTTTTAGCCTTTTTTTTTTCCTTTTCTATGCCATTTTTTCAATTCCTAACCATTGTTAAGCCATTTTGGTTCCTTTGCTAATCCATTTTTATCCATTTCTAGCCCATTTTAATCCATTCTTGGTTATTTCTAACCCTTTTTATTCCATGTTTGGCCATGTCTAGCCTGGTTTTCCAACTTCTAACCCGTTTTAAGCCGCTTTTGGCCATTTCCAACTCATTTTTGCACAGCTCTAAAGCTTTTTATGCCTTTTTTGGCTATATCTAAGCCATTTTTGCCCACTTCTACGGCATTTTTGGCCATTTCTAATGCAATTTTTCCTCTTCTCTAGCCACTTTTAAGCCGTCTTGGCCGTTTCCAACCCGTTTTTGCAAGGCTCTAACCATGTTTAGGCTTTTTTGGCCATTTCTCACCTTGTTTTGGCCTTTTCTAACCCTTTTTAAGCCATTTTTGACCGATTCTAGCCTAGTTTTCAAAATTCTATCCTGTTTTAAGCCACTTTTGTCCATATCTAACTCATTTTTGCACACCTCTTACCCTCTTTGGATAATTTTGGGCCATTTCTAAGCCATTTTTGCGCTTCTCTAAACATTTTTAAGCCTTTTTTGGCCATTTCCAGCGCACATTAAGCCATTTCTAACCCGTTCTAAGACATTTTGGTCATTTCTACCCCATTTTTGCACTTCTCTAACCATTTTTAAGCCATCTTTGGACATTTGTAACCCAGTTTTGCTCATTTCTACCCCTTTGAAAGCCTGTTCTTTCTATTTCTAAGCCATTTATGCCCGCATGCATCCCGTGTCAAGCCATAGTTTTTCCTTTTCTTACCCATTCTAGCACATCTCTAACTCGACATAAAACCATTCTGTCCATTTCTAGCCTGGTGTTCAGACTTCTATCCCTTTTTAAGCCTTTTAGGCTGTATCTAAGCGTATTTTGCATGTCTCTCTCACTTTTTAAGCAGTTTTGGCCAATTCTAACCATTTTTTGCACTTCTCTAAACCTTCTGAAGCCAATTTTGGCTATTTCTAAATCATTTTTGCCCACTGTCAACCCATTTTAAGCCTTTTTTTTTCCTTTTCTATGCCATTTTTTCAATTCCTAACCATTGTTAAGCCATTTTGTTTCCTTTGCTAATCCATTTTTATCCATTTCTAGCCCATTTTAATCCATTCTTGGTTATTTCTAACCCTTTTTATTCCATGTTTGGCCATGTCTAGCCTGGTTTTCCAACTTCTAACCCGTTTTAAGCCGCTTTTGGCCATTTCCAACTCATTTTTGCACAGCTCTAAAGCTTTTTATGCCTTTTTTGGCTATATCTAAGCCATTTTTGCCCACTTCTACGGCATTTTTGGCCATTTCTAATGCAATTTTTCCTCTTCTCTAGCCACTTTTAAGCCGTTTTGGCCGTTTCCAACCCGTTTTTGCAAGGCCCTAACCATGTTTAGGCTTTTTTGGCCATTTCTCACCTTGTTTTGGCCTTTTCTAACCCTTTTTAAGCCATTTTTGACCGATTCTAGCCTAGTTTTCAAAATTCTATCCTGTTTTAAGCCACTTTTGTCCATATCTAACTCATTTTTGCACACCTCTTACCCTCTTTGGATAATTTTGGGCCATTTCTAAGCCATTTTTGCGCTTCTCTGAACATTTTTAAGACATTTTTGGCCGTTTCTAACCCGTTTTTGCGAGGCTCTAAACATTTTTAAGCCTTTTTTGGCCATTTCCAGCGCACATTAAGCCATTTCTAACCCGTTCTAAGACATTTTGGTCATTTCTACCCCATTTTTGCACTTCTCTAACCATTTTTAAGCCATCTTTGGACATTTGTAACCCAGTTTTGCTCATTTCTACCCCTTTGAAAGCCTGTTCTTTCTATTTCTAAGCCATTTATGCCCGCATGCATCCCGTGTCAAGCCATAGTTTTCCCTTTTCTTACCCATTCTTGCACATCTCTAACTCGACGTAAACCAATTTTGGCCATTTCTAGCCTGGTGTTCAGACTTCTGTCCCTTTTTAAGCCTTTTTGGCTGTATCTAAGCGTATTTTGCATGTCTCTCTCACTTTTTAAGCAGTTTTGGCCAATTCTAACCATTTTTTGCACTTCTCTGACCCTTCTGAAGCCAATTTTGGCTATTTCTAAATCATTTTTGCCCACTGTCAACCCATTTTTAGCCTTTTTTTTTTCCTTTTCTATGCCATTTTTTCAATTCCTAACCATTGTTAAGCCATTTTGGTTCCTTTGCTAATCCATTTTTATCCATTTCTAGCCCATTTTAATCCATTCTTGGTTATTTCTAACCCTTTTTATTCCATGTTTGGCCATGTCTAGCCTGGTTTTCCAACTTCTAACCCGTTTTAAGCCGCTTTTGGCCATTTCCAACTCATTTTTGCACAGCTCTAAAGCTTTTTATGCCTTTTTTGGCTATATCTAAGCCATTTTTGCCCACTTCTACGGCATTTTTGGCCATTTCTAATGCAATTTTTCCTCTTCTCTAGCCACTTTTAAGCCGTCTTGGCCGTTTCCAACCCGTTTTTGCAAGGCTCTAACCATGTTTAGGCTTTTTTGGCCATTTCTCACCTTGTTTTGGCCTTTTCTAACCCTTTTTAAGCCATTTTTGACCGATTCTAGCCTAGTTTTCAAAATTCTATCCTGTTTTAAGCCACTTTTGTCCATATCTAACTCATTTTTGCACACCTCTTACCCTCTTTGGATAATTTTGGGCCATTTCTAAGCCATTTTTGCGCTTCTCTAAACATTTTTAAGCCTTTTTTGGCCATTTCCAGCGCACATTAAGCCATTTCTAACCCGTTCTAAGACATTTTGGTCATTTCTACCCCATTTTTGCACTTCTCTAACCATTTTTAAGCCATCTTTGGACATTTGTAACCCAGTTTTGCTCATTTCTACCCCTTTGAAAGCCTGTTCTTTCTATTTCTAAGCCATTTATGCCCGCATGCATCCCGTGTCAAGCCATAGTTTTTCCTTTTCTTACCCATTCTAGCACATCTCTAACTCGACATAAAACCATTCTGTCCATTTCTAGCCTGGTGTTCAGACTTCTATCCCTTTTTAAGCCTTTTAGGCTGTATCTAAGCGTATTTTGCATGTCTCTCTCACTTTTTAAGCAGTTTTGGCCAATTCTAACCATTTTTTGCACTTCTCTAAACCTTCTGAAGCCAATTTTGGCTATTTCTAAATCATTTTTGCCCACTGTCAACCCATTTTAAGCCTTTTTTTTTCCTTTTCTATGCCATTTTTTCAATTCCTAACCATTGTTAAGCCATTTTGTTTCCTTTGCTAATCCATTTTTATCCATTTCTAGCCCATTTTAATCCATTCTTGGTTATTTCTAACCCTTTTTATTCCATGTTTGGCCATGTCTAGCCTGGTTTTCCAACTTCTAACCCGTTTTAAGCCGCTTTTGGCCATTTCCAACTCATTTTTGCACAGCTCTAAAGCTTTTTATGCCTTTTTTGGCTATATCTAAGCCATTTTTGCCCACTTCTACGGCATTTTTGGCCATTTCTAATGCAATTTTTCCTCTTCTCTAGCCACTTTTAAGCCGTTTTGGCCGTTTCCAACCCGTTTTTGCAAGGCCCTAACCATGTTTAGGCTTTTTTGGCCATTTCTCACCTTGTTTTGGCCTTTTCTAACCCTTTTTAAGCCATTTTTGACCGATTCTAGCCTAGTTTTCAAAATTCTATCCTGTTTTAAGCCACTTTTGTCCATATCTAACTCATTTTTGCACACCTCTTACCCTCTTTGGATAATTTTGGGCCATTTCTAAGCCATTTTTGCGCTTCTCTGAACATTTTTAAGACATTTTTGGCCATTTCTAACCCGTTTTTGCGAGGCTCTAAACATTTTTAAGCCTTTTTTGGCCATTTCCAGCGCACATTAAGCCATTTCTAACCCGTTCTAAGACATTTTGGTCATTTCTACCCCATTTTTGCACTTCTCTAACCATTTTTAAGCCATCTTTGGACATTTGTAACCCAGTTTTGCTCATTTCTACCCCTTTGAAAGCCAATTCTTTCTATTTCTAAGCCATTTATGCCCGCATGCATCCCGTGTCAAGCCATAGTTTTCCCTTTACTTACCCATTCTAGCACATCTCTAACTCGACGTAAACCAATTCTGGCCATTTCTAGCCTGGTGTTCAGACTTCTATCCCTTTTGAAGCCTTTTTGGCTGAATCTAAGCGTATTTTGCATGTCTCTCTCACTTTTTAAGCAGTTTTGGCCAATTCTAACCATTTTTTGCACTTCTCTGACCATTTTTAAGCCATTTCCGGCTGTTTCTAACCCATTTTTTGCACTTCTCTAACCCTTCTGAACCAATTTTGGCTATTTCTAAATCATTTTTGCCCACTTTCAACCCATTTTAAGACTTTTTTTTTTCTTTTTCTATGCCATTTTTTCAATTCCTAACCATTTTTAAGCCATTTTGTTTCCTTTGCTAATCCATTTTTATCCATTTCTAGCCCATTTTAATCCATTCTTGGTTATTTCTAACCCTTTTTATTCCATGTTTGGCCATGTCTAGCCTGGTTTTCCAACTTCTAACCCGTTTTAAGCCGCTTTTGGCCATTTCCAACTCATTTTTGCACAGCTCTAAAGCTTTTTATGCCTTTTTTGGCTATATCTAAGCCATTTTTGCCCACTTCTACGGCATTTTTGGCCATTTCTAATGCAATTTTTCCTCTTCTCTAGCCGCTTTTAAGCCGTTTTGGCCGTTTCCAACCCGTTTTTGCAAGGCTCTAACCATGTTTAGGCTTTTTTGGCCATTTCTCACCTTGTTTTGGCCTTTTCTAACCCTTTTTAAGCCATTTTTGACCGATTCTAGCCTAGTTTTCAAAATTCTATCCTGTTTTAAGCCACTTTTGTCCATATCTAACTCATTTTTGCACACCTCTTACCCTCTTTGGATAATTTTGGGCCATTTCTAAGCCATTTTTGCGCTTCTCTAAACATTTTTAAGACATTTTTGGCCGTTTCTAACCCGTTTTTGCGAGGCTCTAAACATTTTTAAGCCTTTTTTGGCCATTTCCAGCGCACATTAAGCCATTTCTAACCCGTTCTAAGACATTTTGGTCATTTCTACCCCATTTTTGCACTTCTCTAACCATTTTTAAGCCATCTTTGGACATTGGCAACCCAGTTTTGCTCATTTCTACCCCTTTGAAAGCCAATTCTTTCTATTTCTAAGCCATTTATGCCCGCATGCATCCCGTGTCAAGCCATAGTTTTTCCTTTTCTTACCCATTCTAGCACATCTCTAAATCGACGTAAACCAATTCTGGCCATTTCTAGCCTGGTGTTCAGACTTCTATCCCTTTTGAAGCCTTTTTGGCTGTATCTAAGCGTATTTTGCATGTCTCTCTCACTTTTTAAGCAGTTTTGGCCAATTCTAACCATTTTTTGCACTTCTCTGACCATTTTTAAGCCATTTCCGGCTGTTTCTAACCCATTTTTGCCCACTTTCAACCCATTTTAAGCATTTTTTTTCCTTTTCTATGCCATTTTTTCAATTCCTAACCATTTTTAAGCCATTTTGTTTCCTTTGCTTATCCGTTTTTATCCATTTCTAGCCCATTTTAATCCATTCTTGGTTATTTCTAACCCTTTTTATTCCATGTTTGGCCATGTCTAGCCTGGTTTTCCAACTTCTAACCCGTTTTAAGCCGCTTTTGGCCATTTCCAACTCATTTTTGCACAGCTCTAAAGCTTTTTATGCCTTTTTTGGCTATATCTAAGCCATTTTTGCCCACTTCTACGGCATTTTTGGCCATTTCTAATGCAATTTTTCCTCTTCTCTAGCCACTTTTAAGCCGTTTTGGCCGTTTCCAACCCGTTTTTGCAAGGCTCTAACCATGTTTAGGCTTTTTTGGCCATTTCTCACCTTGTTTTGGCCTTTTCTAACCCTTTTTAAGCCATTTTTGACCGATTCTAGCCTAGTTTTCAAAATTCTATCCTGTTTTAAGCCACTTTTGTCCGTATCTAACTCATTTTTGCACACCTCTTACCCTCTTTGGATAATTTTGGGCCATTTCTAAGCCATTTTTGCGCTTCTCTAAACATTTTTAAGACATTTTTGGCCGTTTCTAACCCGTTTTTGCGAGGCTCTAAACATTTTTAAGCCTTTTTTGGCCATTTCCAGCGCACATTAAGCCATTTCTAACCCGTTCTAAGACATTTTGGTCATTTCTACCCCATTTTTGCACTTCTCTAACCATTTTTAAGCCATCTTTGGACATTTGTAACCCAGTTTTGCTCATTTCTACCCCTTTGAAAGCCAATTCTTTCTATTTCTAAGCCATTTATGCCCGCATGCATCCCGTGTCAAGCCATAGTTTTCCCTTTTCTTACCCATTCTAGCACATCTCTAAATCGACGTAAACCAATTCTGGCCATTTCTAGCCTGGTGTTCAGACTTCTATCCCTTTTTAAGCCTTTTTGGCTGTATCTAAGCGTATTTTGCATGTCTCTCTCACTTTTTAAGCAGTTTTGGCCAATTCTAACCATTTTTTGCACTTCTCTGACCATTTTTAAGCCATTTCCGGCTGTTTCTAACCCATTTTTTGCACTTCTCTAAACCTTCTGAAGCCAATTTTGGCTATTTCTAAATCATTTTTGCCCACTTTCAACCCATTTTAAGCCTTTTTTTTTTTTCTTTTTCTATGCCATTTTTTCAATTCCTAACCATTGTTAAGCCATTTTGTTTCCTTTGCTAATCCATTTTTATCCATTTCTAGCCCATTTTAATCCATTCTTGGTTATTTCTAACCCTTTTTATTCCATGTTTGGCCATGTCTAGCCTGTTTTTCCAACTTCTAACCCGTTTTAAGCCGCTTTTGGCCATTTCCAACTCATTTTTGCACAGCTCTAAAGCTTTTTATGCCTTTTTTGGCTATATCTAAGCCATTTTTGCCCACTTCTACGGCATTTTTGGCCATTTCTAATGCAATTTTTCCTCTTCTCTAGCCACTTTTAAGCCGTTTTGGCCGTTTCCAACCCGTTTTTGCAAGGCTCTAACCATGTTTAGGCTTTTTTGGCCATTTCTCACCTTGTTTTGGCCTTTTCTAACCCTTTTTAAGCCATTTTTGACCGATTCTAGCCTAGTTTTCAAAATTCTATCCTGTTTAAAGCCACTTTTGTCCGTATCTAACTCATTTTTGCACACCTCTTACCCTCTTTGGATAATTTTGGGCCATTTCTAAGCCATTTTTGCGCTTCTCTAAACATTTTTAAGACATTTTTGGCCGTTTCTAACCCGTTTTTGCGAGGCTCTAAACATTTTTAAGCCTTTTTTGGCCATTTCCAGCGCACATTAAGCCATTTCTAACCCGTTCTAAGACATTTTGGTCATTTCTACCCCATTTTTGTACTTCTCTAACCATTTTTAAGCCATCTTTGGACATTTGTAACCCAGTTTTGCTCATTTCTACCCCTTTGAAAGCCAATTCTTTCTATTTCTAAGCCATTTATGCCCGCATGCATCCCGTGCCAAGCCATAGTTTTCCCTTTTCTTACCCATTCTAGCACATCTCTAACTCGACGTAAACCAATTCTGTCCATTTCTAGCCTGGTGTTCAGACTTCTATCCCTTTTTAAGCCTTTTTGGCTGAATCTAAGCGTATTTTGCATGTCTCTCTCACTTTTTAAGCAGTTTTGGCCAATTCTAACCATTTTTTGCACTTCTCTGACCCTTCTGAAGCCAATTTTGGCTATTTCTAAATCATTTTTGCCCACTTTCAACCCATTTTAAGCCTTTTTTTTTCCTTTTCTATGCCATTTTTTCAATACCTAACCGTTGTTAAGCCATTTTGTTTCCTTTGCTAATCCATTTTTATCCATTTCTAGCCCATTTTAATCCATTCTTGGTTATTTCTAACCCTTTTTATTCCATGTTTGGCCATGTCTAGCCTGGTTTTCCAACTTCTAACCCGTTTTAAGCCGCTTTTGGCCATTTCCAACTCATTTTTGCACAGCTCTAAAGCTTTTTATGCCTTTTTTGGCTATATCTAAGCCATTTTTGCCCACTTCTACGGCATTTTTGGCCATTTCTAATGCAATTTTTCCTCTTCTCTAGCCGCTTTTAAGCCGTTTTGGCCGTTTCCAACCCGTTTTTGCAAGGCTCTAACCATTTTTAGGCTTTTTTGGCCATTTCTCACCTTGTTTTGGCCTTTTCTAACCCTTTTTAAGCCATTTTTGACCGATTCTAGCCTAGTTTTCAAAATTCTATCCTGTTTTAAGCCACTTTTGTCCATATCTAACTCATTTTTGCACACCTCTTACCCTCTTTGGATAATTTTGGGCCATTTCTAAGCCATTTTTGCGCTTCTCTAAACATTTTTAAGACATTTTTGGCCGTTTCTAACCCGTTTTTGCGAGGCTCTAAACATTTTTAAGCCTTTTTTGGCCATTTCCAGCGCACATTAAGCCATTTCTAACCCGTTCTAAGACATTTTGGTCATTTCTACCCCATTTTTGCACTTCTCTAACCATTTTTAAGCCATCTTTGGACATTTGTAACCCAGTTTTGCTCATTTCTACCCCTTTGAAAGCCAATTCTTTCTATTTCTAAGCCATTTATGCCCGCATGCATCCCGTGTCAAGCCATAGTTTTCCCTTTTCTTACCCATTCTAGCACATCTCTAACTCGACGTAAACCAATTCTGTCCATTTCTAGCCTGGTGTTCAGACTTCTATCCCTTTTTAAGCCTTTTTGGCTGAATCTAAGCGTATTTTGCATGTCTCTCTCACTTTTTAAGCAGTTTTGGCCAATTCTAACCATTTTTTGCACTTCTCTGACCCTTCTGAAGCCAATTTTGGCTATTTCTAAATCATTTTTGCCCACTTTCAACCCATTTTAAGCCTTTTTTTTTCCTTTTCTATGCCATTTTTTCAATTCCTAACCGTTGTTAAGCCATTTTGTTTCCTTTGCTAATCCATTTTTATCCATTTCTAGCCCATTTTAATCCATTCTTGGTTATTTCTAACCCTTTTTATTCCATGTTTGGCCATGTCTAGCCTGGTTTTCCAACTTCTAACCCGTTTTAAGCCGCTTTTGGCCATTTCCAACTCATTTTTGCACAGCTCTAAAGCTTTTTATGCCTTTTTTGGCTATATCTAAGCCATTTTTGCCCACTTCTACGGCATTTTTGGCCATTTCTAATGCAATTTTTCCTCTTCTCTAGCCGCTTTTAAGCCGTTTTGGCCGTTTCCAACCCGTTTTTGCAAGGCTCTAACCATTTTTAGGCTTTTTTGGCCATTTCTCACCTTGTTTTGGCCTTTTCTAACCCTTTTTAAGCCATTTTTGACCGATTCTAGCCTAGTTTTCAAAATTCTATCCTGTTTTAAGCCACTTTTGTCCATATCTAACTCATTTTTGCACACCTCTTACCCTCTTTGGATAATTTTGGGCCATTTCTAAGCCATTTTTGCGCTTCTCTAAACATTTTTAAGACATTTTTGGCCGTTTCTAACCCGTTTTTGCGAGGCTCTAAACATTTTTAAGCCTTTTTTGGCCATTTCCAGCGCACATTAAGCCATTTCTAACCCGTTCTAAGACATTTTGGTCATTTCTACCCCATTTTTGCACTTCTCTAACCATTTTTAAGCCATCTTTGGACATTTGTAACCCAGTTTTGCTCATTTCTACCCCTTTGAAAGCCAATTCTTTCTATTTCTAAGCCATTTATGCCCGCATGCATCCCGTGTCAAGCCATAGTTTTCCCTTTTCTTACCCATTCTAGCACATCTCTAACTCGACGTAAACCAATTCTGTCCATTTCTAGCCTGGTGTTCAGACTTCTATCCCTTTTTAAGCCTTTTTGGCTGAATCTAAGCGTATTTTGCATGTCTCTCTCACTTTTTAAGCAGTTTTGGCCAATTCTAACCATTTTTTGCACTTCTCTGACCCTTCTGAAGCCAATTTTGGCTATTTCTAAATCATTTTTGCCCACTTTCAACCCATTTTAAGCCTTTTTTTTTCCTTTTCTATGCCATTTTTTCAATTCCTAACCGTTGTTAAGCCATTTTGTTTCCTTTGCTAATCCATTTTTATCCATTTCTAGCCCATTTTAATCCATTCTTGGTTATTTCTAACCCTTTTTATTCCATGTTTGGCCATGTCTAGCCTGGTTTTCCAACTTCTAACCCGTTTTAAGCCGCTTTTGGCCATTTCCAACTCATTTTTGCACAGCTCTAAAGCTTTTTATGCCTTTTTTGGCTATATCTAAGCCATTTTTGCCCACTTCTACGGCATTTTTGGCCATTTCTAATGCAATTTTTCCTCTTCTCTAGCCGCTTTTAAGCCGTTTTGGCCGTTTCCAACCCGTTTTTGCAAGGCTCTAACCATTTTTAGGCTTTTTTGGCCATTTCTCACCTTGTTTTGGCCTTTTCTAACCCTTTTTAAGCCATTTTTGACCGATTCTAGCCTAGTTTTCAAAATTCTATCCTGTTTTAAGCCACTTTTGTCCATATCTAACTCATTTTTGCACACCTCTTACCCTCTTTGGATAATTTTGGGCCATTTCTAAGCCATTTTTGCGCTTCTCTAAACATTTTTAAGACATTTTTGGCCGTTTCTAACCCGTTTTTGCGAGGCTCTAAACATTTTTAAGCCTTTTTTGGCCATTTCCAGCGCACATTAAGCCATTTCTAACCCGTTCTAAGACATTTTGGTCATTTCTACCCCATTTTTGCACTTCTCTAACCATTTTTAAGCCATCTTTGGACATTTGTAACCCAGTTTTGCTCATTTCTACCCCTTTGAAAGCCAATTCTTTCTATTTCTAAGCCATTTATGCCCGCATGCATCCCGTGACAAGCCATAGTTTTCCCTTTTCTTACCCATTCTTGCACATCTCTAACTCGACATAAAACCATTCTGTCCATTTCTAGCCTGGTGTTCAGACTTCTATCCCTTTTTAAGCCTTTTAGGCTGTATCTAAGCGTATTTTGCATGTCTCTCTCACTTTTTAAGCAGTTTTGGCCAATTCTAACCATTTTTTGCACTTCTCTGACCCTTCTGAAGCCAATTTTGGCTATTTCTAAATCATTTTTCCCCACTTTCAACCCATTTTAAGCCTTTTTTTTTCCTTTTCTATGCCATTTTTTCAATTCCTAACCATTGTTAAGCCATTTTGTTTCCTTTGCTAATCCATTTTTATCCATTTCTAGCCCATTTTAATCCATTCTTGGTTATTTCTAACCCTTTTTATTCCATGTTTGGCCATGTCTAGCCTGGTTTTCCAACTTCTAACCCGTTTTAAGCCGCTTTTGGCCATTTCCAACTCATTTTTGCACAGCTCTAAAGCTTTTTATGCCTTTTTTGGCTATATCTAAGCCATTTTTGCCCACTTCTAAGGCATTTTTGGCCATTTCTAATGCAATTTTTCCTCTTCTCTAGCCACTTTTAAGCCGTTTTGGCCGTTTCCAACCCGTTTTTGCAAGGCCCTAACCATGTTTAGGCTTTTTTGGCCATTTCTCACCTTGTTTTGGCCTTTTCTAACCCTTTTTAAGCCATTTTTGACCGATTCTAGCCTAGTTTTCAAAATTCTATCCTGTTTTAAGCCACTTTTGTCCATATCTAACTCATTTTTGCACACCTCTTACCCTCTTTGGATAATTTTGGGCCATTTCTAAGCCATTTTTGCGCTTCTCTGAACATTTTTAAGACATTTTTGGCCGTTTCTAACCCGTTTTTGCGAGGCTCTAAACATTTTTAAGCCTTTTTTGGCCATTTCCAGCGCACATTAAGCCATTTCTAACCCGTTCTAAGACATTTTGGTCATTTCTACCCCATTTTTGCACTTCTCTAACCATTTTTAAGCCATCTTTGGACATTTGTAACCCAGTTTTGCTCATTTCTACCCCTTTGAAAGCCAATTCTTTCTATTTCTAAGCCATTTATGCCCGCATGCATCCCGTGTCAAGCCATAGTTTTCCCTTTTCTTACCCATTCTAGCACATCTCTAACTCGACGTAAACCAATTCTGTCCATTTCTAGCCTGGTGTTCAGACTTCTATCCCTTTTTAAGCCTTTTTTGCTGAATCTAAGCGTATTTTGCATGTCTCTCTCACTTTTTAAGCAGTTTTGGCCAATTCTAACCATTTTTTGCACTTCTCTGACCCTTCTGAAGCCAATTTTGGCTATTTCTAAATCATTTTTGCCCACTTTCAACCCATTTTAAGCCTTTTTTTTTCCTTTTCTATGCCATTTTTTCAATTCCTAACCGTTGTTAAGCCATTTTGTTTCCTTTGCTAATCCATTTTTATCCATTTCTAGCCCATTTTAATCCATTCTTGGTTATTTCTAACCCTTTTTATTCCATGTTTGGCCATGTCTAGCCTGGTTTTCCAACTTCTAACCCGTTTTAAGCCGCTTTTGGCCATTTCCAACTCATTTTTGCACAGCTCTAAAGCTTTTTATGCCTTTTTTGGCTATATCTAAGCCATTTTTGCCCACTTCTACGGCATTTTTGGCCATTTCTAATGCAATTTTTCCTCTTCTCTAGCCGCTTTTAAGCCGTTTTGGCCGTTTCCAACCCGTTTTTGCAAGGCTCTAACCATTTTTAGGCTTTTTTGGCCATTTCTCACCTTGTTTTGGCCTTTTCTAACCCTTTTTAAGCCATTTTTGACCGATTCTAGCCTAGTTTTCAAAATTCTATCCTGTTTTAAGCCACTTTTGTCCGTATCTAACTCATTTTTGCACACCTCTTACCCTCTTTGGATAATTTTGGGCCATTTCTAAGCCATTTTTGCGCTTCTCTAAACATTTTTAAGACATTTTTGGCCGTTTCTAACCCGTTTTTGCGAGGCTCTAAACATTTTTAAGCCTTTTTTGGCCATTTCCAGCGCACATTAAGCCATTTCTAACCCGTTCTAAGACATTTTGGTCATTTCTACCCCATTTTTGCACTTCTCTAACCATTTTTAAGCCATCTTTGGACATTTGTAACCCAGTTTTGCTCATTTCTACCCCTTTGAAAGCCAATTCTTTCTATTTCTAAGCCATTTATGCCCGCATGCATCCCGTGACAAGCCATAGTTTTCCCTTTTCTTACCCATTCTTGCACATCTCTAACTCGACATAAAACCATTCTGTCCATTTCTAGCCTGGTGTTCAGACTTCTATCCCTTTTTAAGCCTTTTAGGCTGTATCTAAGCGTATTTTGCATGTCTCTCTCACTTTTTAAGCAGTTTTGGCCAATTCTAACCATTTTTTGCACTTCTCTGACCCTTCTGAAGCCAATTTTGGCTATTTCTAAATCATTTTTCCCCACTTTCAACCCATTTTAAGCCTTTTTTTTTCCTTTTCTATGCCATTTTTTCAATTCCTAACCATTGTTAAGCCATTTTGTTTCCTTTGCTAATCCATTTTTATCCATTTCTAGCCCATTTTAATCCATTCTTGGTTATTTCTAACCCTTTTTATTCCATGTTTGGCCATGTCTAGCCTGGTTTTCCAACTTCTAACCCGTTTTAAGCCGCTTTTGGCCATTTCCAACTCATTTTTGCACAGCTCTAAAGCTTTTTATGCCTTTTTTGGCTATATCTAAGCCATTTTTGCCCACTTCTAAGGCATTTTTGGCCATTTCTAATGCAATTTTTCCTCTTCTCTAGCCACTTTTAAGCCGTTTTGGCCGTTTCCAACCCGTTTTTGCAAGGCCCTAACCATGTTTAGGCTTTTTTGGCCATTTCTCACCTTGTTTTGGCCTTTTCTAACCCTTTTTAAGCCATTTTTGACCGATTCTAGCCTAGTTTTCAAAATTCTATCCTGTTTTAAGCCACTTTTGTCCATATCTAACTCATTTTTGCACACCTCTTACCCTCTTTGGATAATTTTGGGCCATTTCTAAGCCATTTTTGCGCTTCTCTGAACATTTTTAAGACATTTTTGGCCGTTTCTAACCCGTTTTTGCGAGGCTCTAAACATTTTTAAGCCTTTTTTGGCCATTTCCAGCGCACATTAAGCCATTTCTAACCCGTTCTAAGACATTTTGGTCATTTCTACCCCATTTTTGCACTTCTCTAACCATTTTTAAGCCATCTTTGGACATTTGTAACCCAGTTTTGCTCATTTCTACCCCTTTGAAAGCCAATTCTTTCTATTTCTAAGCCATTTATGCCCGCATGCATCCCGTGTCAAGCCATAGTTTTCCCTTTTCTTACCCATTCTAGCACATCTCTAACTCGACGTAAACCAATTCTGGCCATTTCTAGCCTGGTGTTCAGACTTCTATCCCTTTTGAAGCCTTTTTGGCTGAATCTAAGCGTATTTTGCATGTCTCTCTCACTTTTTAAGCAGTTTTGGCCAATTCTAACCATTTTTTGCACTTCTCTGACCATTTTTAAGCCATTTCCGGCTGTTTCTATCCCATTTTTTGCACTTCTCTAACCCTTCTGAACCAATTTTGGCTATTTCTAAATCATTTTTGCCCACTTTCAACCCATTTTAAGACTTTTTTTTTTCTTTTTCTATGCCATTTTTTCAATTCCTAACCATTGTTAAGCCATTTTGTTTCCTTTGCTAATCCATTTTTATCCATTTCTAGCCCATTTTAATCCATTCTTGGTTATTTCTAACCCTTTTTATTCCATGTTTGGCCATGTCTAGCCTGGTTTTCCAACTTCTAACCCGTTTTAAG
Source organism: Lathamus discolor (assembly GCF_037157495.1). NCBI lineage: Eukaryota > Metazoa > Chordata > Aves > Psittaciformes > Psittacidae > Lathamus > Lathamus discolor. Next base: position 1,230,270 of record NW_027069096.1, on the reverse strand, counting down.
CCGCTTTTGGCCATTTCCAACTCATTTTTGCACAGCTCTAAAGCTTTTTATGCCTTTTTTGGCTATATCTAAGCCATTTTTGCCCACTTCTACGGCATTTTTGGCCATTTCTAATGCAATTTTTCCTCTTCTCTAGCCACTTTTAAGCCGTTTTGGCCGTTTCCAACCCGTTTTTGCAAGGCCCTAACCATGTTTAGGCTTTTTTGGCCATTTCTCACCTTGTTTTGGCCTTTTCTAACCCTTTTTAAGCCATTTTTGACCGATTCTAGCCTAGTTTTCAAAATTCTATCCTGTTTTAAGCCACTTTTGTCCATATCTAACTCATTTTTGCACACCTCTTACCCTCTTTGGATAATTTTGGGCCATTTCTAAGCCATTTTTGCGCTTCTCTGAACATTTTTAAGACATTTTTGGCCGTTTCTAACCCGTTTTTGCGAGGCTCTAAACATTTTTAAGCCTTTTTTGGCCATTTCCAGCGCACATTAAGCCATTTCTAACCCGTTCTAAGACATTTTGGTCATTTCTACCCCATTTTTGCACTTCTCTAACCATTTTTAAGCCATCTTTGGACATTTGTAACCCAGTTTTGCTCATTTCTACCCCTTTGAAAGCCAATTCTTTCTATTTCTAAGCCATTTATGCCCGCATGCATCCCGTGTCAAGCCATAGTTTTCCCTTTTCTTACCCATTCTAGCACATCTCTAACTCGACGTAAACCAATTCTGGCCATTTCTAGCCTGGTGTTCAGACTTCTATCCCTTTTGAAGCCTTTTTGGCTGAATCTAAGCGTATTTTGCATGTCTCTCTCACTTTTTAAGCAGTTTTGGCCAATTCTAACCATTTTTTGCACTTCTCTGACCATTTTTAAGCCATTTCCGGCTGTTTCTAACCCATTTTTTGCACTTCTCTAACCCTTCTGAACCAATTTTGGCTATTTCTAAATCATTTTTGCCCACTTTCAACCCATTTTAAGACTTTTTTTTTTCTTTTTCTATGCCATTTTTTCAATTCCTAACCATTGTTAAGCCATTTTGTTTCCTTTGCTAATCCATTTTTATCCATTTCTAGCCCATTTTAATCCATTCTTGGTTATTTCTAACCCTTTTTATTCCATGTTTGGCCATGTCTAGCCTGGTTTTCCAACTTCTAACCCGTTTTAAGCCGCTTTTGGCCATTTCCAACTCATTTTTGCACAGCTCTAAAGCTTTTTATGCCTTTTTTGGCTATATCTAAGCCATTTTTGCCCACTTCTACGGCATTTTTGGCCATTTCTAATGCAATTTTTCCTCTTCTCTAGCCACTTTTAAGCCGTTTTGGCCGTTTCCAACCCGTTTTTGCAAGGCTCTAACCATGTTTAGGCTTTTTTGGCCATTTCTCACCTTGTTTTGGCCTTTTCTAACCCTTTTTAAGCCATTTTTGACCGATTCTAGCCTAGTTTTCAAAATTCTATCCTGTTTTAAGCCACTTTTGTCCGTATCTAACTCATTTTTGCACACCTCTTACCATCTTTGGATAATTTTGGGCATTTTCTAAGCCATTTTTGCGCTTCTCTAAACATTTTTAAGACATTTTTGCCCATTTCTAACCCGTTTTTGCGAGGCTCTAAACATTTTTAAGCCTTTTTTGGCCATTTCCAGCGCACATTAAGCCATTTCTAACCCGTTCTAAGACATTTTGGTCATTTCTACCCCATTTTTGCACTTCTCTAACCATTTTTAAGTCATCTTTGGACATTTGTAACCCAGTTTTGCTCATTTCTACCCCTTTGAAAGCCAATTCTTTCTATTTCTAAGCCATTTATGCCCGCATGCATCCCGTGTCAAGCCATAGTTTTCCCTTTTCTTACCCATTCTTGCACATCTCTAACTCGACGTAAAACAATTCTGGCCATTTCTAGCCTGGTGTTCAGACTTCTATCCCTTTTGAAGCCTTTTTGGCTGAATCTAAGCGTATTTTGCATGTCTCTCTCACTTTTTAAGCAGTTTTGGCCAATTCTAACCATTTTTTGCAATTCTCTGACCATTTTTAAGCCATTTCCGGCTGTTTCTAACCCATTTTTTGCACTTCTCTAACCCTTCTGAAGCCAATTTTGGCTATTTCTAAATCATTTTTGCCCACTTTCAACCCATTTTAAGCCTTTTTTTTTTTCCTTTTCTATGCCATTTTTTCAATTCCTAACCATTGTTAAGCCATTTTGTTTCCTTTGCTAATCCATTTTTATCCATTTCTAGCCCATTTTAATCCATTCTTGGTTATTTCTAACCCTTTTTATTCCATGTTTGGCCATGTCTAGCCTGTTTTTCCAACTTCTAACCCGTTTTAAGCCGCTTTTGGCCATTTCCAACTCATTTTTGCACAGCTCTAAAGCTTTTTATGCCTTTTTTGGCTATATCTAAGCCATTTTTGCCCACTTCTACGGCATTTTTGGCCATTTCTAATGCAATTTTTCCTCTTCTCTAGCCACTTTTAAGCCGTTTTGGCCGTTTCCAACCCGTTTTTGCAAGGCTCTAACCATGTTTAGGCTTTTTTGGCCATTTCTCACCTTGTTTTGGCCTTTTCTAACCCTTTTTAAGCCATTTTTGACCGATTCTAGCCTGGTTTTCAAAATTCTATCCTGTTTTAAGCCACTTTTGTCCATATCTAACTCATTTTTGCACACCTCTTACCCTCTTTGGATAATTTTGGGCCCTTTCTAAGCCATTTTTGCGCTTCTCTAAACATTTTTAAGATATTTTTGGCCGTTTCTAACCCGTTTTTGCGAGGCTCTAAACATTTTTATGCCTTTTTTGGCCATTTCCAGTGCACATTAAGCCATTTCTAACCCGTTCTAAGACATTTTGGTCATTTCTACCCCATTTTTGCACTTCTCTAACCATTTTTAAGCCATCTTTGGACATTGGCAACCCAGTTTTGCTCATTTCTACCCCTTTGAAAGCCAATTCTTTCTATTTCTAAGCCATTTATGCCCGCATGCATCCCGTGTCAAGCCATAGTTTTTCCTTTTCTTACCCATTCTAGCACATCTCTAAATCGACGTAAACCAATTCTGGCCATTTCTAGCCTGGTGTTCAGACTTCTATCCCTTTTTAAGCCTTTTAGGCTGTATCTAAGCGTATTTTGCATGTCTCTCTCACTTTTTAAGCAGTTTTGGCCAATTCTAACCATTTTTTGCACTTCTCTGACCATTTTTAAGGCATTTCCGGCTGTTTCTAACCCATTTTTTGCACTTCTCTAACCCTTCTGAACCAATTTTGGCTATTTCTAAATCATTTTTGCCCACTTTCAACCCATTTTAAGCCTTTTTTTTTTCCTTTTCTATGCCATTTTTTCAATTCCTAACCGTTTTTAAGCCATTTTGTTTCCTTTGCTAATCCATTTTTATCCATTTCTAGCCTATTTTAATCCGTTCTTGGTTATTTCTAACCCTTTTTATTCCATGTTTGGCCATGTCTAGCCTGTTTTTCCAACTTCTAACCCGTTTTAAGCCGCTTTTGGCCATTTCCAACTCATTTTTGCACAGCTCTAAAGCTTTTTATGCCTTTTTTGGCTATATCTAAGCCATTTTTGCCCACTTCTACGGCATTTTTGGCCATTTCTAATGCAATTTTTCCTCTTCTCTAGCCACTTTTAAGCCGTTTTGGCCGTTTCCAACCCGTTTTTGCAAGGCTCTAACCATGTTTAGGCTTTTTTGGCCATTTCTCACCTTGTTTTGGCCTTTTCTAACCCTTTTTAAGCCATTTTTGACCGATTCTAGCCTAGTTTTCAAAATTCTATCCTGTTTTAAGCCACTTTTGTCCATATCTAACTCATTTTTGCACACCTCTTACCCTCTTTGGATAATTTTGGGCCCTTTCTAAGCCATTTTTGAGCTTCTCTAAACATTTTTAAGACATTTTTGGCCGTTTCTAACCCGTTTTTGCGAGGCTCTAAACATTTTTAAGCCTTTTTTGGCCATTTCCAGCGCACATTAAGCCATTTCTAACCCGTTCTAAGACATTTTGGTCATTTCTACCCCATTTTTGCACTTCTCTAACCATTTTTAAGCCATCTTTGGACATTTGTAACCCAGTTTTGCTCATTTCTACCCCTTTGAAAGCCAATTCTTTCTATTTCTAAGCCATTTATGCCCGCATGCATCCCGTGTCAAGCCATAGTTTTCCCTTTTCTTACCCATTCTTGCACATCTCTAACTCGACGTAAACCAATTCTGGCCATTTCTAGCCTGGTGTTCAGACTTCTATCCCTTTTGAAGCCTTTTTGGCTGTATCTAAGCGTATTTTGCATGTCTCTCTCACTTTTTAAGCAGTTTTGGCCAATTCTAACCATTTTTTGCACTTCTCTGACCATTTTTAAGCCATTTCCGGCTGTTTCTAACCCATTTTTTGCACTTCTCTAACCCTTCTGAACCAATTTTGGCTATTTCTAAATCATTTTTGCCCACTTTCAACCCATTTTAAGCCTTTTTTTTTTCCTTTTCTATGCCATTTTTTCAATTCCTAACCGTTTTTAAGCCATTTTGTTTCCTTTGCTAATCCATTTTTATCCATTTCTAGCCTATTTTAATCCGTTCTTGGTTATTTCTAACCCTTTTTATTCCATGTTTGGCCATGTCTAGCCTGGTTTTCCAACTTCTAACCCGTTTTAAGCCGCTTTTGGGCATTTCCAACTCATTTTTGCACAGCTCTAAAGCTTTTTATGCCTTTTTTGGCTATATCTAAGCCATTTTTGCCCACTTCTACGGCATTTTTGGCCATTTCTAATGCAATTTTTCCTCTTCTCTAGCCACTTTTAAGCCGTTTTGGCCGTTTCTAACCCGTTTTTGCAAGGCTCTAACCATGTTTAGGCTTTTTTGGCCATTTCTCACCTTGTTTTGGCCTTTTCTAACCCTTTTTAAGCCATTTTTGACCGATTCTAGCCTAGTTTTCAAAATTCTATCCTGTTTTAAGCCACTTTTGTCCATATCTAACTCATTTTTGCACACCTCTTACCCTCTTTGGATAATTTTGGGCCATTTCTAAGCCATTTTTGCGCTTCTCTAAACATTTTTAAGACATTTTTGGCCGTTTCTAACCCGTTTTTGCGAGGCTCTAAACATTTTTATGCCTTTTTTGGCCATTTCCAGTGCACATTAAGCCATTTCTAACCCGTTCTAAGACATTTTGGTCATTTCTACCCCATTTTTGCACTTCTCTAACCATTTTTAAGCCATCTTTGGACATTGGTAACCCAGTTTTGCTCATTTCTACCCCTTTGAAAGCCAATTCTTTCTATTTCTAAGCCATTTATGCCCGCATGCATCCCGTGTCAAGCCATAGTTTTTCCTTTTCTTACCCATTCTAGCACATCTCTAACTCGACGTAAACCAATTCTGGCCATTTCTAGCCTGGTGTTCAGACTTCTATCCCTTTTTAAGCCTTTTTGGCTGTATCTAAGCGTATTTTGCATGTCTCTCTCACTTTTTAAGCAGTTTTGGCCAATTCTAACCATTTTTTGCACTTCTCTGACCATTTTTAAGCCATTTCCGGCTGTTTCTAACCCATTTTTTGCACTTCTCTAACCCTTCTGAAGCCAATTTTGGCTATTTCTAAATCATTTTTGCCCACTTTCAACCCATTTTAAGCCTTTTTTTTTTTTCCTTTTCTATGCCATTTTTTCAATTCCTAACCATTGTTAAGCCATTTTGTTTCCTTTGCTAATCCATTTTTATCCATTTCTAGCCCATTTTAATCCATTCTTGGTTATTTCTAACCCTTTTTATTCCATGTTTGGCCATGTCTAGCCTGGTTTTCCAACTTCTAACCCGTTTTAAGCCGCTTTTGGCCATTTCCAACTCATTTTTGCACAGCTCTAAAGCTTTTTATGCCTTTTTTGGCTATATCTAAGCCATTTTTGCCCACTTCTACGGCATTTTTGGCCATTTCGAATGCAATTTTTCCTCTTCTCTAGCCACTTTTAAGCCGTTTTGGCCGTTTCCAACCCGTTTTTGCAAGGCTCTAACCATGTTTAGGCTTTTTTGGCCATTTCTCACCTTGTTTTGGCCTTTTCTAACCCTTTTTAAGCCATTTTTGACCGATTCTAGCCTAGTTTTCAAAATTCTATCCTGTTTTAAGCCACTTTTGCCCGTATCTAACTCATTTTTGCACACCTCTTACCCTCTTTGGATAATTTTGGGCCCTTTCTAAGCCATTTTTGCGCTTCTCTAAACATTTTTAAGACATTTTTGGCCGTTTCTAACCCGTTTTTGCGAGGCTCTAAACATTTTTAAGCCTTTTTTGGCCATTTCCAGCGCACATTAAGCCATTTCTAACCCGTTCTAAGACATTTTGGTCATTTCTACCCCATTTTTGCACTTCTCTAACCATTTTTAAGCCATCTTTGGACATTGGTAACCCAGGTTTGCTCATTTCTACCCCTTTGAAAGCCAATTCTTTCTATTTCTAAGCCATTTATGCCCGCATGCATCCCGTGTCAAGCCATAGTTTTCCCTTTTCTTACCCATTCTTGCACATCTCTAACTCGACGTAAACCAATTCTGGCCATTTCTAGCCTGGTGTTCAGACTTCTATCCCTTTTGAAGCCTTTTTGGCTGAATCTAAGCGTATTTTGCATGTCTCTCTCACTTTTTAAGCAGTTTTGGCCAATTCTAACCATTTTTTGCACTTCTCTGACCATTTTTAAGCCATTTCCGGCTGTTTCTAACCCATTTTTTGCACTTCTCTAACCCTTCTGAACCAATTTTGGCTATTTCTAAATCATTTTTGCCCACTGTCAACCCATTTTAAGCCTTTTTTTTTTCCTTTTCTATGCCATTTTTTCAATTCCTAACCGTTTTTAAGCCATTTTGTTTCCTTTGCTAATCCATTTTTATCCATTTCTAGCCTATTTTAATCCGTTCTTGGTTATTTCTAACCCTTTTTATTCCATGTTTGGCCATGTCTAGCCTGGTTTTCCAACTTCTAACCCGTTTTAAGCCGCTTTTGGCCATTTCCAACTCATTTTTGCACAGCTCTAAAGCTTTTTATGCCTTTTTTGGCTATATCTAAGCCATTTTTGCCCACTTCTACGGCATTTTTGGCCATTTCTAATGCAATTTTTCCTCTTCTCTAGCCACTTTTAAGCCGTTTTGGCCGTTTCCAACCCGTTTTTGCAAGGCTCTAACCATGTTTAGGCTTTTTTGGCCATTTCTCACCTTGTTTTGGCCTTTTCTAACCCTTTTTAAGCCATTTTTGACCGATTCTAGCCTAGTTTTCAAAATTCTATCCTGTTTTAAGCCACTTTTGTCCGTATCTAACTCATTTTTGCACACCTCTTACCCTCTTTGGATAATTTTGGGCCATTTCTAAGCCATTTTTGCGCTTCTCTAAACATTTTTAAGACATTTTTGGCCGTTTCTAACCCGTTTTTGCGAGGCTCTAAACATTTTTATGCCTTTTTTGGCCATTTCCAGCGCACATTAAGCCATTTCTAACCCCCGTTCTAAGACATTTTGGTCATTTCTACCCCATTTTTGCATTTCTCTAACCATTTTTAAGCCATCTTTGGACATTGGTAACCCAGTTTTGCTCATTTCTACCCCTTTGAAAGCCAATTCTTTCTATTTCTAAGCCATTTATGCCCGCATGCATCCCGTGTCAAGCCATAGTTTTCCCTTTTCTTACCCATTCTTGCACATCTCTAACTCGACGTAAACCAATTCTGGCCATTTCTAGCCTGGTGTTCAGACTTCTATCCCTTTTTAAGCCTTTTTGGCTGTTTCTAAGCGTATTTTGCATGTCTCTCTCACTTTTTAAGCAGTTTTGGCCAATTCTAACCATTTTTTGCACTTCTCTGACCATTTTTAAGCCATTTCCGGCTGTTTCTAACCCATTTTTGCCCACTTTCAACCCATTTTAAGCATTTTTTTTCCTTTTCTATGCCATTTTTTCAATTCCTAACCATTTTTAAGCCATTTTGTTTCCTTTGCTTATCCGTTTTTATCCATTTCTAGCCCATTTTAATCCATTCTTGGTTATTTCTAACCCTTTTTATTCCATGTTTGGCCATGTCTAGCCTGGTTTTCCAACTTCTAACCCGTTTTAAGCCGCTTTTGGCCATTTCCAACTCATTTTTGCACAGCTCTAAAGCTTTTTATGCCTTTTTTGGCTATATCTAAGCCATTTTTGCCCACTTCTACGGCATTTTTGGCCATTTCTAATGCAATTTTTCCTCTTCTCTAGCCACTTTTAAGCCGTTTTGGCCGTTTCCAACCCGTTTTTGCAAGGCTCTAACCATGTTTAGGCTTTTTTGGCCATTTCTCACCTTGTTTTGGCCTTTTCTAACCCTTTTTAAGCCATTTTTGACCGATTCTAGCCTAGTTTTCAAAATTCTATCCTGTTTTAAGCCACTTTTGTCCGTATCTAACTCATTTTTGCACACCTCTTACCCTCTTTGGATAATTTTGGGCCATTTCTAAGCCATTTTTGCGCTTCTCTAAACATTTTTAAGACATTTTTGGCCGTTTCTAACCCGTTTTTGCGAGGCTCTAAACATTTTTAAGCCTTTTTTGGCCATTTCCAGCGCACATTAAGCCATTTCTAACCCGTTCTAAGACATTTTGGTCATTTCTACCCCATTTTTGCACTTCTCTAACCATTTTTAAGCCATCTTTGGACATTTGTAACCCAGTTTTGCTCATTTCTACCCCTTTGAAAGCCAATTCTTTCTATTTCTAAGCCATTTATGCCCGCATGCATCCCGTGTCAAGCCATAGTTTTCCCTTTTCTTACCCATTCTAGCACATCTCTAACTCGACGTAAACCAATTCTGGCCATTTCTAGCCTGGTGTTCAGACTTCTATCCCTTTTTAAGCCTTTTTGGCTGTATCTAAGCGTATTTTGCATGTCTCTCTCACTTTTTAAGCAGTTTTGGCCAATTCTAACCATTTTTTGCACTTCTCTGACCATTTTTAAGCCATTTCCGGCTGTTTCTAACCCATTTTTTGCACTTCTCTAACCCTTCTGAACCAATTTTGGCTATTTCTAAATCATTTTTGCCCACTTTCAACCCATTTTAAGCCTTTTTTTTTTCCTTTTCTATGCCATTTTTTCAATTCCTAACCGTTTTTAAGCCATTTTGTTTCCTTTGCTAATCCATTTTTATCCATTTCTAGCCTATTTTAATCCGTTCTTGGTTATTTCTAACCCTTTTTATTCCATGTTTGGCCATGTCTAGCCTGGTTTTCCAACTTCTAACCCGTTTTAAGCCGCTTTTGGGCATTTCCAACTCATTTTTGCACAGCTCTAAAGCTTTTTATGCCTTTTTTGGCTATATCTAAGCCATTTTTGCCCACTTCTACGGCATTTTTGGCCATTTCTAATGCAATTTTTCCTCTTCTCTAGCCACTTTTAAGCCGTTTTGGCCGTTTCTAACCCGTTTTTGCAAGGCTCTAACCATGTTTAGGCTTTTTTGGCCATTTCTCACCTTGTTTTGGCCTTTTCTAACCCTTTTTAAGCCATTTTTGACCGATTCTAGCCTAGTTTTCAAAATTCTATCCTGTTTTAAGCCACTTTTGTCCGTATCTAACTCATTTTTGCACACCTCTTACCCTCTTTGGATAATTTTGGGCCATTTCTAAGCCATTTTTGCGCTTCTCTAAACATTTTTAAGACATTTTTGGCCGTTTCTAACCCGTTTTTGCGAGGCTCTAAACATTTTTATGCCTTTTTTGGCCATTTCCAGCGCACATTAAGCCATTTCTAACCCGTTCTAAGACATTTTGGTCATTTCTACCCCATTTTTGCATTTCTCTAACCATTTTTAAGCCATCTTTGGACATTGGTAACCCAGTTTTGCTCATTTCTACCCCTTTGAAAGCCAATTCTTTCTATTTCTAAGCCATTTATGCCCGCATGCATCCCGTGTCAAGCCATAGTTTTCCCTTTTCTTACCCATTCTTGCACATCTCTAACTCGACGTAAACCAATTCTGGCCATTTCTAGCCTGGTGTTCAGACTTCTATCCCTTTTTAAGCCTTTTTGGCTGTTTCTAAGCGTATTTTGCATGTCTCTCTCACTTTTTAAGCAGTTTTGGCCAATTCTAACCATTTTTTGCACTTCTCTGACCATTTTTAAGCCATTTCCGGCTGTTTCTAACCCATTTTTGCCCACTTTCAACCCATTTTAAGCATTTTTTTTCCTTTTCTATGCCATTTTTTCAATTCCTAACCATTTTTAAGCCATTTTGTTTCCTTTGCTTATCCGTTTTTATCCATTTCTAGCCCATTTTAATCCATTCTTGGTTATTTCTAACCCTTTTTATTCCATGTTTGGCCATGTCTAGCCTGGTTTTCCAACTTCTAACCCGTTTTAAGCCGCTTTTGGCCATTTCCAACTCATTTTTGCACAGCTCTAAAGCTTTTTATGCCTTTTTTGGCTATATCTAAGCCATTTTTGCCCACTTCTACGGCATTTTTGGCCATTTCTAATGCAATTTTTCCTCTTCTCTAGCCACTTTTAAGCCGTTTTGGCCGTTTCCAACCCGTTTTTGCAAGGCTCTAACCATGTTTAGGCTTTTTTGGCCATTTCTCACCTTGTTTTGGCCTTTTCTAACCCTTTTTAAGCCATTTTTGACCGATTCTAGCCTAGTTTTCAAAATTCTATCCTGTTTTAAGCCACTTTTGTCCGTATCTAACTCATTTTTGCACACCTCTTACCCTCTTTGGATAATTTTGGGCCATTTCTAAGCCATTTTTGCGCTTCTCTAAACATTTTTAAGACATTTTTGGCCGTTTCTAACCCGTTTTTGCGAGGCTCTAAACATTTTTAAGCCTTTTTTGGCCATTTCCAGCGCACATTAAGCCATTTCTAACCCGTTCTAAGACATTTTGGTCATTTCTACCCCATTTTTGCACTTCTCTAACCATTTTTAAGCCATCTTTGGACATTTGTAACCCAGTTTTGCTCATTTCTACCCCTTTGAAAGCCAATTCTTTCTATTTCTAAGCCATTTATGCCCGCATGCATCCCGTGTCAAGCCATAGTTTTCCCTTTTCTTACCCATTCTAGCACATCTCTAAATCGACGTAAACCAATTCTGGCCATTTCTAGCCTGGTGTTCAGACTTCTATCCCTTTTTAAGCCTTTTTGGCTGTATCTAAGCGTATTTTGCATGTCTCTCTCACTTTTTAAGCAGTTTTGGCCAATTCTAACCATTTTTTGCACTTCTCTGACCATTTTTAAGCCATTTCCGGCTGTTTCTAACCCATTTTTTGCACTTCTCTAACCCTTCTGAACCAATTTTGGCTATTTCTAAATCATTTTTGCCCACTGTCAACCCATTTTAAGCCTTTTTTTTTTCCTTTTCTATGCCATTTTTTCAATTCCTAACCGTTTTTAAGCCATTTTGTTTCCTTTGCTAATCCATTTTTATCCATTTCTAGCCTATTTTAATCCGTTCTTGGTTATTTCTAACCCTTTTTATTCCATGTTTGGCCATGTCTAGCCTGGTTTTCCAACTTCTAACCCGTTTTAAGCCGCTTTTGGGCATTTCCAACTCATTTTTGCACAGCTCTAAAGCTTTTTATGCCTTTTTTGGCTATATCTAAGCCATTTTTGCCCACTTCTACGGCATTTTTGGCCATTTCTAATGCAATTTTTCCTCTTCTCTAGCCACTTTTAAGCCGTTTTGGCCGTTTCTAACCCGTTTTTGCAAGGCTCTAACCATGTTTAGGCTTTTTTGGCCATTTCTCACCTTGTTTTGGCCTTTTCTAACCCTTTTTAAGCCATTTTTGACCGATTCTAGCCTAGTTTTCAAAATTCTATCCTGTTTTAAGCCACTTTTGTCCGTATCTAACTCATTTTTGCACACCTCTTACCCTCTTTGGATAATTTTGGGCCATTTCTAAGCCATTTTTGCGCTTCTCTAAACATTTTTAAGACATTTTTGGCCGTTTCTAACCCGTTTTTGCGAGGCTCTAAACATTTTTATGCCTTTTTTGGCCATTTCCAGCGCACATTAAGCCATTTCTAACCCCCGTTCTAAGACATTTTGGTCATTTCTACCCCATTTTTGCATTTCTCTAACCATTTTTAAGCCATCTTTGGACATTGGTAACCCAGTTTTGCTCATTTCTACCCCTTTGAAAGCCAATTCTTTCTATTTCTAAGCCATTTATGCCCGCATGCATCCCGTGTCAAGCCATAGTTTTCCCTTTTCTTACCCATTCTTGCACATCTCTAACTCGACGTAAACCAATTCTGGCCATTTCTAGCCTGGTGTTCAGACTTCTATCCCTTTTTAAGCCTTTTTGGCTGTTTCTAAGCGTATTTTGCATGTCTCTCTCACTTTTTAAGCAGTTTTGGCCAATTCTAACCATTTTTTGCACTTCTCTGACCATTTTTAAGCCATTTCCGGCTGTTTCTAACCCATTTTTGCCCACTTTCAACCCATTTTAAGCATTTTTTTTCCTTTTCTATGCCATTTTTTCAATTCCTAACCATTTTTAAGCCATTTTGTTTCCTTTGCTTATCCGTTTTTATCCATTTCTAGCCCATTTTAATCCATTCTTGGTTATTTCTAACCCTTTTTATTCCATGTTTGGCCATGTCTAGCCTGGTTTTCCAACTTCTAACCCGTTTTAAGCCGCTTTTGGCCATTTCCAACTCATTTTTGCACAGCTCTAAAGCTTTTTATGCCTTTTTTGGCTATATCTAAGCCATTTTTGCCCACTTCTACGGCATTTTTGGCCATTTCTAATGCAATTTTTCCTCTTCTCTAGCCACTTTTAAGCCGTTTTGGCCGTTTCCAACCCGTTTTTGCAAGGCTCTAACCATGTTTAGGCTTTTTTGGCCATTTCTCACCTTGTTTTGGCCTTTTCTAACCCTTTTTAAGCCATTTTTGACCGATTCTAGCCTAGTTTTCAAAATTCTATCCTGTTTTAAGCCACTTTTGTCCGTATCTAACTCATTTTTGCACACCTCTTACCCTCTTTGGATAATTTTGGGCCATTTCTAAGCCATTTTTGCGCTTCTCTAAACATTTTTAAGACATTTTTGGCCGTTTCTAACCCGTTTTTGCGAGGCTCTAAACATTTTTAAGCCTTTTTTGGCCATTTCCAGCGCACATTAAGCCATTTCTAACCCGTTCTAAGACATTTTGGTCATTTCTACCCCATTTTTGCACTTCTCTAACCATTTTTAAGCCATCTTTGGACATTTGTAACCCAGTTTTGCTCATTTCTACCCCTTTGAAAGCCAATTCTTTCTATTTCTAAGCCATTTATGCCCGCATGCATCCCGTGTCAAGCCATAGTTTTCCCTTTTCTTACCCATTCTAGCACATCTCTAACTCGACGTAAACCAATTCTGGCCATTTCTAGCCTGGTGTTCAGACTTCTATCCCTTTTTAAGCCTTTTTGGCTGTATCTAAGCGTATTTTGCATGTCTCTCTCACTTTTTAAGCAGTTTTGGCCAATTCTAACCATTTTTTGCACTTCTCTGACCATTTTTAAGCCATTTCCGGCTGTTTCTAACCCATTTTTTGCACTTCTCTAACCCTTCTGAACCAATTTTGGCTATTTCTAAATCATTTTTGCCCACTTTCAACCCATTTTAAGCCTTTTTTTTTTCCTTTTCTATGCCATTTTTTCAATTCCTAACCGTTTTTAAGCCATTTTGTTTCCTTTGCTAATCCATTTTTATCCATTTCTAGCCTATTTTAATCCGTTCTTGGTTATTTCTAACCCTTTTTATTCCATGTTTGGCCATGTCTAGCCTGGTTTTCCAACTTCTAACCCGTTTTAAGCCGCTTTTGGGCATTTCCAACTCATTTTTGCACAGCTCTAAAGCTTTTTATGCCTTTTTTGGCTATATCTAAGCCATTTTTGCCCACTTCTACGGCATTTTTGGCCATTTCTAATGCAATTTTTCCTCTTCTCTAGCCACTTTTAAGCCGTTTTGGCCGTTTCTAACCCGTTTTTGCAAGGCTCTAACCATGTTTAGGCTTTTTTGGCCATTTCTCACCTTGTTTTGGCCTTTTCTAACCCTTTTTAAGCCATTTTTGACCGATTCTAGCCTAGTTTTCAAAATTCTATCCTGTTTTAAGCCACTTTTGTCCGTATCTAACTCATTTTTGCACACCTCTTACCCTCTTTGGATAATTTTGGGCCATTTCTAAGCCATTTTTGCGCTTCTCTAAACATTTTTAAGACATTTTTGGCCGTTTCTAACCCGTTTTTGCGAGGCTCTAAACATTTTTATGCCTTTTTTGGCCATTTCCAGCGCACATTAAGCCATTTCTAACCCGTTCTAAGACATTTTGGTCATTTCTACCCCATTTTTGCATTTCTCTAACCATTTTTAAGCCATCTTTGGACATTGGTAACCCAGTTTTGCTCATTTCTACCCCTTTGAAAGCCAATTCTTTCTATTTCTAAGCCATTTATGCCCGCATGCATCCCGTGTCAAGCCATAGTTTTCCCTTTTCTTACCCATTCTTGCACATCTCTAACTCGACGTAAACCAATTCTGGCCATTTCTAGCCTGGTGTTCAGACTTCTATCCCTTTTTAAGCCTTTTTGGCTGTTTCTAAGCGTATTTTGCATGTCTCTCTCACTTTTTAAGCAGTTTTGGCCAATTCTAACCATTTTTTGCACTTCTCTGACCATTTTTAAGCCATTTCCGGCTGTTTCTAACCCATTTTTGCCCACTTTCAACCCATTTTAAGCATTTTTTTTCCTTTTCTATGCCATTTTTTCAATTCCTAACCATTTTTAAGCCATTTTGTTTCCTTTGCTTATCCGTTTTTATCCATTTCTAGCCCATTTTAATCCATTCTTGGTTATTTCTAACCCTTTTTATTCCATGTTTGGCCATGTCTAGCCTGGTTTTCCAACTTCTAACCCGTTTTAAGCCGCTTTTGGCCATTTCCAACTCATTTTTGCACAGCTCTAAAGCTTTTTATGCCTTTTTTGGCTATATCTAAGCCATTTTTGCCCACTTCTACGGCATTTTTGGCCATTTCTAATGCAATTTTTCCTCTTCTCTAGCCACTTTTAAGCCGTTTTGGCCGTTTCCAACCCGTTTTTGCAAGGCTCTAACCATGTTTAGGCTTTTTTGGCCATTTCTCACCTTGTTTTGGCCTTTTCTAACCCTTTTTAAGCCATTTTTGACCGATTCTAGCCTAGTTTTCAAAATTCTATCCTGTTTTAAGCCACTTTTGTCCGTATCTAACTCATTTTTGCACACCTCTTACCCTCTTTGGATAATTTTGGGCCATTTCTAAGCCATTTTTGCGCTTCTCTAAACATTTTTAAGACATTTTTGGCCGTTTCTAACCCGTTTTTGCGAGGCTCTAAACATTTTTAAGCCTTTTTTGGCCATTTCCAGCGCACATTAAGCCATTTCTAACCCGTTCTAAGACATTTTGGTCATTTCTACCCCATTTTTGCACTTCTCTAACCATTTTTAAGCCATCTTTGGACATTTGTAACCCAGTTTTGCTCATTTCTACCCCTTTGAAAGCCAATTCTTTCTATTTCTAAGCCATTTATGCCCGCATGCATCCCGTGTCAAGCCATAGTTTTCCCTTTTCTTACCCATTCTAGCACATCTCTAAATCGACGTAAACCAATTCTGGCCATTTCTAGCCTGGTGTTCAGACTTCTATCCCTTTTTAAGCCTTTTTGGCTGTATCTAAGCGTATTTTGCATGTCTCTCTCACTTTTTAAGCAGTTTTGGCCAATTCTAACCATTTTTTGCACTTCTCTGACCATTTTTAAGCCATTTCCGGCTGTTTCTAACCCATTTTTTGCACTTCTCTAACCCTTCTGAACCAATTTTGGCTATTTCTAAATCATTTTTGCCCACTTTCAACCCATTTTAAGCCTTTTTTTTTTCCTTTTCTATGCCATTTTTTCAATTCCTAACCGTTTTTAAGCCATTTTGTTTCCTTTGCTAATCCATTTTTATCCATTTCTAGCCTATTTTAATCCGTTCTTGGTTATTTCTAACCCTTTTTATTCCATGTTTGGCCATGTCTAGCCTGGTTTTCCAACTTCTAACCCGTTTTAAGCCGCTTTTGGGCATTTCCAACTCATTTTTGCACAGCTCTAAAGCTTTTTATGCCTTTTTTGGCTATATCTAAGCCATTTTTGCCCACTTCTACGGCATTTTTGGCCATTTCTAATGCAATTTTTCCTCTTCTCTAGCCACTTTTAAGCCGTTTTGGCCGTTTCTAACCCGTTTTTGCAAGGCTCTAACCATGTTTAGGCTTTTTTGGCCATTTCTCACCTTGTTTTGGCCTTTTCTAACCCTTTTTAAGCCATTTTTGACCGATTCTAGCCTAGTTTTCAAAATTCTATCCTGTTTTAAGCCACTTTTGTCCGTATCTAACTCATTTTTGCACACCTCTTACCCTCTTTGGATAATTTTGGGCCATTTCTAAGCCATTTTTGCGCTTCTCTAAACATTTTTAAGACATTTTTGGCCGTTTCTAACCCGTTTTTGCGAGGCTCTAAACATTTTTATGCCTTTTTTGGCCATTTCCAGCGCACATTAAGCCATTTCTAACCCGTTCTAAGACATTTTGGTCATTTCTACCCCATTTTTGCATTTCTCTAACCATTTTTAAGCCATCTTTGGACATTGGTAACCCAGTTTTGCTCATTTCTACCCCTTTGAAAGCCAATTCTTTCTATTTCTAAGCCATTTATGCCCGCATGCATCCCGTGTCAAGCCATAGTTTTCCCTTTTCTTACCCATTCTTGCACATCTCTAACTCGACGTAAACCAATTCTGGCCATTTCTAGCCTGGTGTTCAGACTTCTATCCCTTTTTAAGCCTTTTTGGCTGTTTCTAAGCGTATTTTGCATGTCTCTCTCACTTTTTAAGCAGTTTTGGCCAATTCTAACCATTTTTTGCACTTCTCTGACCATTTTTAAGCCATTTCCGGCTGTTTCTAACCCATTTTTGCCCACTTTCAACCCATTTTAAGCATTTTTTTTCCTTTTCTATGCCATTTTTTCAATTCCTAACCATTTTTAAGCCATTTTGTTTCCTTTGCTTATCCGTTTTTATCCATTTCTAGCCCATTTTAATCCATTCTTGGTTATTTCTAACCCTTTTTATTCCATGTTTGGCCATGTCTAGCCTGGTTTTCCAACTTCTAACCCGTTTTAAGCCGCTTTTGGCCATTTCCAACTCATTTTTGCACAGCTCTAAAGCTTTTTATGCCTTTTTTGGCTATATCTAAGCCATTTTTGCCCACTTCTACGGCATTTTTGGCCATTTCTAATGCAATTTTTCCTCTTCTCTAGCCACTTTTAAGCCGTTTTGGCCGTTTCCAACCCGTTTTTGCAAGGCTCTAACCATGTTTAGGCTTTTTTGGCCATTTCTCACCTTGTTTTGGCCTTTTCTAACCCTTTTTAAGCCATTTTTGACCGATTCTAGCCTAGTTTTCAAAATTCTATCCTGTTTTAAGCCACTTTTGTCCGTATCTAACTCATTTTTGCACACCTCTTACCCTCTTTGGATAATTTTGGGCCATTTCTAAGCCATTTTTGCGCTTCTCTAAACATTTTTAAGACATTTTTGGCCGTTTCTAACCCGTTTTTGCGAGGCTCTAAACATTTTTAAGCCTTTTTTGGCCATTTCCAGCGCACATTAAGCCATTTCTAACCCGTTCTAAGACATTTTGGTCATTTCTACCCCATTTTTGCACTTCTCTAACCATTTTTAAGCCATCTTTGGACATTTGTAACCCAGTTTTGCTCATTTCTACCCCTTTGAAAGCCAATTCTTTCTATTTCTAAGCCATTTATGCCCGCATGCATCCCGTGTCAAGCCATAGTTTTCCCTTTTCTTACCCATTCTAGCACATCTCTAAATCGACGTAAACCAATTCTGGCCATTTCTAGCCTGGTGTTCAGACTTCTATCCCTTTTGAAGCCTTTTTGGCTGTATCTAAGCGTATTTTGCATGTCTCTCTCACTTTTTAAGCAGTTTTGGCCAATTCTAACCATTTTTTGCACTTCTCTGACCATTTTTAAGGCATTTCCGGCTGTTTCTAACCCATTTTTTGCACTTCTCTAACCCTTCTGAACCAATTTTGGCTATTTCTAAATCATTTTTGCCCACTTTCAACCCATTTTAAGCCTTTTTTTTTTCCTTTTCTATGCCATTTTTTCAATTCCTAACCGTTTTTAAGCCATTTTGTTTCCTTTGCTAATCCATTTTTATCCATTTCTAGCCTATTTTAATCCGTTCTTGGTTATTTCTAACCCTTTTTATTCCATGTTTGGCCATGTCTAGCCTGGTTTTCCAACTTCTAACCCGTTTTAAGCCGCTTTTGGGCATTTCCAACTCATTTTTGCACAGCTCTAAAGCTTTTTATGCCTTTTTTGGCTATATCTAAGCCATTTTTGCCCACTTCTACGGCATTTTTGGCCATTTCTAATGCAATTTTTCCTCTTCTCTAGCCACTTTTAAGCCGTTTTGGCCGTTTCTAACCCGTTTTTGCAAGGCTCTAACCATGTTTAGGCTTTTTTGGCCATTTCTCACCTTGTTTTGGCCTTTTCTAACCCTTTTTAAGCCATTTTTGACCGATTCTAGCCTAGTTTTCAAAATTCTATCCTGTTTTAAGCCACTTTTGTCCGTATCTAACTCATTTTTGCACACCTCTTACCCTCTTTGGATAATTTTGGGCCATTTCTAAGCCATTTTTGCGCTTCTCTAAACATTTTTAAGACATTTTTGGCCGTTTCTAACCCGTTTTTGCGAGGCTCTAAACATTTTTATGCCTTTTTTGGCCATTTCCAGCGCACATTAAGCCATTTCTAACCCGTTCTAAGACATTTTGGTCATTTCTACCCCATTTTTGCATTTCTCTAACCATTTTTAAGCCATCTTTGGACATTGGTAACCCAGTTTTGCTCATTTCTACCCCTTTGAAAGCCAATTCTTTCTATTTCTAAGCCATTTATGCCCGCATGCATCCCGTGTCAAGCCATAGTTTTCCCTTTTCTTACCCATTCTTGCACATCTCTAACTCGACGTAAACCAATTCTGGCCATTTCTAGCCTGGTGTTCAGACTTCTATCCCTTTTTAAGCCTTTTTGGCTGTTTCTAAGCGTATTTTGCATGTCTCTCTCACTTTTTAAGCAGTTTTGGCCAATTCTAACCATTTTTTGCACTTCTCTGACCATTTTTAAGGCATTTCCGGCTGTTTCTAACCCATTTTTTGCACTTCTCTAACCCTTCTGAACCAATTTTGGCTATTTCTAAATCATTTTTGCCCACTTTCAACCCATTTTAAGCCTTTTTTTTTTCCTTTTCTATGCCATTTTTTCAATTCCTAACCGTTTTTAAGCCATTTTGTTTCCTTTGCTAATCCATTTTTATCCATTTCTAGCCTATTTTAATCCGTTCTTGGTTATTTCTAACCCTTTTTATTCCATGTTTGGCCATGTCTAGCCTGGTTTTCCAACTTCTAACCCGTTTTAAGCCGCTTTTGGGCATTTCCAACTCATTTTTGCACAGCTCTAAAGCTTTTTATGCCTTTTTTGGCTATATCTAAGCCATTTTTGCCCACTTCTACGGCATTTTTGGCCATTTCTAATGCAATTTTTCCTCTTCTCTAGCCACTTTTAAGCCGTTTTGGCCGTTTCTAACCCGTTTTTGCAAGGCTCTAACCATGTTTAGGCTTTTTTGGCCATTTCTCACCTTGTTTTGGCCTTTTCTAACCCTTTTTAAGCCATTTTTGACCGATTCTAGCCTAGTTTTCAAAATTCTATCCTGTTTTAAGCCACTTTTGTCCGTATCTAACTCATTTTTGCACACCTCTTACCCTCTTTGGATAATTTTGGGCCATTTCTAAGCCATTTTTGCGCTTCTCTAAACATTTTTAAGACATTTTTGGCCGTTTCTAACCCGTTTTTGCGAGGCTCTAAACATTTTTATGCCTTTTTTGGCCATTTCCAGCGCACATTAAGCCATTTCTAACCCGTTCTAAGACATTTTGGTCATTTCTACCCCATTTTTGCATTTCTCTAACCATTTTTAAGCCATCTTTGGACATTGGTAACCCAGTTTTGCTCATTTCTACCCCTTTGAAAGCCAATTCTTTCTATTTCTAAGCCATTTATGCCCGCATGCATCCCGTGTCAAGCCATAGTTTTCCCTTTTCTTACCCATTCTAGCACATCTCTAACTCGACGTAAACCAATTCTGGCCATTTCTAGCCTGGTGTTCAGACTTCTATCCCTTTTTAAGCCTTTTTGGCTGTTTCTAAGCGTATTTTGCATGTCTCTCTCACTTTTTAAGCAGTTTTGGCCAATTCTAACTATTTTTTGCACTTCTCTGACCATTTTTAAGCCATTTCCGGCTGTTTCTAACCCATTTTTGCCCACTTTCAACCCATTTTAAGCATTTTTTTTCCTTTTCTATGCCATTTTTTCAATTCCTAACCATTTTTAAGCCATTTTGTTTCCTTTGCTTATCCGTTTTTATCCATTTCTAGCCCATTTTAATCCATTCTTGGTTATTTCTAACCCTTTTTATTCCATGTTTGGCCATGTCTAGCCTGGTTTTCCAACTTCTAACCCGTTTTAAGCCGCTTTTGGCCATTTCCAACTCATTTTTGCACAGCTCTAAAGCTTTTTATGCCTTTTTTGGCTATATCTAAGCCATTTTTGCCCACTTCTACGGCATTTTTGGCCATTTCTAATGCAATTTTTCCTCTTCTCTAGCCACTTTTAAGCCGTTTTGGCCGTTTCCAACCCGTTTTTGCAAGGCTCTAACCATGTTTAGGCTTTTTTGGCCATTTCTCACCTTGTTTTGGCCTTTTCTAACCCTTTTTAAGCCATTTTTGACCGATTCTAGCCTAGTTTTCAAAATTCTATCCTGTTTTAAGCCACTTTTGTCCGTATCTAACTCATTTTTGCACACCTCTTACCCTCTTTGGATAATTTTGGGCCATTTCTAAGCCATTTTTGCGCTTCTCTAAACATTTTTAAGACATTTTTGGCCGTTTCTAACCCGTTTTTGAGAGGCTCTAAACATTTTTAAGCCTTTTTTGGCCATTTCCAGCGCACATTAAGCCATTTCTAACCCGTTCTAAGACATTTTGGTCATTTCTACCCCATTTTTGCACTTCTCTAACCATTTTTAAGCCATCTTTGGACATTTGTAACCCAGTTTTGCTCATTTCTACCCCTTTGAAAGCCAATTCTTTCTATTTCTAAGCCATTTATGCCCGCATGCATCCCGTGTCAAGCCATAGTTTTCCCTTTTCTTACCCATTCTAGCACATCTCTAAATCGACGTAAACCAATTCTGGCCATTTCTAGCCTGGTGTTCAGACTTCTATCCCTTTTTAAGCCTTTTTGGCTGTATCTAAGCGTATTTTGCATGTCTCTCTCACTTTTTAAGCAGTTTTGGCCAATTCTAACCATTTTTTGCACTTCTCTGACCTTTCTGAAGCCAATTTTGGCTATTTCTAAATCATTTTTGCCCACTTTCAACCCATTTTAAGCCTTTTTTTTTTCCTTTTCTATGCCATTTTTTCAATTCCTAACCGTTGTTAAGCCATTTTGTTTCCTTTGCTAATCCATTTTTATCCATTTCTAGCCCATTTTAATCCATTCTTGGTTATTTCTAACCCTTTTTATTCCATGTTTGGCCATGTCTAGCCTGGTTTTCCAACTTCTAACCCGTTTTAAGCCGCTTTTGGCCATTTCCAACTCATTTTTGCACAGCTCTAAAGCTTTTTATGCCTTTTTTGGCTATATCTAAGCCATTTTTGCCCACTTCTACGGCTTTTTTGGCCATTTCTAATGCAATTTTTCCTCTTCTCTAGCCGCTTTTAAGCCGTTTTGGCCGTTTCCAACCCGTTTTTGCAAGGCTCTAACCATTTTTAGGCTTTTTTGGCCATTTCTCACCTTGTTTTGGCCTTTTCTAACCCTTTTTAAGCCATTTTTGACCGATTCTAGCCTAGTTTTCAAAATTCTATCCTGTTTTAAGCCACTTTTGTCCATATCTAACTCATTTTTGCACACCTCTTACCCTCTTTGGATAATTTTGGGCCATTTCTAAGCCATTTTTGCGCTTCTCTGAACATTTTTAAGACATTTTTGGCCGTTTCTAACCCGTTTTTGCGAGGCTCTAAACATTTTTAAGCCTTTTTTGGCCATTTCCAGCGCACATTAAGCCATTTCTAACCCGTTCTAAGACATTTTGGTCATTTCTACCCCATTTTTGCACTTCTCTAACCATTTTTAAGTCATCTTTGGACATTTGTAACCAAGTTTTGCTCATTTCTACCCCTTTGAAAGCCAATTCTTTCTATTTCTAAGCCATTTATGCCCGCATGCATCCCGTGTCAAGCCATAGTTTTCCCTTTTCTTACCCATTCTTGCACATCTCTAACTCGACGTAAACCAATTCTGGCCATTTCTAGCCTGGTGTTCAGACTTCTATCCCTTTTGAAGCCTTTTTGGCTGTATCTAAGCGTATTTTGCATGTCTCTCTCACTTTTTAAGCAGTTTTGGCCAATTCTAACCATTTTTTGGACTTCTCTGAACATTTTTAAGCCATTTCCGGCTGTTTCTAACCCATTTTTTGCACTTCTCTAACCTTTCTGAACCAATTTTGGCTATTTCTAAATCATTTTTGCCCACTTTCAACCCATTTTAAGCCTTTTTTTTTTCTTTTTCTATGCCATTTTTTCAATTCCTAACCATTGTTAAGCCATTTTGTTTCCTTTGCTAATCCATTTTTATCCATTTCTAGCCCATTTTAATCCGTTCTTGGTTATTTCTAACCCTTTTTATTCCATGTTTGGCCATGTCTAGCCTGGTTTTCCAACTTCTAACCCGTTTTAAGCCGCTTTTGGCCATTTCCAACTCATTTTTGCACAGCTCTAAAGCTTTTTATGCCTTTTTTGGCTATATCTAAGCCATTTTTGCCCACTTCTACGGCTTTTTTGGCCATTTCTAATGCAATTTTTCCTCTTCTCTAGCCGCTTTTAAGCCGTTTTGGCCGTTTCCAACCCGTTTTTGCAAGGCTCTAACCATTTTTAGGCTTTTTTGGCCATTTCTCACCTTGTTTTGGCCTTTTCTAACCCTTTTTAAGCCATTTTTGACCGATTCTAGCCTAGTTTTCAAAATTCTATCCTGTTTTAAGCCACTTTTGTCCATATCTAACTCATTTTTGCACACCTCTTACCCTCTTTGGATAATTTTGGGCCATTTCTAAGCCATTTTTGCGCTTCTCTGAACATTTTTAAGACATTTTTGGCCGTTTCTAACCCGTT
This sequence comes from Lathamus discolor, assembly GCF_037157495.1. Lineage (NCBI taxonomy): Eukaryota > Metazoa > Chordata > Aves > Psittaciformes > Psittacidae > Lathamus > Lathamus discolor. Next base: position 1,206,987 of record NW_027069096.1, on the reverse strand, counting down.
TTTGCGAGGCTCTAAACATTTTTAAGCCTTTTTTGGCCATTTCCAGCGCACATTAAGCCATTTCTAACCCGTTCTAAGACATTTTGGTCATTTCTACCCCATTTTTGCACTTCTCTAACCATTTTTAAGTCATCTTTGGACATTTGTAACCAAGTTTTGCTCATTTCTACCCCTTTGAAAGCCAATTCTTTCTATTTCTAAGCCATTTATGCCCGCATGCATCCGGTGTCAAGCCATAGTTTTCCCTTTTCTTACCCATTCTTGCACATCTCTAACTCGACGTAAACCAATTCTGGCCATTTCTAGCCTGGTGTTCAGACTTCTATCCCTTTTGAAGCCTTTTTGGCTGTATCTAAGCGTATTTTGCATGTCTCTCTCACTTTTTAAGCAGTTTTGGCCAATTCTAACCATTTTTTGCACTTCTCTGAACATTTTTAAGCCATTTCCGGCTGTTTCTAACCCATTTTTTGCACTTCTCTAACCCTTCTGAACCAATTTTGGCTATTTCTAAATCATTTTTGCCCACTTTCAACCCATTTTAAGCCTTTTTTTTTTCTTTTTCTATGCCATTTTTTCAATTCCTAACCATTGTTAAGCCATTTTGTTTCCTTTGCTAATCCATTTTTATCCATTTCTAGCCCATTTTAATCCGTTCTTGGTTATTTCTAACCCTTTTTATTCCATGTTTGGCCATGTCTAGCCTGGTTTTCCAACTTCTAACCCGTTTTAAGCCGCTTTTGGGCATTTCCAACTCATTTTTGCACAGCTCTAAAGCTTTTTATGCCTTTTTTGGCTATATCTAAGCCATTTTTGCCCACTTCTAAGGCATTTTTGGCCATTTCTAATGCAATTTTTCCTCTTCTCTAGCCGCTTTTCAGCCGTTTTGGCCGTTTCCAACCCGTTTTTGCAAGGCTCTAACCATGTTTAGGCTTTTTTGGCCATTTCTCACCTTGTTTTGGCCTTTTCTAACCCTTTTTAAGCCATTTTTGACCGATTCTAGCCTAGTTTTCAAAATTCTATCCTGTTTTAAGCCACTTTTGTCCGTATCTAACTCATTTTTGCACACCTCTTACCCTCTTTGGATAATTTTGGGCCCTTTCTAAGCCATTTTTGCGCTTCTCTAAACATTTTTAAGACATTTTTGGCCGTTTCTAACCCGTTTTTGCGAGGCTCTAAACATTTTTATGCCTTTTTTGGCCATTTCCAATGCACATTAAGCCATTTCTAACCCGTTCTAAGACATTTTGGTCATTTCTACCCCATTTTTGCACTTTTCTAACCATTTTTAAGCCATCTTTGAACATTGGTAACCCAGTTTTGCTCATTTCTACCCCTTTGAAAGCCAATTCTTTCTATTTCTAAGCCATTTATGCCCGCATGCATCCCGTGTCAAGCCATAGTTTTTCCTTTTCTTACCCATTCTAGCACATCTCTAACTCGACGTAAACCAATTCTGGCCATTTCTAGCCTGGTGTTCAGACTTCTATCCCTTTTTAAGCCTTTTTGGCTGTATCTAAGCGTATTTTGCATGTCTCTCTCACTTTTTAAGCAGTTTTGGCCAATTCTAACCATTTTTTGCACTTCTCTGACCATTTTTAAGCCATTTCCGGCTGTTTCTAACCCATTTTTTGCACTTCTCTAACCCTTCTGAAGCCAATTTTGGCTATTTCTAAATCATTTTTGCCCACTTTCAACCCATTTTAAGCCTTTTGTTTTTCCTTTTCTATGCCATTTTTTCAATTCCTAACCGTTGTTAAGCCATTTTGTTTCCTTTGCTAATCCATTTTTATCCATTTCTAGCCCATTTTAATCCATTCTTGGTTATTTCTAACCCTTTTTATTCCATGTTTGGCCATGTCTAGCCTGGTTTTCCAACTTCTAACCCGTTTTAAGCCGCTTTTGGCCATTTCCAACTCATTTTTGCACAGCTCTAAAGCTTTTTATGCCTTTTTTGGCTATATCTAAGCCATTTTTGCCCACTTCTACGGCTTTTTTGGCCATTTCTAATGCAATTTTTCCTCTTCTCTAGCCGCTTTTAAGCCGTTTTGGCCGTTTCCAACCCGTTTTTGCAAGGCTCTAACCATTTTTAGGCTTTTTTGGCCATTTCTCACCTTGTTTTGGCCTTTTCTAACCCTTTTTAAGCCATTTTTGACCGATTCTAGCCTAGTTTTCAAAATTCTATCCTGTTTTAAGCCACTTTTGTCCATATCTAACTCATTTTTGCACACCTCTTACCCTCTTTGGATAATTTTGGGCCATTTCTAAGCCATTTTTGCGCTTCTCTGAACATTTTTAAGACATTTTTGGCCGTTTCTAACCCGTTTTTGCGAGGCTCTAAACATTTTTATGCCTTTTTTGGCCATTTCCAATGCACATTAAGCCATTTCTAACCCGTTCTAAGACATTTTGGTCATTTCTACCCCATTTTTGCACTTTTCTAACCATTTTTAAGCCATCTTTGAACATTGGTAACCCAGTTTTGCTCATTTCTACCCCTTTGAAAGCCAATTCTTTCTATTTCTAAGCCATTTATGCCCGCATGCACCCCGTGTCAAGCCATAGTTTTTCCTTTTCTTACCCATTCTAGCACATCTCTAACTCGACGTAAACCAATTCTGGCCATTTCTAGCCTGGTGTTCAGACTTCTATCCCTTTTTAAGCCTTTTTGGCTGTATCTAAGCGTATTTTGCATGTCTCTCTCACTTTTTAAGCAGTTTTGGCCAATTCTAACCATTTTTTGCACTTCTCTGACCATTTTTAAGCCATTTCCGGCTGTTTCTAACCCATTTTTTGCACTTCTCTAACCCTTCTGAAGCCAATTTTGGCTATTTCTAAATCATTTTTGCCCACTTTCAACCCATTTTAAGCCTTTTGTTTTTCCTTTTCTATGCCATTTTTTCAATTCCTAACCATTTTTAAGCCATTTTGTTTCCTTTGCTAATCCATTTTTATCCATTTCTAGCCCATTTTAATCCGTTCTTGGTTATTTCTAACCCTTTTTATTCCATGTTTGGCCATGTCTAGCCTGGTTTTCCAACTTCTAACCCGTTTTAAGCCGCTTTTGGCCATTTCCAACTCATTTTTGCACAGCTCTAAAGCTTTTTATGCCTTTTTTGGCTATATCTAAGCCATTTTTGCCCACTTCTACGGCATTTTTGGCCATTTCGAATGCAATTTTTCCTCTTCTCTAGCCACTTTTAAGCCGTTTTGGCCGTTTCCAACCCGTTTTTGCAAGGCTCTAACCATGTTTAGGCTTTTTTGGCCATTTCTCACCTTGTTTTGGCCTTTTCTAACCCTTTTTAAGCCATTTTTGACCGATTCTAGCCTAGTTTTCAAAATTCTATCCTGTTTTAAGCCACTTTTGTCCGTATCTAACTCATTTTTGCACACCTCTTACCCTCTTTGGATAATTTTGGGCCATTTCTAAGCCATTTTTGCGCTTCTCTAAACATTTTTAAGACATTTTTGGCCGTTTCTAACCCGTTTTTGCGAGGCTCTAAACATTTTTAAGCCTTTTTTGGCCATTTCCAGCGCACATTAAGCCATTTCTAACCCGTTCTAAGACATTTTGGTCATTTCTACCCCATTTTTGCACTTCTCTAACCATTTTTAAGCCATCTTTGGACATTGGTAACCCAGTTTTGCTCATTTCTACCCCTTTGAAAGCCTGTTCTTTCTATTTCTAAGCCATTTATGCCCGCATGCATCCCGTGTCAAGCCATAGTTTTTCCTTTTCTTACCCATTCTAGCACATCTCTAAATCGACGTAAACCAATTCTGGCCATTTCTAGCCTGGTGTTCAGACTTCTATCCCTTTTTAAGCCTTTTTGGCTGTATCTAAGCGTATTTTGCATGTCTCTCTCACTTTTTAAGCAGTTTTGGCCAATTCTAACCATTTTTTGCACTTCTCTGACCATTTTTAAGCCATTTCCGGCTGTTTCTAACCCATTTTTGCCCACTTTCAACCCATTTTAAGCATTTTTTTTCCTTTTCTATGCCATTTTTTCAGTTCCTAACCATTTTTAAGCCATTTTGTTTCCTTTGCTTATCCATTTTTATCCATTTCTAGCCCATTTTAATCCATTCTTGGTTATTTCTAACCCTTTTTATTCCATGTTTGGCCATGTCTAGCCTGGTTTTCCAACTTCTAACCCGTTTTAAGCCGCTTTTGGCCATTTCCAACTCATTTTTGCACAGCTCTAAAGCTTTTTATGCCTTTTTTGGCTATATCTAAGCCATTTTTGCCCACTTCTACGGCATTTTTGGCCATTTCTAATGCAATTTTTCCTCTTCTCTAGCCGCTTTTAAGCCGTTTTGGCCGTTTCCAACCCGTTTTTGCAAGGCTCTAACCATGTTTAGGCTTTTTTGGCCATTTCTCACCTTGTTTTGGCCTTTTCTAACCCTTTTTAAGCCATTTTTGACCGATTCTAGCCTAGTTTTCAAAATTCTATCCTGTTTTAAGCCACTTTTGTCCATATCTAACTCATTTTTGCACACCTCTTACCCTCTTTGGATAATTTTGGGCCATTTCTAAGCCATTTTTGCGCTTCTCTGAACATTTTTAAGACATTTTTGGCCGTTTCTAACCCGTTTTTGCAAGGCTCTAAACATTTTTAAGCCTTTTTTGGCCATTTCCAGCGCACATTAAGCCATTTCTAACCCGTTCTAAGACATTTTGGTCATTTCTACCCCATTTTTGCACTTCTCTAACCATTTTTAAGCCATCTTTGGACATTTGTAACCCAGTTTTGCTCATTTCTACCCCTTTGAAAGCCAATTCTTTCTATTTCTAAGCCATTTATGCCCGCATGCATCCCGTGTCAAGCCATAGTTTTCCCTTTTCTTACCCATTCTTGCACATCTCTAACTCGACGTAAACCAATTCTGGCCATTTCTAGCCTGGTGTTCAGACTTCTATCCCTTTTTAAGCCTTTTTGGCTGAATCTAAGCGTATTTTGCATGTCTCTCTCACTTTTTAAGCAGTTTTGGCCAATTCTAACCATTTTTTGCACTTCTCTGACCATTTTTAAGCCATTTCCGGCTGTTTCTAACCCATTTTTTGCACTTCTCTAACCCTTCTGAACCAATTTTGGCTATTTCTAAATCATTTTTGCCCACTTTCAACCCATTTTAAGCCTTTTTTTTTCTTTTTCTATGCCATTTTTTCAATTCCTAACCATTTTTAAGCCATTTTGTTTCCTTTGCTAATCCATTTTTATCCATTTCTAGCCCATTTTAATCCGTTCTTGGTTATTTCTAACCCTTTTTATTCCATGTTTGGCCATGTCTAGCCTGGTTTTCCAACTTCTAACCCGTTTTAAGCCGTTTTTGGCCATTTCCAACTCATTTTTGCACAGCTCTAAAGCTTTTTATGCCTTTTTTGGCTATATCTAAGCCATTTTTGCCCACTTCTAAGGCATTTTTGGCCATTTCTAATGCAATTTTTCCTCTTCTCTAGCCGCTTTTAAGCCGTTTTGGCCGTTTCCAACCCGTTTTTGCAAGGCTCTAACCATGTTTAGGCTTTTTTGGCCATTTCTCACCTTGTTTTGGCCTTTTCTAACCCTTTTTAAGCCATTTTTGACCGATTCTAGCCTAGTTTTCAAAATTCTATCCTGTTTTAAGCCACTTTTGTCCGTATCTAACTCATTTTTGCACACCTCTTACCCTCTTTGGATAATTTTGGGCCATTTCTAAGCCATTTTTGCGCTTCTCTAAACATTTTTAAGACATTTTTGGCCGTTTCTAACCCGTTTTTGCGAGGCTCTAAACATTTTTAAGCCTTTTTTGGCCATTTCCAGCGCACATTAAGCCATTTCTAACCCGTTCTAAGACATTTTGGTCATTTCTACCCCATTTTTGCACTTCTCTAACCATTTTTAAGCCATCTTTGGACATTTGTAACCCAGTTTTGCTCATTTCTACCCCTTTGAAAGCCAATTCTTTCTATTTCTAAGCCATTTATGCCCGCATGCATCCCGTGTCAAGCCATAGTTTTTCCTTTTCTTACCCATTCTAGCACATCTCTAAATCGACGTAAACCAATTCTGGCCATTTCTAGCCTGGTGTTCAGACTTCTATCCCTTTTTAAGCCTTTTTGGCTGTATCTAAGCGTATTTTGCATGTCTCTCTCACTTTTTAAGCAGTTTTGGCCAATTCTAACCATTTTTTGCACTTCTCTGACCATTTTTAAGCCATTTCCGGCTGTTTCTAACCCATTTTTGCCCACTTTCAACCCATTTTAAGCATTTTTTTTCCTTTTCTATGCCATTTTTTCAGTTCCTAACCATTTTTAAGCCATTTTGTTTCCTTTGCTTATCCATTTTTATCCATTTCTAGCCCATTTTAATCCATTCTTGGTTATTTCTAACCCTTTTTATTCCGTGTTTGGCCATGTCTAGCCTGGTTTTCCAACTTCTAACCCGTTTTAAGCCGCTTTTGGCCATTTCCAACTCATTTTTGCACAGCTCTAAAGCTTTTTATGCCTTTTTTGGCTATATCTAAGCCATTTTTGCCCACTTCTACGGCTTTTTTGGCCATTTCTAATGCAATTTTTCCTCTTCTCTAGCCACTTTTAAGCCGTTTTGGCCGTTTCCAACCCGTTTTTGCAAGGCTCTAACCATGTTTAGGCTTTTTTGGCCATTTCTCACCTTGTTTTGGCCTTTTCTAACCCTTTTTAAGCCATTTTTGACCGATTCTAGCCTAGTTTTCAAAATTCTATCCTGTTTAAAGCCACTTTTGTCCGTATCTAACTCATTTTTTCACACCTCTTACCCTCTTTGGATAATTTTGGGCCATTTCTAAGCCATTTTTGCGCTTCTCTAAACATTTTTAAGACATTTTTGGCCGTTTCTAACCCGTTTTTGCGAGGCTCTAAACATTTTTAAGCCTTTTTTGGCCATTTCCAGCGCACATTAAGCCATTTCTAACCCGTTCTAAGACATTTTGGTCATTTCTACCCCATTTTTGCACTTCTCTAACCATTTTTAAGCCATCTTTGGACATTTGTAACCCAGTTTTGCTCATTTCTACCCCTTTGAAAGCCAATTCTTTCTATTTCTAAGCCATTTATGCCCGCATGCATCCCGTGTCAAGCCATAGTTTTTCCTTTTCTTACCCATTCTAGCACATCTCTAACTCGACGTAAACCAATTCTGGCCATTTCTAGCCTGGTGTTCAGACTTCTATCCCTTTTGAAGCCTTTTTGGCTGTATCTAAGCGTATTTTGCATGTCTCTCTCACTTTTTAAGCAGTTTTGGCCAATTCTAACCATTTTTTGCACTTCTCTGACCATTTTTAAGCCATTTCCGGCTGTTTCTAACCCATTTTTGCCCACTTTCAACCCATTTTAAGCATTTTTTTTCCTTTTCTATGCCATTTTTTCAATTCCTAACCATTTTTAAGCCATTTTGTTTCCTTTGCTTATCCATTTTTATCCATTTCTAGCCCATTTTAATCCATTCTTGGTTATTTCTAACCCTTTTTATTCCATGTTTGGCCATGTCTACCCTGGTTTTCCAACTTCTAACCCGTTTTAAGCCGCTTTTGGCCCTTTCCAACTCATTTTTGCACAGCTCTAAAGCTTTTTATGCCTTTTTTGGCTATATCTAAGCATTTTTGGCCACTTCTACGGCATTTTTGGCCATTTCTAATGCAATTTTTCCTCTTCTCTAGCCACTTTTAAGCCGTTTTGGCCGTTTCCAACCCGTTTTTGTAAGGCTCTAACCATGTTTAGGCTTTTTTGGCCATTTCTCACCTTGTTTTGGCCTTTTCTAACCCTTTTTAAGCCATTTTTGACCGATTCTAGCCTAGTTTTCAAAATTCTATCCTGTTTTAAGCCACTTTTGTCCATATCTAACTCATTTTTGCACACCTCTTACCCTCTTTGGATAATTTTGGGCCATTTCTAAGCCATTATTGCGCTTCTCTAAACATTTTTAAGACATTTTTGGCCGTTTCTAACCCGTTTTTGCAAGGCTCTAAACATTTTTAAGCCTTTTTTGGCCATTTCCAGCGCACATTAAGCCATTTCTAACCCGTTCTAAGACATTTTGGTCATTTCTACCCCATTTTTGCACTTCTCTAACCATTTTTAAGCCATCTTTGGACATTTGTAACCCAGTTTTGCTCATTTCTACCCCTTTGAAAGCCAATTCTTTCTATTTCTAAGCCATTTATGCCCGCATGCATCCCGTGTCAAGCCATAGTTTTTCCTTTTCTTACCCATTCTAGCACATCTCTAACTCGACGTAAACCAATTCTGGCCATTTCTAGCCTGGTGTTCAGACTTCTATCCCTTTTGAAGCCTTTTTGGCTGTATCTAAGCGTATTTTGCATGTCTCTCTCACTTTTTAAGCAGTTTTGGCCAATTCTAACCATTTTCTGCACTTCTCTGACCATTTTTAAGCCATTTCCGGCTGTTTCTAACCCATTTTTGCCCACTTTCAACTCATTTTAAGCATTTTTTCTTCTTTTCTATGCCATTTTTTCAATTCCTAACCATTGTTAAGCCATTTTGTTTCCTTTGCTAATCCATTTTTATCCATTTCTAGCCCATTTTAATCCATTCTTGGTTATTTCTAACCCTTTTTATTCCATGTTTGGCCATGTCTAGCCTGGTTTTCCAACTTCTAACCCGTTTTAAGCCGCTTTTGGCCATTTCCAACTCATTTTTGCACAGCTCTAAAGCTTTTTATGCCTTTTTTGGCTATATCTAAGCCATTTTTGCCCACTTCTACGGCTTTTTTGGCCATTTCTAATGCAATTTTTCCTCTTCTCTAGCCACTTTTAAGCCGTTTTGGCCGTTTCCAACCCGTTTTTGCAAGGCTCTAACCATGTTTAGGCTTTTTTGGCCATTTCTCACCTTGTTTTGGCCTTTTCTAACCCTTTTTAAGCCATTTTTGACCGATTCTAGCCTAGTTTTCAAAATTCTATCCTGTTTTAAGCCACTTTTGTCCGTATCTAACTCATTTTTGCACACCTCTTACCCTCTTTGGATAATTTTGGGCCATTTCTAAGCCATTTTTGCGCTTCTCTAAACATTTTTAAGACATTTTTGGCCGTTTCTAACCCGTTTTTGCGAGGCTCTAAACATTTTTAAGCCTTTTTTGGCCATTTCCAGCGCACATTAAGCCATTTCTAACCCGTTCTAAGACATTTTGGTCATTTCTACCCCATTTTTGCACTTCTCTAACCATTTTTAAGCCATCTTTGGACATTTGTAACCCAGTTTTGCTCATTTCTACCCCTTTGAAAGCCAATTCTTTCTATTTCTAAGCCATTTATGCCCGCATGCATCCCGTGTCAAGCCATAGTTTTTCCTTTTCTTACCCATTCTAGCACATCTCTAACTCGACGTAAACCAATTCTGGCCATTTCTAGCCTGGTGTTCAGACTTCTATCCCTTTTTAAGCCTTTTTGGCTGTATCTAAGAGTATTTTGCATGTCTCTCTCACTTTTTAAGCAGTTTTGGCCAATTCTAACCATTTTTTGCACTTCTCTGACCATTTTTAAGCCAATTTTGGCTAATTCTAAATCATTTTTGCCCACTTTCAACCCATTTTAAGCCTTTTGTTTTTCCTTTTCTATGCCATTTTTTCAATTCCTAACCATTTTTAAGCCATTTTGTTTCCTTTGCTAATCCATTTTTATCCATTTCTAGCCCATTTTAATCCATTCTTGGTTATTTCTAACCCTTTTTATTCCATGTTTGGCCATGTCTACCCTGGTTTTCCAACTTCTAACCCGTTTTAAGCCGCTTTTGGCCCTTTCCAACTCATTTTTGCACAGCTCTAAAGCTTTTTATGCCTTTTTTGGCTATATCTAAGCCATTTTTGCCCACTTCTACGGCATTTTTGGCCATTTCTAATGCAATTTTTCCTCTTCTCTAGCCGCTTTTAAGCCGTTTTGGCCGTTTCCAACCCGTTTTTGCAAGGCTCTAACCATGTTTAGGCTTTTTTGGCCATTTCTCACCTTGTTTTGGCCTTTTCTAACCCTTTTTAAGCCATTTTTGACCGATTCTAGCCTAGTTTTCAAAATTCTATCCTGTTTTAAGCCACTTTTGTCCGTATCTAACACATTTTTGCACACCTCTTACCCTCTTTGGATAATTTTGGGCCATTTCTAAGCCATTTTTGCGCTTCTCTGAACATTTTTAAGACATTTTTGGCCGTTTCTAACCCGTTTTTGCGAGGCTCTAAACATTTTTAAGCCTTTTTTGGCCATTTCCAGCGCACATTAAGCCATTTCTAACCCATTCTAAGACATTTTGGTCATTTCTACCCCATTTTTGCACTTCTCTAACCATTTTTAAGCCATCTTTGAACATTGGTAACCCAGGTTTGCTCATTTCTACCCCTTTGAAAGCCAATTCTTTCTATTTCTAAGCCATTTATGCCCGCATGCATCCCGTGTCAAGCCATAGTTTTTCCTTTTCTTACCCATTCTAGCACATCTCTAACTCGACGTAAACCAATTCTGACCATTTCTAGCCTGGTGTTCAGACTTCTATCCCTTTTGAAGCCTTTTTGGCTGTATCTAAGCGTATTTTGCATGTCTCTCTCACTTTTTAAGCAGTTTTGGCCAATTCTAACCATTTTCTGCACTTCTCTGACCATTTTTAAGCCATTTCCGGCTGTTTCTAACCCATTTTTGCCCACTTTCAACCCATTTTAAGCATTTTTTTTCCTTTTCTATGCCATTTTTTCAATTCCTAACCATTGTTAAGCCATTTTGTTTCCTTTGCTAATCCATTTTTATCCATTTCTAGCCCATTTTAATCCATTCTTGGTTATTTCTAACCCTTTTTATTCCATGTTTGGCCATGTCTAGCCTGGTTTTCCAACTTCTAACCCGTTTTAAGCCGCTTTTGGCCATTTCCAACTCATTTTTGCACAGCTCTAAAGCTTTTTATGCCTTTTTTGGCTATATCTAAGCCATTTTTGCCCACTTCTACGGCTTTTTTGGCCATTTCTAATGCAATTTTTCCTCTTCTCTAGCCACTTTTAAGCCGTTTTGGCCGTTTCCAACCCGTTTTTGCAAGGCTCTAACCATGTTTAGGCTTTTTTGGCCATTTCTCACCTTGTTTTGGCCTTTTCTAACCCTTTTTAAGCCATTTTTGACCGATTCTAGCCTAGTTTTCAAAATTCTATCCTGTTTTACGCCACTTTTGTCCGTATCTAACTCATTTTTGCACACCTCTTACCCTCTTTGGATAATTTTGGGCCATTTCTAAGCCATTTTTGCGCTTCTCTAAACATTTTTAAGACATTTTTGGCCATTTCTAACCCGTTTTTGCGAGGCTTTAAACATTTTTAAGCCTTTTTTGGCCATTTCCAGCGCACATTAAGCCATTTCTAACCCGTTCTAAGACATTTTGGTCATTTCTACCCCATTTTTGCACTTCTCTAACCATTTTTAAGCCATCTTTGGACATTTGTAACCCAGTTTTGCTCATTTCTACCCCTTTGAAAGCCAATTCTTTCTATTTCTAAGCCATTTATGCCCGCATGCATCCCGTGTCAAGGCATAGTTTTCCCTTTTCTTACCCATTCTTGCACATCTCTAACTCGACGTAAACCAATTCTGGCCATTTCTAGCCTGGTGTTCAGACTTCTATCCCTTTTGAAGCCTTTTTGGCTGTATCTAAGCGTATTTTGCATGTCTCTCTCACTTTTTAAGCAGTTTTGGCCAATTCTAACCATTTTTTGCACTTCTCTGGCCATTTTTAAGCCATTTCCGGCTGTTTCTAACCCATTTTTGCCCACTTTAAACCCATTTTAAGCCTTTTGTTTTCCTTTTCTATGCCATTTTTTTCAATTCCTAACCATTTTTAAGCCATTTTGTTTCCTTTGCTAATCCATTTTTATCCATTTCTAGCCCATTTTAATCCATTCTTGGTTATTTCTAACCCTTTTTATTCCATGTTTGGCCATGTCTAGCCTGGTTTTCCAACTTCTAACCCGTTTTAAGCCGCTTTTGGCCATTTCCAACTCATTTTTGCACAGCTCTAAAGCTTTTTATGCCTTTTTTGGCTATATCTAAGCCATTTTTGCCCACTTCTACGGCTTTTTTGGCCATTTCTAATGCAATTTTTCCTCTTCTCTAGCCACTTCTAAGCCGTTTTGGCCGTTTCCAACCCGTTTTTGCAAGGCTCTAACCATGTTTAGGCTTTTTTGGCCATTTCTCACCTTGTTTTGGCCTTTTCTAACCCTTTTTAAGCCATTTTTGACCGATTCTAGCCTAGTTTTCAAAATTCTATCCTGTTTTAATCCACTTTTGTCCGTATCTAACTCATTTTTGCACACCTCTTACCCTCTTTGGATAATTTTGGGCCATTTCTAAGCCATTTTTGCGCTTCTCTAAACATTTTTAAGACATTTTTGGCCATTTCTAACCCATTTTTGCGAGGCTTTAAACATTTTTAAGCCTTTTTTGGCCATTTCCAGCGCACATTAAGGCATTTCTAACCCGTTCTAAGACATTTTGGTCATTTCTACCCCATTTTTGCACTTCTCTAACCATTTTTAAGCCATCTTTGGACATTTGTAACCCAGTTTTGCTCATTTCTACCCCTTTGAAAGCCAATTCTTTCTATTTCTAAGCCATTTATGCCCGCATGCATCCCGTGTCAAGGCATAGTTTTCCCTTTTCTTACCCATTCTAGCACATCTCTAACTCGACGTAAACCAATTCTGGCCATTTCTAGCCTGGTGTTCAGACTTCTATCCCTTTTGAAGCCTTTTTGGCTGTATCTAAGCGTATTTTGCATGTCTCTCTCACTTTTTAAGCAGTTTTGGCCAATTCTAACCATTTTTTGCACTTCTCTGACCATTTTTAACCCATTTCCGGCTGTTTCTAACCCATTTTTTGCACTTCTCTGACCCTTCTGAAGCCAATTTTGGCTATTTCTAAATCGTTTTTGCCCACTGTCAACCCATTTTAAGCCTTTTTTTTTTCCTTTTCTATGCCATTTTTTCAATTCCTAACCATTTTTAAGCCATTTTGTTTCCTTTGCTAATCCATTTTTATCCATTTCTAGCCCATTTTAATCCATTCTTGGTTATTTCTAACCCTTTTTATTCCATGTTTGGCCATGTCTAGCCTGGTTTTCCAACTTCTAACCCGTTTTAAGCCGCTTTTGGCCATTTCCAACTCATTTTTGCACAGCTCTAAAGCTTTTTATGCCTTTTTTGGCTATATCTAAGCCATTTTTGCCCACTTCTACGGCATTTTTGGCCATTTCTAATGCAATTTTTCCTCTTCTCTAGCCACTTTTAAGCCGTTTTGGCCGTTTCCAACCCGTTTTTGCAAGGCTCTAACCATGTTTAGGCATTTTTGGCCATTTCTCACCTTGTTTTGGCCTTTTCTAACCCTTTTTAAGCCATTTTTGACCGATTCTAGCCTAGTTTTCAAAATTCTATCCTGTTTTAAGCCACTTTTGTCCGTATCTAACTCATTTTTGCACACCTCTTACCCTCTTTGGATAATTTTGGGCCATTTCTAAGCCATTTTTGCGCTTCCCTGAACATTTTTAAGACATTTTTGGCCGTTTCTAACCCGTTTTTGCGAGGCTCTAAACATTTTTAAGCCTTTTTTGGCCATTTCCAGCGCACATTAAGGCATTTCTAACCCGTTCTAAGACATTTTGGTCATTTCTACCCCATTTTTGCACTTCTCTAACCATTTTTAAGCCATCTTTGGACATTGGTAACCCAGTTTTGCTCATTTCTACCCCTTTGAAAGCCAATTCTTTCTATTTCTAAGCCATTTATGCCCGCATGCATCCCGTGTCAAGCCATAGTTTTTCCTTTTCTTACCCATTCTAGCACATCTCTAACTCGACGTAAACCAATTCTGGCCATTTCTAGCCTGGTGTTCAGACTTCTATCCCTTTTGAAGCCTTTTTGGCTGTATCTAAGCGTATTTTGCATGTCTCTCTCACTTTTTAAGCAGTTTTGGCCAATTCTAACCATTTTTTGCACTTCTCTGACCATTTTTAACCCATTTCCGGCTGTTTCTAACCCATTTTTGCCCACTTTCAACCCATTTTAAGCCTTTTTTTTTTTCCTTTTCTATGCCATTTTTTCAATTCCGAACCATTTTTAAGCCATTTTGTTTCCTTTGCTTATCCATTTTTATCCATTTCTAGCCCATTTTAATCCATTCTTGGTTATTTCTAACCCTTTTTATTCCATGTTTGGCCATGTCTAGCCTGGTTTTCCAACTTCTAACCCGTTTTAAGCCGCTTTTGGCCATTTCCAACTCATTTTTGCACAGCTCTAAAGCTTTTTATGCCTTTTTTGGCTATATCTAAGCCATTTTTGCCCACTTCTACGGCTTTTTTGGCCATTTCTAATGCAATTTTTCCTCTTCTCTAGCCGCTTTTAAGCCGTTTTGGCCGTTTCCAACCCGTTTTTGCAAGGCTCTAACCATTTTTAGGCTTTTTTGGCCATTTCTCACCTTGTTTTGGCCTTTTCTAACCCTTTTTAAGCCATTTTTGACTGATTCTAGCCTAGTTTTCAAAATTCTATCCTGTTTTAAGCCACTTTTGCCCATATATAACTCATTTTTGCTCACCTCTTACCCTCTGGATAATTTTGGGCCATTTCTAAGCCATTTTTGCGCTTCTCTAAACATTTTTAAGACATTTTTGGCCATTTCTAACCCGTTTTTGCGAGGCTTTAAACATTTTTAAGCCTTTTTTGGCCATTTCCAGCGCACATTAAGGCATTTCTAACCCGTTCTAAGACATTTTGGTCATTTCTACCCCATTTTTGCACTTCTCTAACCATTTTTAAGCCATCTTTGGACATTTGTAACCCAGTTTTGCTCATTTCTACCCCTTTGAAAGCCAATTCTTTCTATTTCTAAGCCATTTATGCCCGCATGCATCCCGTGTCAAGGCATAGTTTTTCCTTTTCTTACCCATTCTAGCACATCTCTAACTCGACGTAAACCAATTCTGGCCATTTCTAGCCTGGTGTTCAGACTTCTATCCCTTTTGAAGCCTTTTTGGCTGTATCTAAGCGTATTTTGCATGTCTCTCTCACTTTTTAAGCAGTTTTGGCCAATTCTAACCATTTTTTGCACTTCTCTGACCATTTTTAAGCCATTTCCGGCTGTTTCTAACCCATTTTTTGCACTTCTCTGACCCTTCTGAAGCCAATTTTGGCTATTTCTAAATCGTTTTTGCCCACTGTCAACCCATTTTAAGCCTTTTTTTTTTCCTTTTCTATGCCATTTTTTCAATTCCTAACCATTTTTAAGCCATTTTGTTTCCTTTGCTAATCCATTTTTATCCATTTCTAGCCCATTTTAATCCATTCTTGGTTATTTCTAACCCTTTTTATTCCATGTTTGGCCATGTCTAGCCTGGTTTTCCAACTTCTAACCCGTTTTAAGCCGCTTTTGGCCATTTCCAACTCATTTTTGCACAGCTCTAAAGCTTTTTATGCCTTTTTTGGCTATATCTAAGCCATTTTTGCCCACTTCTACGGCTTTTTTGGCCATTTCTAATGCAATTTTTCCTCTTCTCTAGCCACTTTTAAGCCGTTTTGGCCGTTTCCAACCCGTTTTTGCAAGGCTCTAACCATGTTTAGGCTTTTTTGGCCATTTCTCACCTTGTTTTGGCCTTTTCTAACCCTTTTTAAGCCATTTTTGACCGATTCTAGCCTAGTTTTCAAAATTCTATCCTGTTTTAAGCCACTTTTGTCCGTATCTAACTCATTTTTGCACACCTCTTACCCTCTTTGGATAATTTTGGGCCATTTCTAAGCCATTTTTGCGCTTCTCTAAACATTTTTAAGACATTTTTGGCCATTTCCAGCGCACATTAAGCCATTTCTAACCCGTTCTAAGACATTTTGGTCATTTCTACCCCATTTTTGCACTTCTCTAACCATTTTTAAGCCATCTTTGGACATTGGTAACCCAGTTTTGCTCATCTCTACCCCTTTGAAAGCCAATTCTTTCTATTTCTAAGCCATTTATGCCCGCATGCATCCCGTGTCAAGCCATAGTTTTTCCTTTTCTTACCCATTCTAGCACATCTCTAACTCGACGTAAACCAATTCTGGCCATTTCTAGCCTGGTGTTCAGACTTCTATCCCTTTTGAAGCCTTTTTGGCTGTATCTAAGCGTATTTTGCATGTCTCTCTCACTTTTTAAGCAGTTTTGGCCAATTCTAACCATTTTTTGCACTTCTCTGACCATTTTTAAGCCAATTTTGGCTAATTCTAAATCATTTTTGCCCACTTTCAACCCATTTTAAGCCTTTTGTTTTCCTTTTCTATGCCATTTTTTCAATTCCTAACCATTTTTAAGCCATTTTGTTTCCTTTGCTTATCCATTTTTTTCCATTTCTAGCCCATTTTAATCCATTCTTGGTTATTTCTAACCCTTTTTATTCCATGTTTGGCCATGTCTAGCCTGGTTTTCCAACTTCTAACCCGTTTTAAGCCGCTTTTGGCCATTTCCAACTCATTTTTGCACAGCTCTAAAGCTTTTTATGCCTTTTTTGGCTATATCTAAGCCATTTTTGCCCACTTCTACGGCTTTTTTGGCCATTTCTAATGCAATTTTTCCTCTTCTCTAGCCGCTTTTCAGCCGTTTTGGCCGTTTCCAACCCGTTTTTGCAAGGCTCTAACCATGTTTAGGCTTTTTTGGCCATTTCTCACCTTGTTTTGGCCTTTTCTAACCCTTTTTAAGCCATTTTTGACCGATTCTAGCCTAGTTTTCAAAATTCTATCCTGTTTTAAGCCACTTTTGTCCGTATCTAACTCATTTTTGCACACCTCTTACCCTCTTTGGATAATTTTGGGCCATTTCTAAGCCATTTTTGCGCTTCTCTGAACATTTTTAAGACATTTTTTGCCGTTTCTAACCCGTTTTTGCGAGGCTCTAAACATTTTTAAGCCTTTTTTGGCCATTTCCAGCGTACATTAAGCCATTTCTAACCCGTTCTAAGACATTTTGGTCATTTCTACCCCATTTTTGCACTTCTCTAACCATTTTTAAGCCATCTTTGGACATTGGTAACCCAGTTTTGCTCATCTCTACCCCTTTGAAAGCCAATTCTTTCTATTTCTAAGCCATTTATGCCCGCATGCATCCCGTGTCAAGCCATAGTTTTTCCTTTTCTTACCCATTCTAGCACATCTCTAACTCGACGTAAACCAATTCTGGCCATTTCTAGCCTGGTGTTCAGACTTCTATCCCTTTTGAAGCCTTTTTGGCTGTATCTAAGCGTATTTTGCATGTCTCTCTCACTTTTTAAGCAGTTTTGGCCAATTCTAACCATTTTTTGCACTTCTCTGACCATTTTTAAGCCAATTTTGGCTAATTCTAAATCATTTTTGCCCACTTTCAACCCATTTTAAGCCTTTTGTTTTTCCTTTTCTATGCCATTTTTTCAATTCCTAACCATTTTTAAGCCATTTTGTTTCCTTTGCTAATCCATTTTTATCCATTTCTAGCCCATTTTAATCCATTCTTGGTTATTTCTAACCCTTTTTATTCCATGTTTGGCCATGTCTAGCCTGGTTTTCCAACTTCTAACCCGTTTTAAGCCGCTTTTGGCCATTTCCAACTCATTTTTGCACAGCTCTAAAGCTTTTTATGCCTTTTTTGGCTATATCTAAGCCATTTTTGCCCACTTCTACGGCATTTTTGGCCATTTCTAATGCAATTTTTCCTCTTCTCTAGCCACTTTTAAGCCGTTTTGGCCGTTTCCAACCCGTTTTTGCAAGGCTCTAACCATGTTTAGGCTTTTTTGGCCATTTCTCACCTTGTTTTGGCCTTTTCTAACCCTTTTTAAGCCATTTTTGACCGATTCTAGCCTAGTTTTCAAAATTCTATCCTGTTTTAAGCCACTTTTGTCCGTATCTAACTCATTTTTGCACACCTCTTACCCTCTTTGGATAATTTTGGGCCATTTCTAAGCCATTTTTGCGCTTCTCTAAACATTTTTAAGACATTTTTGGCCATTTCCAGCGCACATTAAGCCATTTCTAACCCGTTCTAAGACATTTTGGTCATTTCTACCCCATTTTTGCACTTCTCTAACCATTTTTAAGCCATCTTTGGACATTGGTAACCCAGTTTTGCTCATCTCTACCCCTTTGAAAGCCAATTCTTTCTATTTCTAAGCCATTTATGCCCGCATGCATCCCGTGTCAAGCCATAGTTTTTCCTTTTCTTACCCATTCTAGCACATCTCTAACTCGACGTAAACCAATTCTGGCCATTTCTAGCCTGGTGTTCAGACTTCTATCCCTTTTGAAGCCTTTTTGGCTGTATCTAAGCGTATTTTGCATGTCTCTCTCACTTTTTAAGCAGTTTTGGCCAATTCTAACCATTTTTTGCACTTCTCTGACCATTTTTAAGCCAATTTTGGCTATTTCTAAATCATTTTTGCCCACTTTCAACCCATTTTAAGCCTTTTGTTTTCCTTTTCTATGCCATTTTTTCAATTCCTAACCATTTTTAAGCCATTTTGTTTCCTTTGCTAATCCATTTTTATCCATTTCTAGCCCATTTTAATCCATTCTTGGTTATTTCTAACCCTTTTTATTCCATGTTTGGCCATGTCTAGCCTGGTTTTCCAACTTCTAACCCGTTTTAAGCCGCTTTTGGCCATTTCCAACTCATTTTTGCACAGCTCTAAAGCTTTTTATGCCTTTTTTGGCTATATCTAAGCCATTTTTGCCCACTTCTACGGCTTTTTTGGCCATTTCTAATGCAATTTTTCCTCTTCTCTAGCCACTTTTAAGCCGTTTTGGCCGTTTCCAACCCGTTTTTGCAAGGCTCTAACCATGTTTAGGCTTTTTTGGCCATTTCTCACCTTGTTTTGGCCTTTTCTAACCCTTTTTAAGCCATTTTTGACCGATTCTAGCCTAGTTTTCAAAATTCTATCCTGTTTTAAGCCACTTTTGTCCGTATCTAACTCATTTTTGCACACCTCTTACCCTCTTTGGATAATTTTGGGCCATTTCTAAGCCATTTTTGCGCTTCTCTGAACATTTTTAAGACATTTTTTGCCGTTTCTAACCCGTTTTTGCAAGGCTCTAAACATTTTTAAGCCTTTTTTGGCCATTTCCAGCGTACATTAAGCCATTTCTAACCCGTTCTAAGACATTTTGGTCATTTCTACCCCATTTTTGCACTTCTCTAACCATTTTTAAGCCATCTTTGGACATTGGTAACCCAGTTTTGCTCATCTCTACCCCTTTGAAAGCCAATTCTTTCTATTTCTAAGCCATTTATGCCCGCATGCATCCCGTGTCAAGCCATAGTTTTTCCTTTTCTTACCCATTCTAGCACATCTCTAACTCGACGTAAACCAATTCTGGCCATTTCTAGCCTGGTGTTCAGACTTCTATCCCTTTTGAAGCCTTTTTGGCTGTATCTAAGCGTATTTTGCATGTCTCTCTCACTTTTTAAGCAGTTTTGGCCAATTCTAACCATTTTTTGCACTTCTCTGACCATTTTTAAGCCATTTCCGGCTGTTTCTAACCCATTTTTTGCACTTCTCTGACCCTTCTGAAGCCAATTTTGGCTATTTCTAAATCGTTTTTGCCCACTGTCAACCCATTTTAAGCCTTTTTTTTTTCCTTTTCTATGCCATTTTTTCAATTCCTAACCATTTTTAAGCCATTTTGTTTCCTTTGCTAATCCATTTTTATCCATTTCTAGCCCATTTTAATCCATTCTTGGTTATTTCTAACCCTTTTTATTCCATGTTTGGCCATGTCTAGCCTGGTTTTCCAACTTCTAACCCGTTTTAAGCCGCTTTTGGCCATTACCAACTCATTTTTGCACAGCTCTAAAGCTTTTTATGCCTTTTTTGGCTATATCTAAGCCATTTTTGCCCACTTCTACGGCTTTTTTGGCCATTTCTAATGCAATTTTTCCTCTTCTCTAGCCACTTTTAAGCCGTTTTGGCCGTTTCCAACCCGTTTTTGCAAGGCTCTAACCATGTTTAGGCTTTTTTGGCCATTTCTCACCTTGTTTTGGCCTTTTCTAACCCTTTTTAAGCCATTTTTGACCGATTCTAGCCTAGTTTTCAAAATTCTATCCTGTTTTAAGCCACTTTTGTCCGTATCTAACTCATTTTTGCACACCTCTTACCCTCTTTGGATAATTTTGGGCCATTTCTAAGCCATTTTTGCGCTTCTCTGAACATTTTTAAGACATTTTTGGCCGTTTCTAACCCGTTTTTGCGAGGCTCTAAACATTTTTAAGCCTTTTTTGGCCATTTCCAGCGCACATTAAGCCATTTCTAACCCGTTCTAAGACATTTTGGTCATTTCTACCCCATTTTTGCACTTCTCTAACCATTTTTAAGCCATCTTTGGACATTGGTAACCCAGTTTTGCTCATTTCTACCCCTTTGAAAGCCAATTCTTTCTATTTCTAAGCCATTTATGCCCGCATGCATCCCGTGTCAAGCCATAGTTTTTCCTTTTCTTACCCATTCTAGCACATCTCTAACTCGACGTAAACCAATTCTGGCCATTTCTAGCCTGGTGTTCAGACTTCTATCCCTTTTGAAGCCTTTTTGGCTGTATCTAAGAGTATTTTGCATGTCTCTCTCACTTTTTAAGCAGTTTTGGCCAATTCTAACCATTTTTTGCACTTCTCTGACCATTTTTAAGCCAATTTTGGCTAATTCTAAATCATTTTTGCCCACTTTCAACCCATTTTAAGCCTTTTGTTTTTCCTTTTCTATGCCATTTTTTCAATTCCTAACCATTTTTAAGCCATTTTGTTTCCTTTGCTAATCCATTTTTATCCATTTCTAGCCCATTTTAATCCGTTCTTGGTTATTTCTAACCCTTTTTATTCCATGTTTGGCCATGTCTAGCCTGGTTTTCCAACTTCTAACCCGTTTTAAGCCGCTTTTGGCCATTTCCAACTCATTTTTGCACAGCTCTAAAGCTTTTTATGCCTTTTTTGGCTATATCTAAGCCATTTTTGCCCACTTCTACGGCATTTTTGGCCATTTCTAATGCAATTTTTCCTCTTCTCTAGCCACTTTTAAGCCGTTTTGGCCGTTTCCAACCCGTTTTTGCAAGGCTCTAACCATGTTTAGGCTTTTTTGGCCATTTCTCACCTTGTTTTGGCCTTTTCTAACCCTTTTTAAGCCATTTTTGACCGATTCTAGCCTAGTTTTCAAAATTCTATCCTGTTTTAAGCCACTTTTGTCCGTATCTAACTCATTTTTGCACACCTCTTACCCTCTTTGGATAATTTTGGGCCATTTCTAAGCCATTTTTGCGCTTCTCTGAACATTTTTAAGACATTTTTGGCCGTTTCTAACCCGTTTTTGCGAGGCTCTAAACATTTTTAAGCCTTTTTTGGCCATTTCCAGCGCACATTAAGCCATTTCTAACCCGTTCTAAGACATTTTGGTCATTTCTACCCCATTTTTGCACTTCTCTAACCATTTTTAAGCCATCTTTGGACATTGGTAACCCAGTTTTGCTCATTTCTACCCCTTTGAAAGCCAATTCTTTCTATTTCTAAGCCATTTATGCCTGCATGCATCCCGTGTCAAGCCATAGTTTTTCCTTTTCTTACCCATTCTAGCACATCTCTAACTCGACGTAAACCAATTCTGGCCATTTCTAGCCTGGTGTTCAGACTTCTATCCCTTTTGAAGCCTTTTTGGCTGTATCTAAGCGTATTTTGCATGTCTCTCTCACTTTTTAAGCAGTTTTGGCCAATTCTAACCATTTTTTGCACTTCTCTGACCATTTTTAAGCCAATTTTGGCTAATTCTAAATCATTTTTGCCCACTTTCAACACATTTTAATCCTTTTGTTTTCCTTTTCTATGCCATTTTTTCAATTCCTAACCATTTTTAAGCCATTTTGTTTCCTTTGCTTATCCATTTTTATCCATTTCTAGCCCATTTTAATCCATTCTTGGTTATTTCTAACCCTTTTTATTCCATGTTTGGCCATGTCTAGCCTGGTTTTCCAACTTCTAACCCGTTTTAAGCCGCTTTTGGCCATTTCCAACTCATTTTTGCACAGCTCTAAAGCTTTTTATGCCTTTTTTGGCTATATCTAAGCCATTTTTGCCCACTTCTACGGCTTTTTTGGCCATTTCTAATGCAATTTTTCCTCTTCTCTAGCCGCTTTTCAGCCGTTTTGGCCGTTTCCAACCCGTTTTTGCAAGGCTCTAACCATGTTTAGGCTTTTTTGGCCATTTCTCACCTTGTTTTGGCCTTTTCTAACCCTTTTTAAGCCATTTTTGACCGATTCTAGCCTAGTTTTCAAAATTCTATCCTGTTTTAAGCCACTTTTGTCCGTATCTAACTCATTTTTGCACACCTCTTACCCTCTTTGGATAATTTTGGGCCATTTCTAAGCCATTTTTGCGCTTCTCTGAACATTTTTAAGACATTTTTTGCCGTTTCTAACCCGTTTTTGCGAGGCTCTAAACATTTTTAAGCCTTTTTTGGCCATTTCCAGCGTACATTAAGCCATTTCTAACCCGTTCTAAGACATTTTGGTCATTTCTACCCCATTTTTGCACTTCTCTAACCATTTTTAAGCCATCTTTGGACATTGGTAACCCAGTTTTGCTCATTTCTACCCCTTTGAAAGCCAATTCTTTCTATTTCTAAGCCATTTATGCCCGCATGCATCCCGTGTCAAGCCATAGTTTTTCCTTTTCTTACCCATTCTAGCACATCTCTAACTCGACGTAAACCAATTCTGGCCATTTCTAGCCTGGTGTTCAGACTTCTATCCCTTTTGAAGCCTTTTTGGCTGTATCTAAGCGTATTTTGCATGTCTCTCTCACTTTTTAAGCAGTTTTGGCCAATTCTAACCATTTTTTGCACTTCTCTGACCATTTTTAAGCCATTTCCGGCTGTTTCTAACCCATTTTTTGCACTTCTCTAAACCTTCTGAAGCCAATTTTGGCTATTTCTAAATCATTTTTGCCCACTGTCAACCCATTTTAAGCCTTTTTTTTTCCTTTTCTATGCCATTTTTTCAATTCCTAACCATTTTTAAGCCATTTTGTTTCCTTTGCTAATCCATTTTTATCCATTTCTAGCCCATTTTAATCCATTCTTGGTTATTTCTAACCCTTTTTATTCCATGTTTGGCCATGTCTAGCCTGGTTTTCCAACTTCTAACCCGTTTTAAGCCGCTTTTGGCCATTTCCAACTCATTTTTGCACAGCTCTAAAGCTTTTTATGCCTTTTTTGGCTATATCTAAGCCATTTTTGCCCACTTCTACGGCTTTTTTGGCCATTTCTAATGCAATTTTTCCTCTTCTCTAGCCACTTTTAAGCCGTTTTGGCCGTTTCCAACCCGTTTTTGCAAGGCTCTAACCATGTTTAGGCTTTTTTGGCCATTTCTCACCTTGTTTTGGCCTTTTCTAACCCTTTTTAAGCCATTTTTGACCGATTCTAGCCTAGTTTTCAAAATTCTATCCTGTTTTAAGCCACTTTTGTCCGTATCTAACTCATTTTTGCACACCTCTTACCCTCTTTGGATAATTTTGGGCCATTTCTAAGCCATTTTTGCGCTTCTCTAAACATTTTTAAGACATTTTTGGCCATTTCCAGCGCACATTAAGCCATTTCTAACCCGTTCTAAGACATTTTGGTCATTTCTACCCCATTTTTGCACTTCTCTAACCATTTTTAAGCCATCTTTGAACATTTGTAACCCAGTTTTGCTCATTTCTACCCCTTTGAAAGCCAATTCTTTCTATTTCTAAGCCATTTATGCCCGCATGCATCCCGTGTCAAGCCATAGTTTTTCCTTTTCTTACCCATTCTAGCACATCTCTAACTCGACGTAAACCAATTCTGGCCATTTCTAGCCTGGTGTTCAGACTTCTATCCCTTTTTAAGCCTTTATGGCTGTATCTAAGCGTATTTTGCATGTCTCTCTCACTTTTTAAGCAGTTTTGGCCAATTCTAACCATTTTTTGCACTTCTCTGACCCTTCTGAAGCCAATTTTGGCTATTTCTAAATCATTTTTGCCCACTTTCAACCCATTTTAAGCCTTTTTTTTTCCTTTTCTATGCCATTTTTTCAATTCCTAACCATTTTTAAGCCATTTTGTTTCCTTTGCTTATCCATTTTTATCCATTTCTAGCCCATTTTAATCCATTCTTGGTTATTTCTAACCCTTTTTATTCCATGTTTGGCCATGTCTAGCCTGGTTTTCCAACTTCTAACCCGTTTTAAGCCGCTTTTGGCCATTTCCAACTCATTTTTGCACAGCTCTAAAGCTTTTTATGCCTTTTTTGGCTATATCTAAGCCATTTTTGCCCACTTCTACGGCTTTTTTGGCCATTTCGAATGCAATTTTTCCTCTTCTCTAGCCACTTTTAAGCCGTTTTGGCCGTTTCCAACCCGTTTTTGCAAGGCTCTAACCATGTTTAGGCTTTTTTGGCCATTTCTCACCTTGTTTTGGCCTTTTCTAACCCTTTTTAAGCCATTTTTGACCGATTCTAGCCTAGTTTTCAAAATTCTATCCTGTTTTAAGCCACTTTTGTCCGTATCTAACTCATTTTTGCACACCTCTTACCCTCTTTGGATAATTTTGGGCCATTTCTAAGCCATTTTTGCGCTTCTCTGAACATTTTTAAGACATTTTTGGCCGTTTCTAACCCGTTTTTGCGAGGCTCTAAACATTTTTAAGCCTTTTTTGGCCATTTCCAGCGCACATTAAGCCATTTCTAACCCGTTCTAAGACATTTTGGTCATTTCTACCCCATTTTTGCACTTCTCTAACCATTTTTAAGCCATCTTTGGACATTGGTAACCCAGTTTTGCTCATTTCTACCCCTTTGAAAGCCAATTCTTTCTATTTCTAAGCCATTTATGCCTGCATGCATCCCGTGTCAAGCCATAGTTTTCCCTTTTCTTACCCATTCTAGCACATCTCTAACTCGACGTAAACCAATTCTGGCCATTTCTAGCCTGGTGTTCAGACTTCTATCCCTTTTGAAGCCTTTTTGGCTGTATCTAAGCGTATTTTGCATGTCTCTCTCACTTTTTAAGCAGTTTTGGCCAATTCTAAGCTTTTTTTGCACTTCTCTGACCATTTTTAAGCCATTTCCGGCTGTTTCTAACCCATTTTTTGCACTTCTCTAACCCTTCTGAAGCCAATTTTGGCTATTTCTAAATCATTTTTGCCCACTTTCAACCCATTTTAAGCCTTTTTTTTTTTCCTTTTCTATGCCATTTTTTCAATTCCTAACCATTTTTAAGCCATTTTGTTTCCTTTGCTAATCCATTTTTATCCATTTCTAGCCCATTTTAATCCATTCTTGGTTATTTCTAACCCTTTTTATTCCATGTTTGGCCATGTCTAGCCTGGTTTTCCAACTTCTAACCCGTTTTAAGCCGCTTTTGGCCATTTCCAACTCATTTTTGCACAGCTCTAAAGCTTTTTATGCCTTTTTTGGCTATATCTAAGCCATTTTTGCCCACTTCTACGGCATTTTTGGCCATTTCTAATGCAATTTTTCCTCTTCTCTAGCCACTTTTAAGCCGTTTTGGCCGTTTCCAACCCGTTTTTGCAAGGCTCTAACCATGTTTAGGCTTTTTTGGCCATTTCTCACCTTGTTTTGGCCTTTTCTAACCCTTTTTAAGCCATTTTTGACCGATTCTTGCCTAGTTTTCAAAATTCTATCCTGTTTTAAGCCACTTTTGTCCGTATCTAACACATTTTTGCACACCTCTTACCCTCTTTGGATAATTTTGGGCCATTTCTAAGCCATTTTTGCGCTTCTCTGAACATTTTTAAGACATTTTTGGCCGTTTCTAACCCGTTTTTGCGAGGCTCTAAACATTTTTAAGCCTTTTTTGGCCATTTCCAGCGCACATTAAGCCATTTCTAACCCGTTCTAAGACATTTTGGTCATTTCTACCCCATTTTTGCACTTCTCTAACCATTTTTAAGCCATCTTTGGACATTGGTAACCCAGGTTTGCTCATTTCTACCCCTTTGAAAGCCAATTCTTTCTATTTCTAAGCCATTTATGCCCGCATGCATCCCGTGTCAAGCCATAGTTTTTCCTTTTCTTACCCATTCTAGCACATCTCTAACTCGACGTAAACCAATTCTGGCCATTTCTAGCCTGGTGTTCAGATTTCTATCCCTTTTGAAGCCTTTTTGGCTGTATCTAAGCGTATTTTGCATGTCTCTCTCACTTTTTAAGCAGTTTTGGCCAATTCTAACCATTTTTTGCACTTCTCTGACCATTTTTAAGCCATTTCCGGCTGTTTCTAACACATTTTTTGCACTTCTCTAAACCTTCTGAAGCCAATTTTGGCTATTTCTAAATCATTTTTGCCCACTTTCAACCCATTTTAAGCCTTTTTTTTTTCCTTTTCTGTGCCATTTTTTCAATTCCTAACCATTTTTAAGCCATTTTGTTTCCTTTGCTAATCCATTTTTATCCATTTCTAGCCCATTTTAATCCATTCTTGGTTATTTCTAACCCTTTTTATTCCATGTTTGGCCATGTCTAGCCTGGTTTTCCAACTTCTAACCCGTTTTAAGCCGCTTTTGGCCATTTCCAACTCATTTTTGCACAGCTCTAAAGCTTTTTATGCCTTTTTTGGCTATATCTAAGCCATTTTTGCCCACTTCTACGGCTTTTTTGGCCATTTCTAATGCAATTTTTCCTCTTCTCTAGCCACTTTTAAGCCGTTTTGGCCGTTTCCAACCCGTTTTTGCAAGGCTCTAACCATGTTTAGGCTTTTTTGGCCATTTCTCACCTTGTTTTGGCCTTTTCTAACCCTTTTTAAGCCATTTTTGACCGATTCTTGCCTAGTTTTCAAAATTCTATCCTGTTTTAAGCCACTTTTGTCCGTATCTAACTCATTTTTGCACACCTCTTACCCTCTTTGGATAATTTTGGGCCATTTCTAAGCCATTTTTGCGCTTCTCTAAACATTTTTAAGACATTTTTGGCCGTTTCTAACCCGTTTTTGCGAGGCTCTAAACATTTTTAAGCCTTTTTTGGCCATTTCCAGCGCACATTAAGCCATTTCTAACCCGTTCTAAGACATTTTGGTCATTTCTACCCCATTTTTGCACTTCTCTAACCATTTTTAAGCCATCTTTGGACATTGGTAACCCAGTTTTGCTCATTTCTACCCCTTTGAAATCCAATTCTTTCTATTTCTAAGCCATTTATGCCCGCATGCATCCCGTGTCAAGCCATAGTTTTCCCTTTTCTTACATATTCTTGCACATCTCTAACTCGACGTAAAACAATTCTGGCCATTTCTAGCCTGGTGTTCAGACTTCTATCCCTTTTTAAGCCTTTTTGGCTGTATCTAAGCGTATTTTGCATGTCTCTCTCACTTTTTAAGCAGTTTTGGCCAATTCTAACCATTTTTTGCACTTCTCTGACCATTTTTAAGGCATTTCCGGCTGTTTCTAACCATTTTTTGCACTTCCCTAAACCTTCTGAAGCCAATTTTGGCTATTTCTAAATCATTTTTGCCCACTTTCAACCCATTTTAAGCCTTTTTTTTTTCCTTTTCTATGCCATTTTTTCAATTCCTAACCATTTTTAAGCCATTTTGTTTCCTTTGCTAATCCATTTTTATCCATTTCTAGCCCATTTTAATCCATTCTTGGTTATTTCTAACCCTTTTTATTCCATGTTTGGCCATGTCTAGCCTGGTTTTCCAACTTCTAACCCGTTTTAAGCCGCTTTTGGCCATTTCCAACTCATTTTTGCACAGCTCTAAAGCTTTTTATGCCTTTTTTGGCTATATCTAAGCCATTTTTGCCCACTTCTACGGCTTTTTTGGCCATTTCTAATGCAATTTTTCCTCTTCTCTAGCCACTTTTAAGCCGTTTTGGCCGTTTCCAACCCGTTTTTGCAAGGCTCTAACCATGTTTAGGCTTTTTTGGCCATTTCTCACCTTGTTTTGGCCTTTTCCAACCCTTTTTAAGCCATTTTTGACCGATTCGAGCCTAGTTTTCAAAATTCTATCCTGTTTTAAGCCACTTTTGTCCGTATCTAACACATTTTTGCACACCTCTTACCCTCTTTGGATAATTTTGGGCCATTTCTAAGCCATTTTTGCGCTTCTCTGAACATTTTTAAGACATTTTTGTCCGTTTCTAACCCGTTTTTGCGAGGCTCTAAACATTTTTAAGCCTTTTTTGGCCATTTCCAGCGCACATTAAGCCATTTCTAACCCGTTCTAAGACATTTTGGTCATTTCTACCCCATTTTTGCACTTCTCTAACCATTTTTAAGCCATCTTTGGACATTGGTAACCCAGTTTTGCTCATTTCTACCCCTTTGAAATCCAATTCTTTCTATTTCTAAGCCATTTATGCCCGCATGCATCCCGTGTCAAGCCATAGTTTTCCCTTTTCTTACATATTCTTGCACATCTCTAACTCGACGTAAAACAATTCTGGCCATTTCTAGCCTGGTGTTCAGACTTCTATCCCTTTTTAAGCCTTTTTGGCTGTATCTAAGCGTATTTTGCATGTCTCTCTCACTTTTTAAGCAGTTTTGGCCAATTCTAACCATTTTTTGCACTTCTCTGACCATTTTTAAGGCATTTCCGGCTGTTTCTAACCCATTTTTTGCACTTCCCTAAACCTTCTGAAGCCAATTTTGGCTATTTCTAAATCATTTTTGCCCACTTTCAACCCATTTTAAGCCTTTTTTTTTTCCTTTTCTATGCCATTTTTTCAATTCCTAACCATTTTTAAGCCATTTTGTTTCCTTTGCTAATCCATTTTTATCCATTTCTAGCCCATTTTAATCCATTCTTGGTTATTTCTAACCCTTTTTATTCCATGTTTGGCCATGTCTAGCCTGGTTTTCCAACTTCTAACCCGTTTTAAGCCGCTTTTGGCCATTTCCAACTCATTTTTGCACAGCTCTAAAGCTTTTTATGCCTTTTTTGGCTATATCTAAGCCATTTTTGCCCACTTCTACGGCTTTTTTGGCCATTTCGAATGCAATTTTTCCTCTTCTCTAGCCACTTTTAAGCCGTTTTGGCCGTTTCCAACCCGTTTTTGCAAGGCTCTAACCATGTTTAGGCTTTTTTGGCCATTTCTCACCTTGTTTTGGCCTTTTCTAACCCTTTTTAAGCCATTTTTGACCGATTCGAGCCTAGTTTTCAAAATTCTATCCTGTTTTAAGCCACTTTTGTCCGTATCTAACTCATTTTTGCACACCTCTTACCCTCTTTGGATAATTTTGGGCCATTTCTAAGCCATTTTTGCGCTTCTCTGAACATTTTTAAGACATTTTTGGCCGTTTCTAACCCGTTTTTGCGAGGCTCTAAACATTTTTAAGCCTTTTTTGGCCATTTCCAGCGCACATTAAGCCATTTCTAACCCGTTCTAAGACATTTTGGTCATTTCTACCCCATTTTTGCACTTCTCTAACCATTTTTAAGCCATCTTTGGACATTGGTAACCCAGGTTTGCTCATTTCTACCCCTTTGAAAGCCAATTCTTTCTATTTCTAAGCCATTTATGCCCGCATGCATCCCGTGTCAAGCCATAGTTTTTCCTTTTCTTACCCATTCTAGCACATCTCTAACTCGACGTAAACCAATTCTGGCCATTTCTAGCCTGGTGTTCAGATTTCTATCCCTTTTTAAGCCTTTTTGGCTGTATCTAAGCGTATTTTGCATGTCTCTCTCACTTTTTAAGCAGTTTTGGCCAATTCTAACCATTTTTTGCACTTCTCTGACCATTTTTAAGCCATTTCCGGCTGTTTCTAACACATTTTTTGCACTTCTCTAAACCTTCTGAAGCCAATTTTGGCTATTTCTAAATCATTTTTGCCAACTTTCAACCCATTTTAAGCCTTTTTTTTTCCTTTTCTATGCCATTTTTTCAATTCCTAACCATTGTTAAGCCATTTTGTTTCCTTTGCTAATCCATTTTTATCAATTTCTAGCCCATTTTAATCCATTCTTGGTTATTTCTAACCCTTTTTATTCCATGTTTGGCCATGTCTAGCCTGGTTTTCCAACTTCTAACCCGTTTTAAGCCGCTTTTGGCCATTTCCAACTCATTTTTGCACAGCTCTAAAGCTTTTTATGCCTTTTTTGGCTATATCTAAGCCATTTTTGCCCACTTCTACGGCTTTTTTGGCCATTTCTAATGCAATTTTTCCTCTTCTCTATCCACTTTTAAGCCGTTTTGGCCGTTACCAACCCGTTTTTGCAAGGCTCTAACCATGTTTAGGCTTTTTTGGCCATTTCTCACCTTGTTTTGGCCTTTTCTAACCCTTTTTAAGCCATTTTTGACCGATTCTAGCCTAGTTTTCAAAATTCTATCCTGTTTTAAGCCACTTTTGTCCGTATCTAACTCATTTTTGCACACCTCTTACCCTCTTTGGATAATTTTGGGCCATTTCTAAGCCATTTTTGCGCTTCTCTGAACATTTTTAAGACATTTTTGGCCGTTTCTAACCCGTTTTTGCGAGGCTCTAAACATTTTTAAGCCTTTTTTGGCCATTTCCAGCGCACATTAAGCCATTTCTAACCCGTTCTAAGACATTTTGGTCATTTCTACCCCATTTTTGCACTTCTCTAACCATTTTTAAGCCATCTTTGGACATTGGTAACCCAGTTTTGCTCATTTCTACCCCTTTGAAAGCCAATTCTTTCTATTTCTAAGCCATTTATGCCCGCATGCATCCCGTGTCAAGCCATAGTTTTTCCTTTTCTTACCCATTCTAGCACATCTCTAACTCGACGTAAACCAATTCTGGCCATTTCTAGCCTGGTGTTCAGACTTCTATCCCTTTTGAAGCCTTTTTGGCTGTATCTAAGCGTATTTTGCATGTCTCTCTCACTTTTTAAGCAGTTTTGGCCAATTCTAACCATTTTTTGCACTTCTCTGACCATTTTTAAGCCATTTCCGGCTGTTTCTAACCATTTTTTGCACTTCTCTAAACCTTCTGAAGCCAATTTTGGCTATTTCTAAATCATTTTTGCCCACTGTCAACCCATTTTAAGCCTTTTTTTTTCCTTTTCTATGCCATTTTTTCAATTCCTAACCATTTTTAAGCCATTTTGTTTCCTTTGCTAATCCATTTTTATCCATTTCTAGCCCATTTTAATCCATTCTTGGTTATTTCTAACCCTTTTTATTCCATGTTTGGCCATGTCTAGCCTGGTTTTCCAACTTCTAACCCGTTTTAAGCCGCTTTTGGCCATTTCCAACTCATTTTTGCACAGCTCTAAAGCTTTTTATGCCTTTTTTGGCTATATCTAAGCCATTTTTGCCCACTTCTACGGCTTTTTTGGCCATTTCTAATGCAATTTTTCCTCTTCTCTAGCCACTTTTAAGCCGTTTTGGCCGTTTCCAACCCGTTTTTGCAAGGCTCTAACCATGTTTAGGCTTTTTTGGCCATTTCTCACCTTGTTTTGGCCTTTTCTAACCCTTTTTAAGCCATTTTTGACCGATTCTAGCCTAGTTTTCAAAATTCTATCCTGTTTTAAGCCACTTTTGTCCGTATCTAACTCATTTTTGCACACCTCTTACCCTCTTTGGATAATTTTGGGCCTTTTCTAAGCCATTTTTGCGCTTCTCTAAACATTTTTAAGACATTTTTGGCCATTTCCAGCGCACATTAAGCCATTTCTAACCCGTTCTAAGACATTTTGGTCATTTCTACCCCATTTTTGCACTTCTCTAACCATTTTTAGCCATCTTTGGACATTTGTAACCCAGTTTTGCTCATTTCTACCCCTTTGAAAGCCAATTCTTTCTATTTCTAAGCCATTTATGCCCGCATGCATCCCGTGTCAAGCCATAGTTTTTCCTTTTCTTACCCATTCTAGGGCATCTCTAACTCGACGTAAACCAATTCTGGCCATTTCTAGCCTGGTGTTCAGACTTCTATCCCTTTTGAAGCCTTTATGGCTGTATCTAAGCGTATTTTGCATGTCTCTCTCACTTTTTAAGCAGTTTTGGCCAATTCTAACCATTTTTTGCACTTCTCTGACCATTTTTAAGCCATTTCCGGCTGTTTCTAACACATTTTTTGCACTTCTCTAAACCTTCTGAAGCCAATTTTGGCTATTTCTAAATCATTTTTGCCAACTTTCAACCCATTTTAAGCCTTTTTTTTTCCTTTTCTATGCCATTTTTTCAATTCCTAACCATTTTTAAGCCATTTTGTTTCCTTTGCTAATCCATTTTTATCCATTTCTAGCCCATTTTAATCCATTCTTGGTTATTTCTAACCCTTTTTATTCCATGTTTGGCCATGTCTAGCCTGGTTTTCCAACTTCTAACCCGTTTTAAGCCGCTTTTGGCCATTTCCAACTCATTTTTGCACAGCTCTAAAGCTTTTTATGCCTTTTTTGGCTATATCTAAGCCATTTTTGCCCACTTCTACGGCTTTTTTGGCCATTTCTAATGCAATTTTTCCTCTTCTCTATCCACTTTTAAGCCGTTTTTGCCGTTACCAACCCGTTTTTGCAAGGCTCTAACCATGTTTAGGCTTTTTTGGCCATTTCTCACCTTGTTTTGGCCTTTTCTAACCCTTTTTAAGCCATTTTTGACCGATTCTAGCCTAGTTTTCAAAATTCTATCCTGTTTTAAGCCACTTTTGTCCGTATCTAACTCATTTTTGCACACCTCTTACCCTCTTTGGATAATTTTGGGCCATTTCTAAGCCATTTTTGCGCTTCTCTGAACATTTTTAAGACATTTTTGGCCGTTTCTAACCCGTTTTTGCGAGGCTCTAAACATTTTTAAGCCTTTTTTGGCCATTTCCAGCGTACATTAAGCCATTTCTAACCCGTTCTAAGACATTTTGGTCATTTCTACCCCATTTTTGCACTTCTCTAACCATTTTTAAGCCATCTTTGGACATTTGTAACCCAGTTTTGCTCATTTCTACCCCTTTGAAAGCCAATTCTTTCTATTTCTAAGCCATTTATGCCCGCATGCATCCCGTGTCAAGCCATAGTTTTTCCTTTTCTTACCCATTCTAGCACATCTCTAACTCGACGTAAACCAATTCTGGCCATTTCTAGCCTGGTGTTCAGACTTCTATCCCTTTTGAAGCCTTTTTGGCTGTATCTAAGCGTATTTTGCATGTCTCTCTCACTTTTTAAGCAGTTTTGGCCAATTCTAACCATTTTTTGCACTTCTCTGACCATTTTTAAGCCATTTCCGGCTGTTTCTAACCATTTTTTGCACTTCTCTAAACCTTCTGAAGCCAATTTTGGCTATTTCTAAATCATTTTTGCCCACTGTCAACCCATTTTAAGCCTTTTTTTTTCCTTTTCTATGCCATTTTTTCAATTCCTAACCATTTTTAAGCCATTTTGTTTCCTTTGCTAATCCATTTTTATCCATTTCTAGCCCATTTTAATCCATTCTTGGTTATTTCTAACCCTTTTTATTCCATGTTTGGCCATGTCTAGCCTGGTTTTCCAACTTCTAACCCGTTTTAAGCCGCTTTTGGCCATTTCCAACTCATTTTTGCACAGCTCTAAAGCTTTTTATGCCTTTTTTGGCTATATCTAAGCCATTTTTGCCCACTTCTACGGCTTTTTTGGCCATTTCTAATGCAATTTTTCCTCTTCTCTAGCCACTTTTAAGCCGTTTTGGCCGTTTCCAACCCGTTTTTGCAAGGCTCTAACCATGTTTAGGCTTTTTTGGCCATTTCTCACCTTGTTTTGGCCTTTTCTAACCCTTTTTAAGCCATTTTTGACCGATTCTAGCCTAGTTTTCAAAATTCTATCCTGTTTTAAGCCACTTTTGTCCGTATCTAACTCATTTTTGCACACCTCTTACCCTCTTTGGATAATTTTGGGCCTTTTCTAAGCCATTTTTGCGCTTCTCTAAACATTTTTAAGACATTTTTGGCCGTTTCTAACCCGTTTTTGCGAGGCTCTAAACATTTTTAAGCCTTTTTTGGCCATTTCCAGCGTACATTAAGCCATTTCTAACCCGTTCTAAGACATTTTGGTCATTTCTACCCCATTTTTGCACTTCTCTAACCATTTTTAAGCCATCTTTGGACATTTGTAACCCAGTTTTGCTCATTTCTACCCCTTTGAAAGCCAATTCTTTCTATTTCTAAGCCATTTATGCCCGCATGCATCCCGTGTCAAGCCATAGTTTTTCCTTTTCTTACCCATTCTAGCACATCTCTAACTCGACGTAAACCAATTCTGGCCATTTCTAGCCTGGTGTTCAGACTTCTATCCCTTTTGAAGCCTTTTTGGCTGTATCTAAGCGTATTTTGCATGTCTCTCTCACTTTTTAAGCAGTTTTGGCCAATTCTAACCATTTTTTGCACTTCTCTGACCATTTTTAAGCCATTTCCGGCTGTTTCTAACCCATTTTTTGCACTTCTCTAACCCTTCTGAAGCCAATTTTGACTATTTCTAAATCATTTTTGCCCACTTTCAACCCATTTTAAGCCTTTTGTTTTCCTTTTCTATGCCATTTTTTCAATTCCTAACCATTTTTAAGCCATTTTGTTTCCTTTGCTAATCCATTTTTATCCATTTCTAGCCCATTTTAATCCATTCTTGGTTATTTCTAACCCTTTTTATTCCATGTTTGGCCATGTCTAGCCTGGTTTTCCAACTTCTAACCCGTTTTAAGCCGCTTTTGGCCATTTCCAACTCATTTTTGCACAGCTCTAAAGCTTTTTATGCCTTTTTTGGCTATATCTAAGCCATTTTTGCCCACTTCTACGGCTTTTTTGGCCATTTCTAATGCAATTTTTCCTCTTCTCTAGCCACTTTTAAGCCGTTTTGGCCGTTTCCAACCCGTTTTTGCAAGGCTCTAACCATGTTTAGGCTTTTTTGGCCATTTCTCACCTTGTTTTGGCCTTTTCTAACCCTTTTTAAGCCATTTTTGACCGATTCTAGCCTAGTTTTCAAAATTCTATCCTGTTTTAAGCCACTTTTGTCCGTATCTAACTCATTTTTGCACACCTCTTACCCTCTTTGGATAATTTTGGGCCTTTTCTAAGCCATTTTTGCGCTTCTCTAAACATTTTTAAGCCTTTTTTGGCCATTTCCAGCGCACATTAAGCCATTTCTAACCCGTTCTAAGACATTTTGGTCATTTCTACCCCATTTTTGCACTTCTCTAACCATTTTTAAGCCATCTTTGAACATTTGTAACCCTGTTTTGCTCATTTCTACCCCTTTGAAAGCCAATTCTTTCTATTTCTAAGCCATTTATGCCCGCATGCATCCCTTGTCAAGCCATAGTTTTTCCTTTTCTTACCCATTCTAGCACATCTCTAACTCGACGTAAACCAATTCTGGCCATTTCTAGCCTGGTGTTCAGACTTCTATCCCTTTTTAAGCCTTTATGGCTGTATCTAAGCGTATTTTGCATGTCTCTCTCACTTTTTAAGCAGTTTTGGCCAATTCTAACCATTTTTTGCACTTCTCTGACCCTTCTGAAGCCAATTTTGGCTATTTCTAAATCATTTTTGCCCACTTTCAACCCATTTTAAGCCTTTTTTTTTCCTTTTCTGTGCCATTTTTTCAATTCCTAACCATTTTTAAGCCATTTTGTTTCCTTTGCTAATCCATTTTTATCCATTTCTAGCCCATTTTAATCCATTCTTGGTTATTTCTAACCCTTTTTATTCCATGTTTGGCCATGTCTAGCCTGGTTTTCCAACTTCTAACCCGTTTTAAGCCGCTTTTGGCCATTTCCAACTCATTTTTGCACAGCTCTAAAGCTTTTTATGCCTTTTTTGGCTATATCTAAGCCATTTTTGCCCACTTCTACGGCTTTTTTGGCCATTTCTAATGCAATTTTTCCTCTTCTCTAGCCACTTTTAAGCCGTTTTGGCCGTTTCCAACCCGTTTTTGCAAGGCTCTAACCATGTTTAGGCTTTTTTGGCCATTTCTCACCTTGTTTTGGCCTTTTCTAACCCTTTTTAAGCCATTTTTGACCGATTCTAGCCTAGTTTTCAAAATTCTATCCTGTTTTAAGCCACTTTTGTCCATATCTAACTCATTTTTGCACACCTCTTACCCTCTTTGGATAATTTTGGGCCATTTCTAAGCCATTTTTGCGCTTCTCTGAACATTTTTAAGACATTTTTGGCCGTTTCTAACCCGTTTTTGCGAGGCTCTAAACATTTTTAAGCCTTTTTTGGCCATTTCCAGCGTACATTAAGCCATTTCTAACCCGTTTTAAGACATTTTGGTCATTTCT
Organism: Lathamus discolor; assembly: GCF_037157495.1. Classification (NCBI taxonomy): domain Eukaryota; kingdom Metazoa; phylum Chordata; class Aves; order Psittaciformes; family Psittacidae; genus Lathamus; species Lathamus discolor. The sequence continues at coordinate 1,170,792 of NW_027069096.1, read as the reverse complement.
ACCCCATTTTTGCACTTCTCTAACCATTTTTAAGCCATCTTTGGACATTTGTAACCCAGTTTTGCTCATTTCTACCCCTTTGAAAGCCAATTCTTTCTATTTCTAAGCCATTTATGCCCGCATGCATCCCGTGTCAAGCCATAGTTTTTCCTTTTCTTACCCATTCTAGCACATCTCTAACTCGACGTAAACCAATTCTGGCCATTTCTAGCCTGGTGTTCAGACTTCTATCCCTTTTGAAGCCTTTTTGGCTGTATCTAAGCGTATTTTGCATGTCTCTCTCACTTTTTAAGCAGTTTTGGCCAATTCTAACCATTTTTTGCACTTCTCTGACCATTTTTAAGCCATTTCCGGCTGTTTCTAACCCATTTTTTGCACTTCTCTAACCCTTCTGAAGCCAATTTTGGCTATTTCTAAATCATTTTTGCCCACTGTCAACCCATTTTAAGCCTTTTTTTTTCCTTTTCTATGCCATTTTTTCAATTCCTAACCATTTTTAAGCCATTTTGTTTCCTTTGCTAATCCATTTTTATCCATTTCTAGCCCATTTTAATCCATTCTTGGTTATTTCTAACCCTTTTTATTCCATGTTTGGCCATGTCTAGCCTGGTTTTCCAACTTCTAACCCGTTTTAAGCCGCTTTTGGCCATTTCCAACTCATTTTTGCACAGCTCTAAAGCTTTTTATGCCTTTTTTGGCTATATCTAAGCCATTTTTGCCCACTTCTACGGCTTTTTTGGCCATTTCTAATGCAATTTTTCCTCTTCTCTAGCCACTTTTAAGCCGTTTTGGCCGTTTCCAACCCGTTTTTGCAAGGCTCTAACCATGTTTAGGCTTTTTTGGCCATTTCTCACCTTGTTTTGGCCTTTTCTAACCCTTTTTAAGCCATTTTTGACCGATTCTAGCCTAGTTTTCAAAATTCTATCCTGTTTTAAGCCACTTTTGTCCGTATCTAACTCATTTTTGCACACCTCTTACCCTCTTTGGATAATTTTGGGCCTTTTCTAAGCCATTTTTGCGCTTCTCTAAACATTTTTAAGACATTTTTGGCCATTTCCAGCGCACATTAAGCCATTTCTAACCCGTTCTAAGACATTTTGGTCATTTCTACCCCATTTTTGCACTTCTCTAACCATTTTTAAGCCATCTTTGAACATTTGTAACCCAGTTTTGCTCATTTCTACCCCTTTGAAAGCCAATTCTTTCTATTTCTAAGCCATTTATGCCCGCATGCATCCCGTGTCAAGCCATAGTTTTTCCTTTTCTTACCCATTCTTGCACATCTCTAACTCGACGTAAACCAATTCTGGCCATTTCTAGCCTGGTGTTCAGACTTCTATCCCTTTTTAAGCCTTTATGGCTGTATCTAAGCGTATTTTGCATGTCTCTCTCACTTTTTAAGCAGTTTTGGCCAATTCTAACCATTTTTTGCACTTCTCTGACCCTTCTGAAGCCAATTTTGGCTATTTCTAAATCATTTTTGCCCACTTTCAACCCATTTTAAGCCTTTTTTTTTCCTTTTCTATGCCATTTTTTCAATTCCTAACCATTTTTAAGCCATTTTGTTTCCTTTGCTTATCCATTTTTATCCATTTCTAGCCCATTTTAATCCATTCTTGGTTATTTCTAACCCTTTTTATTCCATGTTTGGCCATGTCTAGCCTGGTTTTCCAACTTCTAACCCGTTTTAAGCCGCTTTTGGCCATTTCCAACTCATTTTTGCACAGCTCTAAAGCTTTTTATGCCTTTTTTGGCTATATCTAAGCCATTTTTGCCCACTTCTACGGCTTTTTTGGCCATTTCTAATGCAATTTTTCCTCTTCTCTAGCCACTTTTAAGCCGTTTTGGCCGTTTCCAACCCGTTTTTGCAAGGCTCTAACCATGTTTAGGCTTTTTTGGCCATTTCTCACCTTGTTTTGGCCTTTTCTAACCCTTTTTAAGCCATTTTTGACCGATTCTAGCCTAGTTTTCAAAATTCTATCCTGTTTTAAGCCACTTTTGTCCGTATCTAACTCATTTTTGCACACCTCTTACCATCTTTGGATAATTTTGGGCCTTTTCTAAGCCATTTTTGCGCTTCTCTGAACATTTTTAAGACATTTTTGGCCATTTCCAGCGCACATTAAGCCATTTCTAACCCGTTCTAAGACATTTTGGTCATTTCTACCCCATTTTTGCACTTCTCTAACCATTTTTAAGCCATCTTTGAACATTTGTAACCCAGTTTTGCTCATTTCTACCCCTTTGAAAGCCAATTCTTTCTATTTCTAAGCCATTTATGCCCGCATGCATCCCGTGTCAAGCCATAGTTTTTCCTTTTCTTACCCATTCTAGCACATCTCTAACTCGACGTAAACCAATTCTGGCCATTTCTAGCCTGGTGTTCAGACTTCTATCCCTTTTTAAGCCTTTATGGCTGTATCTAAGCGTATTTTGCATGTCTCTCTCACTTTTTAAGCAGTTTTGGCCAATTCTAACCATTTTTTGCACTTCTCTGACCCTTCTGAAGCCAATTTTGGCTATTTCTAAATCATTTTTGCCCACTTTCAACCCATTTTAAGCCTTTTTTTTTCCTTTTCTATGCCATTTTTTCAATTCCTAACCATTTTTAAGCCATTTTGGTTCCTTTGCTAATCCATTTTTATCCATTTCTAGCCCATTTTAATCCATTCTTGGTTATTTCTAACCCTTTTTATTCCATGTTTGGCCATGTCTAGCCTGGTTTTCCAACTTCTAACCCGTTTTAAGCCGCTTTTGGCCATTTCCAACTCATTTTTGCACAGCTCTAAAGCTTTTTATGCCTTTTTTGGCTATATCTAAGCCATTTTTGCCCACTTCTACGGCATTTTTGGCCATTTCTAATGCAATTTTTCCTCTTCTCTAGCCACTTTTAAGCCGTTTTGGCCGTTTCCAACCCGTTTTTGCAAGGCTCTAACCATGTTTAGGCTTTTTTGGCCATTTCTCACCTTGTTTTGGCCTTTTCTAACCCTTTTTAAGCCATTTTTGACCGATTCTAGCCTAGTTTTCAAAATTCTATCCTGTTTTAAGCCACTTTTGTCCGTATCTAACTCATTTTTGCACACCTCTTACCCTCTTTGGATAATTTTGGGCCTTTTCTAAGCCATTTTTGCGCTTCTCTAAACATTTTTAAGACATTTTTGGCCATTTCCAGCGCACATTAAGCCATTTCTAACCCGTTCTAAGACATTTTGGTCATTTCTACCCCATTTTTGCACTTCTCTAACCATTTTTAAGCCATCTTTGAACATTTGTAACCCAGTTTTGCTCATTTCTACCCCTTTGAAAGCCAATTCTTTCTATTTCTAAGCCATTTATGCCCGCATGCATCCCGTGTCAAGCCATAGTTTTTCCTTTTCTTACCCATTCTAGCACATCTCTAACTCGACGTAAACCAATTCTGGCCATTTCTAGCCTGGTGTTCAGACTTCTATCCCTTTTTAAGCCTTTATGGCTGTATCTAAGCGTATTTTGCATGTCTCTCTCACTTTTTAAGCAGTTTTGGCCAATTCTAACCATTTTTTGCACTTCTCTGACCATTTTTAAGCCATTTCCGGCTGTTTCTAACCCATTTTTTTGCACTTCTCTAACCCTTCTGAAGCCAATTTTGGCTATTTCTAAATCATTTTTGCCCACTTTCAACTCATTTTAAGCCTTTTTTTTTCCTTTTCTATGCCATTTTTTCAATTCCTAACCATTTTTAAGCCATTTTGTTTCCTTTGCTAATCCATTTTTATCCATTTCTAGCCCATTTTAATCCACTCTTGGTTATTTCTAACCCTTTTTATTCCATGTTTGGCCATGTCTAGCCTGGTTTTCCAACTTCTAACCCGTTTTAAGCCGCTTTTGGCCGTTTCCAACCCATTTTTGCACAGCTCTAAAGCTTTTTATGCCTTTTTTGGCTATATCTAAGCCATTTTTGCCCACTTCTACGGCATTTTTGGCCATTTCTAATGCAATTTTTCCTCTTCTCTAGCCACTTTTAAGCCGTTTTGGCCGTTTCCAACCCGTTTTTGCAAGGCTCTAACCATGTTTAGGCTTTTTTGGCCATTTCTCACCTTGTTTTGGCCTTTTCTAACCCTTTTTAAGCCATTTTTGACCGATTCTAGCCTAGTTTTCAAAATTCTATCCTGTTTTAAGCCACTTTTGTCCGTATCTAACTCATTTTTGCACACCTCTTACCCTCTTTGGATAATTTTGGGCCATTTCTAAGCCATTTTTGCGCTTCTCTGAACATTTTTAAGACATTTTTGGCCGTTTCTAACCCGTTTTTGCGAGGCTCTAAACATTTTTAAGCCTTTTTTGGCCATTTCCAGCGCACATTAAGCCATTTCTAACCCGTTCTAAGACATTTTGGTCATTTCTACCCCATTTTTGCACTTCTCTAACCATTTTTAAGCCATCTTTGGACATTGGTAACCCAGTTTTGCTCATTTCTACCCCTTTGAAAGCCAATTCTTTCTATTTCTAAGCCATTTATGCCCGCATGCATCCCGTGTCAAGCCATAGTTTTCCCTTTTCTTACCCATTCTAGCACATCTCTAACTCGACGTAAACCAATTCTGGCCATTTCTAGCCTGGTGTTCAGACTTCTATCCCTTTTGAAGCCTTTTTGGCTGTATCTAAGCGTATTTTGCATGTCTCTCTCACTTTTTAAGCAGTTTTGGCCAATTCTAACCTTTTTTTGCACTTCTCTGACCATTTTTAAGCCATTTCCGGCTGTTTCTAACCCATTTTTTGCACTTCTCTAACCCTTCTGAAGCCAATTTTGGCTATTTCTAAATCATTTTTGCCAACTTTCAACCCATTTTAAGCCTTTTTTTTTCCTTTTCTATGCCATTTTTTCAATTCCTAACCATTGTTAAGCCATTTTGTTTCCTTTGCTAATCCATTTTTATCCATTTCTAGCCCATTTTAATCCATTCTTGGTTATTTCTAACCCTTTTTATTCCATGTTTGGCCATGTCTAGCCTGGTTTTCCAACTTCTAACCCGTTTTAAGCCGCTTTTGGCCATTTCCAACTCATTTTTGCACAGCTCTAAAGCTTTTTATGCCTTTTTTGGCTATATCTAAGCCATTTTTGCCCACTTCTACGGCTTTTTTGGCCATTTCTAATGCAATTTTTCCTCTTCTCTAGCCACTTTTAAGCCGTTTTGGCCGTTTCCAACCCGTTTTTGCAAGGCTCAAACCATGTTTAGGCTTTTTTGGCCATTTCTCACCTTGTTTTGGCCTTTTCTAACCCTTTTTAAGCCATTTTTGACCGATTCTTGCCTAGTTTTCAAAATTCTATCCTGTTTTAAGCCACTTTTGTCCGTATCTAACTCATTTTTGCACACCTCTTACCCTCTTTGGATAATTTTGGGCCATTTCTAAGCCATTTTTGCGCTTCTCTAAACATTTTTAAGACATTTTTGGCCGTTTCTAACCCGTTTTTGCGAGGCTCTAAACATTTTTAAGCCTTTTTTGGCCATTTCCAGCGCACATTAAGCCATTTCTAACCCGTTCTAAGACATTTTGGTCATTTCTACCCCATTTTTGCACTTCTCTAACCATTTTTAAGCCATCTTTGGACATTGGTAACCCAGTTTTGCTCATTTCTACCCCTTTGAAATCCAATTCTTTCTATTTCTAAGCCATTTATGCCCGCATGCATCCCGTGTCAAGCCATAGTTTTCCCTTTTCTTACCCATTCTTGCACATCTCTAACTCGACGTAAACCAATTCTGGCCATTTCTAGCCTGGTGTTCAGACTTCTATCCCTTTTGAAGCCTTTTTGGCTGTATCTAAGCGTATTTTGCATGTCTCTCTCACTTTTTAAGCAGTTTTGGCCAATTCTAACCATTTTTTGCACTTCTCTGACCATTTTTAAGGCATTTCCGGCTGTTTCTAACCCATTTTTTGCACTTCCCTAAACCTTTTGAAGCCAATTTTGGCTATTTCTAAATCATTTTTGCCCACTTTCAACCCATTTTAAGCCTTTTTTTTTTCCTTTTCTATGCCATTTTTTCAATTCCTAACCATTTTTAAGCCATTTTGTTTCTTTTGCTAATCCATTTTTATCCATTTCTAGCCCTTTTTAATCCATTCTTGGTTATTTCTAACCCTTTTTATTCCATGTTTGGCCATGTCTAGCCTGGTTTTCCAACTTCTAACCCGTTTTAAGCCGCTTTTGGCCATTTCCAACTCATTTTTGCACAGCTCTAAAGCTTTTTATGCCTTTTTTGGCTATATCTAAGCCATTTTTGCCCACTTCTACGGCTTTTTTGGCCATTTCTAATGCAATTTTTCCTCTTCTCTAGCCACTTTTAAGCCGTTTTGGCCGTTTCCAACCCGTTTTTGCAAGGCTCTAACCATGTTTAGGCTTTTTTGGCCATTTCTCACCTTGTTTTGGCCTTTTCTAACCCTTTTTAAGCCATTTTTGACCGATTCGAGCCTAGTTTTCAAAATTCTATCCTGTTTTAAGCCACTTTTGTCCGTATCTAACACATTTTTGCACACCTCTTACCCTCTTTGGATAATTTTGGGCCATTTCTAAGCCATTTTTGCGCTTCTCTGAACATTTTTAAGACATTTTTGGCCGTTTCTAACCCGTTTTTGCGAGGCTCTAAACATTTTTAAGCCTTTTTTGGCCATTTCCAGCGCACATTAAGCCATTTCTAACCCATTCTAAGACATTTTGGTCATTTCTACCCCATTTTTGCACTTCTCTAACCATTTTTAAGCCATCTTTGAACATTGGTAACCCAGGTTTGCTCATTTCTACCCCTTTGAAAGCCAATTCTTTCTATTTCTAAGCCATTTATGCCCGCATGCATCCCGTGTCAAGCCATAGTTTTTCCTTTTCTTACCCATTCTAGCACATCTCTAAATCGACGTAAACCAATTCTGGCCATTTCTAGCCTGGTGTTCAGATTTCTATCCCTTTTTAAGCCTTTTTGGCTGTATCTAAGCGTATTTTGCATGTCTCTCTCACTTTTTAAGCAGTTTTGGCCAATTCTAACCATTTTTTGCACTTCTCTGACCATTTTTAAGCCATTTCCGGCTGTTTCTAACCCATTTTTTGCACTTCTCTAAACCTTCTGAAGCCAATTTTGGCTATTTCTAAATCATTTTTGCCAACTTTCAACCCATTTTAAGCCTTTTTTTTTCCTTTTCTATGCCATTTTTTCAATTCCTAACCATTGTTAAGCCATTTTGTTTCCTTTGCTAATCCATTTTTATCCATTTCTAGCCCATTTTAATCCATTCTTGGTTATTTCTAACCCTTTTTATTCCATGTTTGGCCATGTCTAGCCTGGTTTTCCAACTTCTAACCCGTTTTAAGCCGCTTTTGGCCATTTCCAACTCATTTTTGCACAGCTCTAAAGCTTTTTATGCCTTTTTTGGCTATATCTAAGCCATTTTTGCCCACTTCTACGGCTTTTTTGGCCATTTCTAATGGAATTTTTCCTCTTCTCTAGCCACTTTTAAGCCGTTTTGGCCGTTTCCAACCCGTTTTTGCAAGGCTCTAACCATGTTTAGGCTTTTTTGGCCATTTCTCACCCTTTTTAAGCCATTTTTGACCGATTCTAGCCTAGTTTTCAAAATTCTATCCTGTTTTAAGCCACTTTTGTCCGTATCTAACTCATTTTTGCACACCTCTTACCCTCTTTGGATAATTTTGGGCCATTTCTAAGCCATTTTTGCGCTTCTCTAAACATTTTTAAGACATTTTTGGCCGTTTCTAACCCGTTTTTGTGAGGCTCTAAACATTTTTAAGCCTTTTTTGGCCATTTCCAGCGCACATTAAGCCATTTCTAACTCGTTCTAAGACATTTTGGTCATTTCTACCCCATTTTTGCACTTCTCTAACCATTTTTAAGTCATCTTTGGACATTGGTAACCCAGTTTTGCTCATTTCTACCCCTTTGAAAGCCAATTCTTTCTATTTCTAAGCCATTTATGCCCGCATGCATCCCGTGTCAAGCCATAGTTTTTCCTTTTCTTACCTATTCTAGCACATCTCTAACTCGACGTAAACCAATTCTGGCCATTTCTAGCCTGGTGTTCAGATTTCTATCCCTTTTTAAGCCTTTTTGGCTGTATCTAAGCGTATTTTGCATGTCTCTCTCACTTTTAAAGCAGTTTTGGCCAATTCTAACCATTTTTTGCACTTCTCTGACCATTTTTAAGCTATTTCCGTCTGTTTCTAACCCATTTTTGCCCACTTTCAACCCATTTTAAGCATTTTTTTCCTTTTCTATGCCATTTTTTCAATTCCTAACCATTTTTAAGCCATTTTGTTTCCTTTGCTTATCCATTTTTATCCATTTCTAGCCCATTTTAATCCATTCTTGGTTATTTCTAACCCTTTTTATTCCATTTTCGGCCATGTTTAGCCTGGTTTTCCAACTTCTAACCCGTTTTAAGCCGCTTTTGGCCATTTCCAACTCATTTTTGCACAGCTCTAAAGCTTTTTATGCCTTTTTTGGCTATATCTAAGCCATTTTTGCCCACTTCTACGGCATTTTTGGCCATTTCTAATGCAATTTTTCCTCTTCTCTAGCCGCTTTTAAGCCGTTTTGGCCGTTTCCAACCCGTTTTTGCAAGGCTCTAACCATGTTTAGGCTTTTTTGGCCATTTCTCACCTTGTTTTGGCCTTTTCTAACCCTTTTTAAGCCATTTTTGACCGATTCTAGCCTAGTTTTCAAAATTCTATCCTGTTTTAAGCCACTTTTGTCCGTATCTAACTCATTTTTGCACACCTCTTACCCTCTTTGGATAATTTTGGGCCTTTTCTAAGCCATTTTTGCGCTTCTCGAAACATTTTTAAGACATTTTTGGCCATTTCCAGCGCACATTAAGCCATTTCTAACCCGTTCTAAGACATTTTGGTCATTTCTACCCCATTTTTGCACTTCTCTAACCATTTTTAAGCCATCTTTGAACATTTGTAACCCAGTTTTGCTCATTTCTACCCCTTTGAAAGCCAATTCTTTCTATTTCTAAGCCATTTATGCCCGCATGCATCCCGTGTCAAGCCATAGTTTTTCCTTTTCTTACCCATTCTAGCACATCTCTAACTCGACGTAAACCAATTCTGGCCATTTCTAGCCTGGTGTTCAGACTTCTATCCCTTTTTAAGCCTTTATGGCTGTATCTAAGCGTATTTTGCATGTCTCTCTCACTTTTTAAGCAGTTTTGGCCAATTCTAACCATTTTTTGCACTTCTCTGACCATTTTTAAGCCATTTCCGGCTGTTTCTAACCCATTTTTTTGCACTTCTCTAACCCTTCTGAAGCCAATTTTGGCTATTTCTAAATCATTTTTGCCCACTTTCAACTCATTTTAAGCCTTTTTTTTTCCTTTTCTATGCCATTTTTTCAATTCCTAACCATTTTTAAGCCATTTTGTTTCCTTTGCTAATCCATTTTTATCCATTTCTAGCCCATTTTAATCCACTCTTGGTTATTTCTAACCCTTTTTATTCCATGTTTGGCCATGTCTAGCCTGGTTTTCCAACTTCTAACCCGTTTTAAGCCGCTTTTGGCCGTTTCCAACTCATTTTTGCACAGCTCTAAAGCTTTTTATGCCTTTTTTGGCTATATCTAAGCCATTTTTGCCCACTTCTACGGCATTTTTGGCCATTTCTAATGCAATTTTTCCTCTTCTCTAGCCACTTTTAAGCCGTTTTGGCCGTTTCCAACCCGTTTTTGCAAGGCTCTAACCATGTTTAGGCTTTTTTGGCCATTTCTCACCTTGTTTTGGCCTTTTCTAACCCTTTTTAAGCCATTTTTGACCGATTCTAGCCTAGTTTTCAAAATTCTATCCTGTTTTAAGCCACTTTTGTCCGTATCTAACTCATTTTTGCACACCTCTAACCCTGTTTGGATAATTTTGGGCCCTTTCTAAGCCATTTTTGCGCTTCTCTAAACATTTTTAAGACATTTTTGGCCGTTTCTAACCCGTTTTTGCGAGGCTCTAAACATTTTTAAGCCTTTTTTGGCCATTTCCAGCACACATTAAGCCATTTCTAACCCGTTCTAAGACATTTTGGTCATTTCTACCCCATTTTTGCACTTCTCTAACCATTTTTAAGTCATCTTTGGACATTTGTAACCCAGTTTTGCTCATTTCTACCCCTTTGAAAGCCAATTCTTTCTATTTCTAAGCCATTTATGCCCGCATGCATCCCGTGTCAAGCCATAGTTTTTCCTTTTCTTACCCATTCTAGGGCATCTCTAACTCGACGTAAACCAATTTTGGCCATTTCTAGCCTGGTGTTCAGACTTCTATCCCTTTTTAAGCCTTTTTGGCTGTACCTCAGCGTATTTTGCATGTCTCTCACTTTTTAAGCAGTTTTGGCCAATTCTAACCATTTTTTGCACTTTTCTGACCATTTTTAAGCCATTTTCGGCTTTTCTAACCCGTTTTTTGCACTTCTCTAACCCTTCTGAAGCCAATTTTTTCTATTTCTACATCATTTTTCACCACTTTCAACCCGTTTTAAGCCTTTTTTTTTTTTTCCTTTTCCATGAACACCAGAACTGCTCACAATACTGCAGGTGAAGTCTCACAAGAGCAGAGTAGAGGGGCAGGATCACCTCCTTCGACCTGCTGGCTCATGTTCCTTTTCTCATCGACCAGCACCCCCAAGTCCTTCTCTGCAGGGCCACTCTGAATCTCTTCTTTGCCCAATCTGGAGCTGTGCCTGGGATTGCTCCGACCCAGGTGTAGGACCTTGCACTTGTCGTGGTTGAACTTCATAAGGTTGTCATCAGCCCGCCTCACAAGTGTGTCAAGGTCCCTCTGGATGGCATCCCTTCCCTCCAGCATATCAGCCGGACCACACAGCTTGGTGTCATCGGCAAACTTGCTGAGGGTGCACTCAATCCCACTGTCCATGTCAGCGATGAATATGTTAGACAAGACCGGTCCCAACACTAATTCCTGAGGGACACCACTCGTTACCTGTCTCCAGCCGGACATCGAGCCATTGACCACAACTCTTTGTGTGCGGCCATCCAGCCAGTTCTTTATCCACCAAGTGGTCCATCCATCAAATTGATATCTCTCCAATTGTCCTGGGTTGAGCAGCAGCAGTCATTTTTCTCCTTCTTAGGAGCTAGTACAGTGCTGTGTTTTGATCTTTTGGCCTTGGAACAGTGATGATAACGCCGATGTTTTCAGTTGCTGCTCGAATGTTTGGTCTGGCCAAGGATTTTCTGAGCCTCATGCTCTGCCAGGGAGGAGGGGAGGCTGGGAGGAAGCAGAGACAGGACACCTGACCCAAACTAGCCAAAGAGGTATTCCATACCATAGCACGTCATGCCCAGGAGGTAACTTGGAGTTACCCCGCAAGGGCTAGAGGGATGCAGGGTTGGAGGAGGTTTCGGTCGGTGCTTGGCTGGGGGGAGTGGGGCGAGTTATTGGTCGGCTGGTGTTGAGGTGTTGTATTCTTTCCTCTTGTTATTTCCTTTATCATTATTATTATTGGTGGTAGCAGTAGTGATTTGTGTTATACCTTAGTTACTAAACTGTTCTTATCTCAACCCGTGGGAGTTGCATTCTTTTCGATTCTTCTCTCCGTCCCTCCAGGAGCAGGGGGAGGGCAAGAAGGGGGGGAGTGAGTAAAAGAGGTTTGTGGTTGGGTTCAAACCACGACAGTTCTTTTTGGCACCCAACGTGGGGCACGAAGGGTTGAGATAACGACGGAGATGATCAGATTAATAGTCTTCACAGTGCTGATTTATTGGCTCTCAAAGTTGTTTCTCTTGCTCTCAGCGCTTCAGAATGTAGTACATTACATAGAGCCGGTATTCCCTGTGTTCGTGTTTATCAAGTGTGGGGCTTGGGCTAAGGTTTTTGTTTCACTGTACTTTATGGCAATGGCTTGTAATACGGGTGGGCTCCAGCAGCAGGGAGAGATGGATGTGGCCGTGGACTTGTACCGGGCCGTCCCGCTGCTCTTCAGCGCTCTGGCCCTTGTCCTCGCCTCCGTCTTTGTGAAGCTGCGGGGAGCCGAGGGGGAGCGGCCCCGGGAGCCGGCGGCGGCCGAAGCGGCCCGGGAGAGCGGCCCCGGGGACTAGGCGGCGGCGGGAGCAGGACCGGAGGCCGGGAAGGAGGCGGCTGCTGAGCAGCGGGAGGAGGCGGCCGAGGAGCCGAGCCCCGCGAAGGAGCCGAGCCCCGCGAAGGAGCCGAGCCCCGCGGCCGAGCCCAGCCCCGCAGAGGCCGAGAGCGTCCCCCGGAAGCCGCCCGCCGAGCCCCAGGAGGATGCAGGGGCCCAGGCAGCATTTCCCAGCAAGGCAGAGGCGGAAGAGCTGCACCCGGGAAGAGAGAAGCTGGTGGTGGGAGAGCCGGCAGGCGCAGCAGCTGCACCAGCCCCAGGGACAAGCACAGCAGCATCGTTTGAGAGTTCTGAAGGGTTTGAATGGCCTCTGGGTACCCTAGGGACCTGCCTGCTGATTGCAATGGGGATCAGCATGTTGGCACACACACAGAGCGTGTTCTACCCACGACCATTTTGTCTGATCTCAGAAGTTAAGCAGAGTCAGGTTTGCTTCTTGTCTGGGGTTAGACCACAATATAGGAGGACCAGGAGATCTTCCCCAAGGCTGGACAGCCATGAGTGGCAGGGTGTTTGGGACAGTATGAGCGAGCATCTGGTCCACTGGGCCCCTCCAGTGCTTTGGAAGCATTGGAGATGGAAGGCAGCTCTATGGAGTCCCCAGCAACAAGCTGCAGAAACTGCTGAAGGGGACAGTGAATTATTTGGAGCCTGGTGGGCCCATGGCACTTCAGGCCATCAGGGCAGAGATGCAACATACAGATGGACTCATGATCGAGGGGTGGACTTAGCAATGGACATTATTGCCCAGGTTATTCACTAGTGTGAACACTGCACACAGCCTCTCCTGCTCTGAGAGACTGTTGCAAGAGATGGAGCCTGACATCATGGACCAGATGGACTCAGCAGCTTTATAGGTCCATGCACTAAGAAATGATGTTTTTCTCTGTGTATATGTAGATGTATATATATATGTAAGAGTGATGGCATATTGAAGATGTGGGATCTGAGCATGACGTGAATGGTATGGAATAAGGGGTGGATAATGTCCTGGGTTGAGCAGCAGCAGTCATTTTTCTCCTTCTTAGGAGCTAGTACAGTGCTGTGTTTTGATCTTTTGGCCTTGGAACAGTGATGATAACGCCGATGTTTTCAGTTGCTGCTCGAATGTTTGGTCTGGCCAAGGATTTTCTGAGCCTCATGCTCTGCCAGGGAGGAGGGGAGGCTGGGAGGAAGCAGAGACAGGACACCTGACCCAAACTAGCCAAAGAGGTATTCCATACCATAGCACGTCATGCCCAGGAGGTAACTTGGAGTTACCCCGCAAGGGCTAGAGGGATGCAGGGTTGGAGGAGGTTTCGGTCGGTGCTTGGCTGGGGGGAGTGGGGCGAGTTATTGGTCGGCTGGTGTTGAGGTGTTGTATTCTTTCCTCTTGTTATTTCCTTTATCATTATTATTATTGGTGGTAGCAGTAGTGATTTGTGTTATACCTTAGTTACTAAACTGTTCTTATCTCAACCCGTGGGAGTTGCATTCTTTTTGATTCTCCTCTCCGTCCCTCCAGGAGCAGGGGGAGGGCAAGAAGGGGGGGAGTGAGTGGACGAGGTTTGTGGTTGGGTTTAAACCACAACACCAATTTAGAGAGAAGGATGTGGTGTGGGACAGTGTGGAGAGCTTTGCAGAGGACTGGCTGCGTGGCAGAGGCCATTCTGATGGTGACATACTGCAGCTGGTGCAGATCTCAGATGGAAAAGTACAAGGGAGCAAGATGAGCGCACCCTGGAGATAAACCGCGGCAGAAGCAGAACGATAATTAAGTTTGTGACCTTCAAGTTGCTTAATGTTTATCTTACTGACCAGACTCCTTGTCCCTGATCCTATTTTGTATCCTGTTTTGCTGAATTCCTTAACTGTATCTTTAACCAATAATCTTGTAACCTGTAAAAGCTATAAACCAATGATATTGTAACATGCAAAAGCTATAAGCCAATAATCTCTCTGTAACCAAACTATAAACATGCAAGCAAGGTATATAAGCATCCAGCTGCTTAGCAATAAACGAGATTTCTAAAGCAAGTTATGCTCGTGTCTCCCAGCTCTTTGCAACAGGACAGTGCCAAACGCAAACAGGGACCCAGGGACTTTGTACAGAACAAGGAGCTGAGATGGACAGACCTCGTTGCAGCAGGAGTGGCCTAAAAAAGACAAGAAGATTTGTCTCGAGGCTCCTGATGTCACAACGGTGAATCAGGCTGTTACGTGCCGCCGAAACCTTGGAAAAGCTGCAACAGAGCTGACAATACGGTATGGAAAGGCAAGCGGCATATAAACTGTTTGAGGACTTTTTGAAACTTAAAGGGGCGGGTTTAGATTATAAGAAGGAATTATATAGTTTATTAGATTATGCTAAGTCATTGGGTTGTTTTATTAATCCGCATACTGTACATACTTTAACGGAATGGCGAATATTCAGGGATATTTTGTGGGATAGAACGATTAATGATGATAAAGTTGCAAAGAAATATGGTAAACCTTGGCAAGCTCTATATAATACCCTGTTAAAACAAAAGGCTGGGAAGACAGCAGGGATCGAGAAAGCTCCGAAGAATGCAGCCTTCGGAAGGCAAAGAACGCTTCGCTGCTGGCAGCGTCGGTTCCGAGAGCCTGAGCAAGATTTTACTTGGCTCGCCGCCAGGAGGACAGTTATTAATTGCCTACATAAGTATGCAGTACTTCAACTCTTCCGACATATCCTCTCTGCGAGAGGGATAGCGTATGATGAAGCTATGCTAAAAAGATTGTTGCTCTGGATTAAGGAGAAGGACTTACTCCAGGGGGTTAGAGAAGCCTTTGAGCCTGGGACTTGGGAAAAAATCGCTAAGAAGTCTCTGGTTTATGGATGTTTTCAGTCCTTAAAGTGAAGGGGGCAACCTTTAAAGAGACAGACTTAAATTTAATGTTGAAATGGTGGAAGACACATTATCCAGAGACTGATGAGTCTACCGTATCTGAGGTCTCTTTGTGGAGTGGTGCAGGAGTTGAGTTGTGGGACGCAGCCACGGAGGGCAGTGACACTGTGAAACATTTGTTGGTCATTTGGAGAACTATTTTAGAGATGTTAAAGTCAAAAAGTGAGATCATGGAACCCAGTGTCCCGTCCCCCCCACCCCTGGCCACCCCTGAGCCTCTGCCAGTTGCCGCCGCGGCTGCAAAGACTGAAGACAGAGATGAAAGTCTTTTTGACCCGGACCCTATTGACCCCAAGAAGGAGCTTGTGCGTTCTCATCAGACTGCTGTTGCTGCGTCTGAAGTTCTGATGCCTGTTAATTCTGATGCTGACCTGGATGATCCTTTTGACATGGAGCCGGAAAAGAAGCCTGATTTATATCCCCCAGATCCTCATGATAAATGGGCAGCTGTAAAGGGAGAAGCGAGATGGGTGGGGGATGCAGATGTATTGTGTGCTTTCCCTGTGATGTATGTGCCGGATCAAGACCCGCAGTGGGAAGATCTCTCGTATGCCCTTATCAGGGGTATTGGGAGGACTGTGGTGGACCATGAACTTGAGGTCCCATATACAACTCATTTGATACAGTCTCTCTGTGATACTCATGTACTAGAAGTTGGCAAATATGTCTATGTTTCTATTGACGCTTGGAAACCTTTATAGATATTGCTGGCCACTTCTGGCGTAGGCTGGCCACCTGTGTCAGAATGAGTGTGCATTTTGATCAGTATAAAAGCCCAAACCTCATACGATGTGAGGGCAGCACAGCCTCTGCGGGGACGCTCGCTAAGGTTGAGCCTGCCACCTCACACTGCGATGATGCTTGTTGGAGCTGGTTTCCTGATAGTCTTCACAGAGTCCTTATGCCACGTTCTGTACGTGGGACTTTATAGTGGGAGTAATGATTGTCTGGATTTTGTGTTTCAAATATTGTAGTTGTGTGAAATGTGCTTGTGGGATCCCATATGCATACGTATGTGTGTGTGTGTGATGAGAGCAGATGGTGTTCTATGTATTTTCTTTGTTATAGTGTTCATGTAAAAGTTTTTAACAGGTAGTGGTTTAACATTTCAGGCAAGAAAGGGTTAACGCAAAAGTGTGGTTGCTGACAGGTATTTATGGTTGCTGCTGAAGCAGGCAGGCAGCTGTAGCTGCTGCCAAGCAGGCTGCTGTTTGTAGCCGTGCAAAGCAGGGTGAACAACTTTTGAAAAAAAAAAAAAAAGGGGGGGGGGGAGAGAAGAAAAAAAGGTGAAGTTGCAGAGCACAGGTAGACAAATGCGAATCCAGGTGATAGACTGGAAATCTATTCAGAGAGAGGCTCTGTCAAACAATGATTTTGATTGTTCGCAGGCGTTGCAGGAAAAGATTCTTGCCTTTCCTGTTAAGTACCAGATTAACGCTCAAGGTCAGGCACTAAACGCTGAAATGTCTCCATTAAATTGGAAATTGCTATCTCAGTTAAGGCAAACTGTTTCTTCTACAGGCATTCAGTCTGAACCCACTAGGCAAATGTTGTCATATATTTGGGGAACAGATTTGCTTTTAATTGAGGATATTAAAGGTATTGTGAAATTAATCCTCACCCCTTCGCAGTTGTTGTTATGGAACATGTATTGGCAGGAAGCCTGTCAAGAGGCGGTTGCAGTTCAGCGAGGCCAGGGAGATCCCCTGATTGGGGTGCAATTACAACACCTGATGGGGATTGGGCAGTTCTCCACTAAAGAGGCTCAAGTCCAGCTAGGTCCAGAATTGTTAAAAGAATCTATGAGACTAGCCTTGCGAGCTCTATCACAGATTAAAGATACTACTGCAGCTCCTGCCTACATGAAAGTGATACAGAAAAAGGACGAGCCCTTCAGTACCTTTGTGAATAGGGTAGCTGATGCTATAAGGAAGTCAGGTACTCCAGAATACATGCATGGTATTTTACTGCATCAGTGTACAATACAGAACTGTAATGATGCTGTAAGGCAGATACTTGTTCAGTTACCTGCAAATGCTACTGTAGAAGAGATGTTAGAACGAATGGCACGGGTACCTATGGGGCATCAGACAATGTTGGTTGAGGCAGTAAAAGCAGTGGGAGAGGCAATTCAAAAAAGTCATTCGCAAGTATTAGCGGCCTTGGCACCTTTGCAAGCCACCGGTATGGTCAAGGATCCTCGATGTTTTGGATGTGGTCAGCCCAAGGTCATGGCTGTGCAGAATTTGAAGGAATGTGTTGTATGAATTTTTCTGATCATTCAAAATCTATTTACTCACAAATAGATACCCTACAACAGCTTACAGATAAATTATGGGATGAACAAGATTGGGGATTTGAAAGATGGCTTCGATCATTAGGTCTTACTGAATGGATGATATCCTTATTGAAATCTGGATTAATCATTGTTGTTGTATTTTTATTGATTTTATTGTGTCTTCCCTGTTTTTGTTCCTGTATTCAATCTATGCTACAAAGGACGGCTGAGCGCCTAACACAGTCAGTTTCGTTTGCCCAAACAGAAAAAAGGGGAATTGTAGGTAAAACATGTCTGATTTAGGGCCAAGACTCCGAAGGTCAAGAGGGAGTCTGTTTTATGTTAACAAGAACAAAACAGACTATGTGGTGGCTGGGAAAATGCAAGGCTTGCTGAGAAGAAGGTCTGTAAATAGTCACATGCATGCTTGAAGGTGTCTCAATGGCCTTTTTAACCCCTGGTGTGATGGCTGCCACTAATTGGAGAAATATTAAAAGCCTAGCATGCTTTGCTATCCAAGAATTTAATATCACATCAACCATATTAGATGACCTCTTACATGATGTTGATAGTATCCGACATGCTGTGTTACAAAATCAGGCTGCCATAGATTTTTTACTTTTGGCACAAGGTCACGGATGTAAAGAATTTGAAGATTAACAAAGCTATGAACAACCTCAATAGGTCGATTATTGTTCTTAAGAAAGAAAGGGGAAATGTGGAGAGCTTTGCAGAGGACTGGCTGCGTGGCAGAGGCCATGCAGATGGTGACATACTGCAGCTGGTGCAGATCTCAGATGGAAAAGTACAAGGGAGCAAGATGAGCGCGCCCTGGAGATAAACCGCGGCAGAAGCAGAACGATAATTAAGTTTGTGACCTTCAAGTTGCTTAATGTTTATCTTACTGACCAGACTCCTTGTCCCTGATCCTATTTTGTATCCTGTTTTGCTGAATTCCTTAACTGTATCTTTAACCAATAATCTTGTAACCTGTAAAAGCTATAAACCAATGATATTGTAACATGCAAAAGCTATAAGCCAATAATCTCTCTGTAACCAAACTATAAACATGCAAGCAAGGTATATAAGCATCCAGCTGCTTAGCAATAAACGAGACTTCTAAAGCAAGTTATGCTCGTGTCTCCCAGCTCTTTGCAACGGGACAGTGCCAAACGCCTTGCACAAGTCCAGGTAGATGACATCAACTGCTTTACCCTTGTCCATCAATTCTGTAGCCCCATCATAGAAGGCCACCAAATTGGTCAGGCAGGATTTCCCCTTAGTGAAGCCATGCTGGCTATCACCAAGCACCTTGTTGTTTTTCATGTGCCTTAGCGTTCCTTCCAGGAGAATGTGCTCCAAGATTTTACCAGGCACAGAGGTGAGACTGACTGGTCTGTAATTCCCCGGGTCTTCCATTTTCCCCTTCTTGAAAATGGGGGTTATATTTCCCTTTTTCCAGTCGTCAGGAACTTCACCTGACTGCCATGATTTTTCAAATACGATGGCCAGTGGCTTAGCAACTTCATTCGCCAGCTCCTTCAGGACCCGCCGATGGATTCCATCAGGTCCCACGGACTTGTGCGTGTTCAGATTTTTAAGATGGTCTCGAACCAGATCCTCTCCTACAGTGGGCCCAAGGTCGTCATTCTCACAGTCCCTGTGTCTACCTTCTAAGACTTGGGTGGTGCAGTCAGAGCCTTTGCCAGTGAAGACCGATGCTAAGAAGTCATTCAGAACCTCAGCCTTCTCCAAATCCTGCGTAGCCAGTTCGCCCGAAAGCTTCCTCAGGGGGCCTATTTTGTCCCTAGTCTGTTTTTTGTTTGCTACGTACCTATAGAATCCCTTCCTATTACCCTTAACATCCCTGGCTAGGTTTAATTCTAACTGGGCCTTAGCCTTCCTAACCTGGTCCCTAGCTTCCCGGACAACATCCCTGTACTCTACCCAGGCCGCCTGTCCTTGCTTCCATTTTTTATAAGCCTCTTTTCTCCTTCAAATTTTCCTCAGCAGCTCCTTACCCATCCAAGGAGGTCTCCTGGCCCTCCTGCTGCACTTCCTTCTAGTTGGGATGCAGCACTCCTGAGCTTGTAGCAGGTGATCCTTGAATATCAACCAAGAGTCTTGGGCCCCCCTGCCCTCCAGGGCTATATCCCATGAAACCTTACTAAGCAGGCTCCTGAAGAGGCCAAAGACTGCTCTTTTGAAGTCCAGGGCAGTGAGCTTGCTACACGCTCTTCTCACTCTCCTGGGGATCTCAAATTCGACCATCTCGTGATCACTGCATCCAAGGCTGCCCTGGAGTACCACATTCTCAACAAGCCCTTCCCTGTTGGTGAGCACAAGGTCAAGCATGGCACCTCTCCTTGTTGGCTCCTCTATTACTTGCAAAAGGAAGTTGTCTTCCACACAATCGAGGAACCTCCTGGATTGCTTCTGCCGTGCAGTGCCATTGTTCCAACAGATGTCAGGGTGGTTGAAATCCCCCATGAGAACATGGGCCTGAGAGAGTGAGGCTTTTCCTATCTGTCCGTAGATTGCTTCATCCACAGGTTCTCCTTGATCAGGCTGCCTGGAACAGATCCCCACAGTAATGTCTCCCACGGCTGTTTTCCCTTTAACCCTGACCCACAAACTCTCTGTAAACTGCTCACCTACCCCCAGACAGAGTTCCATACTCTCCAGCCTATCCCTAACATAAAGGGCAACTCCCCCTCCACGCCTGCCAGGCCTGTCCTTTCTAAAGGGCCTGTAACCTTCCATTCCAGCACTCCAGTCATAGGAGCCATCCCACCATTTTTCTGTGATGCCTATTATGTCATATCCCCATAGATGTGCACACATCTCTAATTCCTCTTGTTTGTTCCCCATGCTACGGGCGTTTGTATAGAGGCATCTGAGACGAGCTCCAATTGAAGCCGGCTCGTTGGCTGGAGCAGCTGGAATATATCTACATTGTTCCGAGCATTTATTATAGGTGTTGGCAACTGACTGGGTGTGTTGGGATGGAATGATGCCCCCCTCCCCCAGCACATCTAGTTTAAAGCCTCCTTGACCAGTCTGGCAAGCCTCCTACCAAAACTGTTCTTCCCCTTCTTTACCAGAGCAGCTCCACCAGCCCCCAGTAGATCTGGCCTACTAACTTCAGTCCTATGTTCAAGACACCCAAACCCCTGACTATGACAACATCCTTTTAACCATTTATTAACTGGGCCAATCCTAGCTTTTTCTTGGTCCTCCCCTGTGTCCTGGAGAATTGACAAAAAGACTATCTGAGCACCGGAGCCCCTAACCAACTCTCCCAGGGCTCTGTAGTCTTTCTTTATGGTCCTCAGTGTACTACTACCTAGATCCCTAGCACCCACATGGATCACCAGGAGTGGGTAATAGTCCGTGGAACTTACTAGAGCAGGCACCCTCTCTGTAACACCCCTGATCCGTGCCCTTGGTAGGCAGCACACCTCCCTCGAGACGGGGTCAGGCAGACAGACGAGTGCTTCCGTCCCTTTCAAAGTAGAGTCCCCTATTACTACGACCCGCTGCTTTTTCTTTGTAGCGCCAGTAGAGATCTTTACCTGTGCATAGTCCGGCTGTTTGTGGTGCAAGTGCGTTTCCTCTTTAGTCTCCTGCAGGACAGCAAAGCGGTTCTGCGTGGGGACAACAGATTTAGGAGGAAGCCCCTTGCCTATAATTGTCCTTTTCCTCCTTCTTTTGTAATTTTTCTTTGTCACTAATTCCCAATTTCCTGGATTGGTGGCCTCCTTCTTTCCTTCATGAGGTGGAGGGGAAGCTTGAGGCCTCTGCACAGTATGGGGCTGGAGCAAGCAGCCCTGCTTCCTCTCAGCTGCCCTGACATCTTGAATCCCGCTAATAGCATTCCGCAGCTCAGCCACCTGCTGCAGGAGGACCTCCACCAGGGAGCACCGAGTGCAGCCCTGCCCATCGTGCTCCTTTCCCTCACAAGACCAGTGCAGGCACCCTCTACACTCCGAGCTCTGCACTGCAGCCTCCCCTGACATCTGCTCTGTTTGGGTGCCTACGCTGGCCACCGCCGGGGCAGCCAGAGCAGAGCTCCCAGAGCGGGCCCTGGCCATACGACGGCTGCTCACCATCCTGCTCACCTGCCCGTGCGAACTGCCGCGCAAACTGCCCTGTCCTGTTCTGTTTGCCCGCTCTGTTGCCTCGTCCTGCTCTGTTTGCCTCGTCCCGCTCTGTTTGCCTCGTCCCGCTCTGTTTGCCTCGTCCCGCTCGGTTTGCCCTCTCTGTTCGCCATGCTCCTGGTCGCTCGCACTCTCTGGGGCAGGTTTTTAACCACTCGGGGTTGGTGCTGCGGCTCCTGGCTCCGCCCCCTGTGAGTCAGCGGCTCGCTTCAGCGGAGCTACCGGCTCCTGGGCAGGTCCTATCGAGGACTTGAAGCTCCCTCGGTAGCTCTGGCTGCTCTGAGTTGAGGCTCCTGGACGCTGATCTTTCCCCCGCTCCGGTGTTAAAGGTGTCTCAACATAAAAAGGACATGGAACTGCTGGAACAAGTCCAGAGGAGGGCCAAGAGGATGATCAGGGGACTGGAGCACCTCCCCTATGAAGACAGGCTGAGGAAGTTGGCGCTGTTCAGCTTGGAGAAGAGAAGGCTGCGTGGGGACATAATAGCAGCCTTCCAGTACCTGAAGGGGGCCTATAGGGATGCTGGGGAGGGACTCTTCGTCAGGGACTGTAGTGACAGGACAAGGGGTAACGGGTTAAAACTTAAACAGGGGAAGTTTAGATTGGATCTAAGGAGGAAATTCTTTCCTGTTAGGGTGGTGAGACACTGGAATCGGTTGCCCAGGGAGGTTATGAGTGCTCCATCCCTGGCGGTGTTCAAGGCCAGGTTGGATGAAGCCTTGTGTTGGATGGTTTAGTGTGAGGAGTCCCTGCCCATGGCAGGGGGGTTGGAACTAGATGATCTTGAGGTCCTTTCCAGCCCTAACTATTCTATGATTCTATTCTATTATTCTATGCCATTTTTTCAATTCCTAACCATTTTTAAGCCATTTTGTTTCCTTTGCTAATCCACTTTTATCCATTTCTAGCCTGTTTTAATCCATTCTTGGTTATTTCTAACCCTTTTTATTCCATGTTTGGCCATGTCTAGCCTGGTTTTCCAACTTCTAACCCGTTTTAAGCCGCTTTTGGCCATTTCCAACTCATTTTTGCACAGCTCTAAAGCTTCTTATGCCTTTTTTGGCTATATCTAAGCCATTTTTGCCCACTTCTAAGGCATTTTTGGCAACTTTTGGCCATTCCTAACGCAATTTTTTGCTCTTCTCTAGCCATTACTAATCTGTTTTGGCCGTTTCTAACCTGTTTTTGCAAGTCTCTAACCATTTTTAAGCCTTTTTTGTCCATTCTAACCCAAAATAAGCCATTTCTAACCCCTTTTAAGCCATTTTGGCCATTTCTACAGCAGTTTTGCACTTCTCTAACCATTTTTAAGCCATCTTTGTACTTTTGTAACCCAGTTTTGGGCATTTCTAACCCCTTAAAACCAATTTTTTCTATTTCTAAGCCATTTATGCCCGCATGCATCCCGTGTCAAGCCAATGTTTTTCCTTTTCTTACCCATTTTTACACATCTCTAACTCAGGTGCCGTGTCTCGTCCAAGCAACGCATAGTACAGCAGGAAAGTTCTGACTCTACTCCCAGAGCCGAAGAGCCAGGAGTGAATGCTGGTGCTGGGCATCTTCAGCACTCAGTGAGCTTTGCAACTGTGCCAGACACATTGCTATCACTCCTCACTTTCCCACCTCAAAGCTCATTTGTATCCAACCTTTCCGGTGTCAGCTCTCAGCAGGGCAGCAGCAGAGTGAGTAGAGTGCGGTCATTTTGACTCTACTCTCACAGCCGAAGAGCCAGGACAGAAAGCTTCTGCTGGGCATTTTCAGCACACAGTGAGCTTTGCAAATTTTACAGCAAAAAAATTCTGTCTCTCCTCACTTTATCTCCTAAAAGTCCATTTTATTCCAACCTGTCAGGTGCCCGCATCGCCTGTCCAGCATCAGAGCGAGTAGATTATGAACGTTTGGACTCTGATCCCAAAGCCAAAGAGCCATGAGGGTAAGGTGGTAATGGACATTTTCAGCACACGGTGAGATTTGTAACAGTGACAAACACATTGCTGTCGCTCCTCGCTTTATCTCCTCAAACTCCATTTGAATCCAATATCTCTGGAGCCCGATCTCGGCTATCCAGCAGCAGAGTGAGTAGAGCATAAACTTTTGGACTCTGTACCATAGCAGAAGAGCCAGATGGGAAAGCTGGTGCTAGGCATCTTTAACACACACTGTGCTAAACTGTGTCAGACACACTGCTGTCACTCCTCGCTTTTCCTCCTCAAAGTCTGTTTTTATGCAACATTTCCTGTATCAGCTCTAGGCAGAGCAGCAGAGTGAGTAGAGCACGAACTTTTGGACTCTACTCTCACAGCTGAAGAGCCAGGGGATAAAGCTGGTGCTGGGCATATTCAGCACACTCTGAGCTTTGCAACTGTGATACAAACAGTGCTGTCGCTCCTCACTTTCCTACCTCGATGTCCATTTGAATCCAATATTGCCAGTTCCCCCTCTCGGCTGAGCACAGCATAGTACAGCAAGAACGTTTTGATTCTACTCCCAGAGTAGTGAATGCCAGGAGTGAATGCATCTTTGCAAAGGTGACACACACATTGCAGGTGGGAAAGCGAGGAGCAACAGCAATGCTGGGGTTATGAATGCAAACTCGCAGTCTGCAGAAAAGGCCAAGCAGCAGGTTTCCATCCTGGCTCTTCCGCTGTGGGAGCAGAGGCCAATCGTTTATTCTCTACTGACTCTGCTGCTGGACAGCCGAGAGAGGGAGTCACAGAGGTTGGATTCAAATAGATTTTTAGGTGGGAAAGTAGGCGCGACAGCAATGAGTTTGGAAGCATTGCAAACACACTGTCTACAGACATGGACAGTTACCAGGTTTCCTTCCTGGCTCTTCGTCTGTGGCAGCAGAGGCCAAACATTCGTGATCTACTCACTCTGGTGCTGGAAAATAAAGAGCTGACGCCACAGAGCTGGTATTCAAATTGAGTTTGAGGTAGGAAGGAGCAAGAATGTTTGCCCTCTGCTTTCAAGGCGAAGAGCCAGGAGAGAAAGCTGGTGCTGGGACTCTTCTGCACACAGTGATGCTTGCAAGTGTGACTCCAACATTGCTGTCACACCTCAGTTTATCTCCTAAAAGTCCATTTAAATCTAACCTTTCTATTGTCCTCTTGGCTGAGCAGCAGCAGAGTTTGTAGAGCAAGAACATTTGGACTCTGCTCCCACAGCCGAATAGCCAGGACAGAAAGCTGGTTCTGGGCATCTTCAGTAGACAGAAAGCTTTGCAACGGTAATACACGCATTGCTGTAGCTCCTCGCTTTCTCTTTTAAAAGTCCATTTGAATGCAAAATTTCCACAGCTTTGAAACTCTGTCACACACATAGCTCTTGCTCCTCGCTTTCCCACATCAAAGTCCATTTGTATGCAACCTTTCTGGTGTCAGCTTTCAGTAGAGCAACAGCAGAGTAGAGCACGAACGTTTTGACTCTACCCTCAGAGCCGAAGAGCCAGGAGGGAAAGCTGGTGCTGAGCATCTTCAGCACACACTGAGCTTTGCAACTGTGACAGAAACATTGCTGTCGCTCCTCACTTTCCTACCTCAATGGCCATTTGAATCCAATATTGCCAGTTCCCCCTCTCGGCTGAGCACAGCATAGTACAGCACAGTACAGCACGAACATTTTGACTCTACTCCCAGAGCCAAAGAGCCAGGAGTGAATGCTGGTGCTGGGCATCTTCAGCCCACAGTGAGCTTTGCAACTTTGTCAGACATATTTCTGTCACTCCTCTCTTTCCCACCTCAAAGTCCATTTGTATCCAACCTTTCCGGTGTCAGCTCTTGGCAGAGCAGCAGCAGAATGAGTAGAGCACAAACGTTTGGACTCTACTCCCACAGCCGAAGAGCCAGGACAGTTGCCAGGATCCATCCTCAGTTATGCTTTTTTATGGAGCCAGCACCACCACTCACCCAATGAGAACCGTGTGTGGTTCAACAGAACGGACTTCTTGCTGCCGATGTTGCTGCACTGGGGGAACAACTAACTGTACAGCTTCAGGTGCCAGCTGAAGGCCATGGGTTGGTTCCAGCTGCACGTTGTGGGTGACTGATGAGATAGTAACCTTCTTCCTCCACAGGCAGAGAGCTTGAATGTGTTCTGGGTCTTGGACCTGGGGAGCTATGGGTTTGAATGCTGACAGTCACTCCATCTCTCCTAGAACCACTTTCCAAGCAAGAAATTGTGGGCAACTCATCAGTGAAGGCAGGAGACAACCCCAAACTGGTTTCAAACATCCTGGAAGGGAAGGCAGACACGTACTGGTGGAAGAAAAATGGGGTGCTGCTGCTGGCAAGCGACCACCTACAGCTTGAGAACACCACCCTGTCCATTCTGAGAGTTTTGTTAAACAACACTGGCTACTACACTTGTGTGGTCTACAGCAAAGCCAGAACAAAACCTCCTTCCTGCTCCGTGTCTAGAGGGATTGCGGGTTTCTTCCTGGTGCCCAGGAAAAAAACAGTGGAAATGGCTCCAAACCACCAGGTTTTGGTGGCAGAGTTTTGCTTGGAGGATAGGTGTGGGGGGTTAATTCTGTCTGGGTGCAGACACTGTGGATTCTCTTCACAGACACTGTGTCTGTGAAGAGAATGTGGTGCTGTCCATGATGCTGGCACAGATTGCTGTGGGCTTGCTGGCAGATGAGTACTGGGCCTAGCTCTTTCCCTGGCTGTTTGGTCACTGCAGTGGGTGCTGCCTGCAAGGAGGGATGTGGGAAGAGGCTCTGTGCTGGCTGAGGGGGCATGGTCAAGCTGGGACCTGGGTTTCCCACCCCAGAATGCTGTGGGCAGGGACTAGGGACTTTGGACTAGGGACTTTGTCACTGCTATCATTGCAAATCAGGGCATCCCCTATCCACGGAGGTCGAATTGTTCTCTGCTCCCTTCTCACTTCTGCCTAGGACACCCCTTACCTGCAGCCTGTCAGCAGGTGGTGGGGTGTTGTATTCTCTTCCCGTGTTATTTCCTTTGTCATTATTATTATTGGTGGTAGCAGTAGTAATTTGTGTTATACCTTAGTTACTAAACTGTTCTTATCTCAACCCATGGGAGTTGCATTTTTTTGATTCTCCTCCCCATCCCTCCAGGAGCAGGGGGACGTCAAGAAGTGTGTGTGTGGGGGGGGGTTGGTGAAAAAGAGACTGCGTGATTTATGGCTGACTGGGTTTAAACCACGACAGTTCTTTTTTTGGTGCCCAACGTGGGGCATGAAGGGTTGAGATAACAACATATCTGACCAGATTAATAGTCACTCATCACAGTGTTGATTTATTGGCTCTCAAAGTTGTTTCTCTTGATCTCACAGTTTCAGAATGTAGTACATTACTTAGAGCTGGTATTTGCTGTGGTAGTGTTTATCAAGTTTGGGCCTTGGGCTAAGGTTCTTGTCTCATTGTACTTTATGGTAATGACTTGTAATACAATAGAATTATTGATCATGAAACTGATCTGGTTTATGTTCCCAGTGTGGTTACCACCTTTATACTTTGGGAGGTATATAATAGAAGTGCTTAGCAATTACATATCTTTTTTCTCCTTCTCGGGTGGTCGACCTGTGAAGAAGACATTCTCTTACCCTCCCAGCCCCACTCCCCCCGACCATTTACAGCACCATTTGAGAGTTTTGAAGTTTTTGACTGGTCTTTTAATACTGTTGAGACCTGTTTGCTGATTGTGATGGGGATCACCATGTTGGCATGCATACAGAGTGTGTTTTGCCCACGACCATTTCGTCTGATTTCAAGAGTTAAGCAGAGTCAGGTTTGGGCTTTGTCTGAGGTTAAACGACGATATAGGAGAACCAAGAGATTTTCCCCAAGGCTGGACAGCCATGAGTGGCAGGGTGTGTGGGATAATATGGGCAAGTATCTAGGTCAGTGGCCCCCTCCAGTACTTTGGAATTTCACCACCGACCAAGTGCAAAATCCAGAAAAATTAGTAAAACATTTAAATGAGATGCGTTGCCATTCTGGTCATACCAGAGATGGACAAATCATGGCAATGTGCTGGAGCTTAACCTATGCTATGGGAGCAAGGTTTTCTTATGTCCTGACCGAACCTCTCCTCTGTCACTATCCCCCATTGCCTTTTGCCCTCCCACCAGGCACCATGGTGAGGAGCCTGGCTTTGTACTCTCCATGTCCTCCCTGCCGGTACAGGCAGCCAGTCCCCAACAGACTTCCCCAGCTCTCAGGTTCCCATCAGCCTTCCTTTTTCCAGGCTTGACAAGCCCAGCTCCCCCAGCCTCTCCCCATAAGCACCATGATCCAGTCCCTGGCTTGTCCTGTCCCTCGCATGGTGCAGAGGGAAGCCCTTCTCTGCAGCCCATCCTCTTCCTTATCTACACAGAGAAACCAAGAGAGTCCTCCTGACAGATCCCATAGACTGTCCGAGGCAGCAGCTTGAGGAGATCCCTCTAGGAACTGTGGCTTCATTGCCCTGCACCCACAGCTTTACCACAGGGCTGGGAAGGCTCCACCTGCAGGGAGCTCTCAGCATCCTCCACTGCCAAGTGCCTTTAAGCTCTCTCAGGCTTGCAGGTCTCCCCTGGGTGACTGCAGGCAGTGCCCCAACCCTGCTTCTGGGCAGAGCTGTCTCTCTGCAGCACTGCAAGCTTGCCAGCATCTATCTGCGTCCCAGGATCCTGGACCAGCTCAGCAGCAGAGGCCCAGCCCAAAGTGGCTCTGCCTTTGCCCTGCTGGGCTCCCTCCAGGGTTCCCTGGGTCTCCAGGAGACACCATGTGAAACAGCCTGAAGCAAGCACTGATGTTCCCTCCCTCAGGTGGGAGACACACTGCCTTCCTGCAGTGTCATTTCTCGGATAAGAGAGATTTTGGTCTAAAAAATAAGATTTTGTAGGATCATGGAACCGTTTAGGTTGGAAAAGACCCTTAAGAACATTCATTCCAACATTAACTGAACACTGGCAAGCCAAAACATTAACCATGACCCTTAGAACATGTCTTTTATATACCTCCAGGGATGGTGACACAACCACTTCTGTGGGCAGCCTGTTTCTTGTCTCATCGTTAGACAGGACAGCCAGGACAGGACAGGCTGGGATCTCCTTTACTGCTGCTGAAGGAAGGGATTCAGCCTGGTTAGTTCGGATACCCTCTCATCGAAGGGTTCCCAACCCTGAACAGGTTCCTGCCCTCAGACGGGTTCCTGCACAGAACAGGAGCAGAATTGTTCATGTCAAAAATGGGAAACATTGCAATGGGAGTGCAGCTTCCCTCTCAAGCATTAGACACCATAGGCCTAATGGACTGGTCAAATACCAAGTCTCATATACTGGAGATATTCAAGGCCCGCCTGGACAAGTTCCTGTGTGATGTACTGTAGGTTACCCTGCTCTTGCAGGGGGGTTGGACTAGATGATCTTTTTAGGTCCCTTCCAACCCTTGGGATTCTGTGATTCTGTGATTCTGTGATTCGACCCGGTGCATTGGAACAAAACAATTCATTCTTTAAGCCAATCAAAAGCACAACCAATGATAAGTGCTCCAGAAGACTGAGATCCTTCTATGGTTGTGTCAATGACCCCATTGTTAGAAAGAAAACAACCTGAAGCACCCCCCCCCCCACCCCTGATGGGTTCCTGCCCTCTGACCAGTTCCTGCCCTCTGACAGGTTCCCACCCCCTGACAGGTACCCAACCATTGACAGGCATCCCTGTTACGGAGCTCACTGTGTGCAGAAGAGGCCCAGCAGCAGCTTTCTCTCCTGGTTCTTCAGAGGCTGTTCTTCCCACAGCCGAAGAGCCAGGACAGAAAGCTGCTGCTGGGCCTCTTCTGTACACTGTGAGCCCTGCAATGGTGCCACCAGCATTGCTTTTGCTCCTCACTTTCCCACCTAATAGTCCAATTATTTGCAACCTCTGCGGATCCCGCTTCAGGCTGTCCTGCTACACAGTGCGCAGAGCACAAACTTCCGGCCTTTGCTCCCACAGCCGAAGAGCCAGGGCAGAAAGCTACTGCTGGGTCTCTTCCACATGTGGTGAGTTCTTCAACGGTGCCACCTGCATTAGTCTCACTCTTCATTTTTCTGCCTAAAAGTCCAATTGCAGACAACCTCTACAACCTTCTCCCAACCGTCCTGCAGCACAGTGTGTGGAGCAGGATTGTCCTGCCCCTACTCCTATAGTCGAAGAGCCAGATGAAAGGACATATTTTATGATATGATATGATGTAATTTGATATGAAATGACAGGATATTTTCAGAGAGGAGAGGAGAGGGGAGAAAAGGAGAGGAGGGGAGAGGACATAAGATGAGAAAATGGATGAAATTAAATTAAATTAAATTAAATGGAGAAGAAATAAATTATTCAATGTGATGAGATGAGACGAGAAGAGGTGAGATGAGAGAAGAGATAAGAGATGAGATGATGAGATGAGATGAGAAGAGATGAGATGAGCTTGAGCATCTTCCTGCATTTACTCTGCTCTTGATGGATCCATCACTGCAAGCAGCCACAGAGCTCTTTATTGTGTATTTCGAGGTGGACCTTGGAAGCTGAGGAGCCTCCAGCTCCTTTGCCATGGGAAGCCACATCCGTTTATGGACACAGTTAAAGGGGGAGCTGCCTCTGCTGCTCCATCCTCCTCCTTCTGTTCCTCTGTGCTTGAAATGGCTCCAGCCTCCTGAGGACCTGGGCAGCTTGTGAGGAAAGGTGGCTGCAACACAGGGAAGCATCATCCTTTGGCTGTGAAGATGACCCAGGACATTCCATGGTGCTCCTCTGCAGCCCCAGGATGCAGGAATGGGGCTGCCCAACAGGCAGTGTCCACACTTAGGCTGGGCTCTCTCCAGCTGGACTGCTGCTGCCATCTCCTGTGCTGGCAAAGGGGTTTCAGCCTTTCTCCACCTCTCCTTTCTCCTGGGCTGGGTTGGAGGCTGGGGAACCCAAAGGCCTCCTATCCCAAGGGCCTGCCATGGAGGACATGCTCTCAGCAGGCCTCATGGTGCTGTATCCCAGAGAACCTCATGGAAGGAGCCTGCAGCAGGCGAGGGTCAATCCCTATACCTGGGGTGGATGCTGCTCCTCCCCTGCAGCCCAGGCTTCTCACACTGCCCATTCTGCCTTCTCTTGCTCCCGCCACTCTTGCCAATGGGCCTTCACTTGCTCCCACTCTGTAGCCAGCTGCCAGACCTCCTGGAAGGGATGGGGACCTAGCAGGGTTAGGCTCAGCTCCTTGGGGTCTGACCCATGGTGCTGCCCCTTTGCCTCAGCATGTACCTGCAGCGCTCGCTTGCAGGCTTCATCTGATGGGAGGACAGCGGTCGGATTGGACGGAGGAGCTGTCTCCAGCCCACCTGTATCCCTGGTGCTGGGGGAGCAGAGCAGTCAGATAAGCATGGGGCACTTGCTGTCCCACTGTCACACGCTATCAGAAGCTGCAGAGGAGATAGGGCCATTCCCAATAGCAAGGGGGAGCCTTTCCTGAGCCCCATTGGATGGGTGTTGTAAGGGCAAGCAAAAGGTTGTTGGGTGCATCAAGAGCTGCACCTTCCACACCAAAGAGAATCATGGAATCATAGGATGGTTTGGGTTGTAAACGACCTGAAGATCATCAAGTTCCAACCCCCTGCCATGGGCAGGGACACCTCACACTAAACCATGGCTCTATCCAACTTGGCCTTGAACACTGCCAGGGATGGAGCATTCACAACCTTGATGGGCAACACATTCTAGTGCCTTGCTTCCATGTCCCTGCACATCCAAAGGGAATATTTCTCCTACATGGATGCAAGATCCCTTTCCCACCATAGTCTCACCTTGAAGGCTTCTTCCCTGTGTCCTGCTGCCTCATGCCAAGCATCTTGCCAGGACGCCCCTCTGCCCTTAGGAAAGGAGAGTGCTCTTCCGAGCAGCCCCATAGGGGCCACGTTTGAAGGTGGGGTTTGGTCCCACAGCCCTACCTGGATAGAAAGGCCCCATTCCCGTTCCTCTGCGGAACCTGGGCCTTGCTGCAGCCTTCCTGTGCCAAGTGGAGAAAGCCTTGGCCACTGCTTGCTCCATGGCTCAGATGATCACAATCAACTGCAGCCTGGAAAGCAAATGGGGACGTGGTAGCTCTAGGATTGATCCCTGATTTGATGCTGAGCCCCAGGAGGTGGGATGTCCAAAGGAAAGGCGCTCACTTTGGGAATGCAAAAGCAGGAGCAGCCAGCATCTCCTGATGGAAGAGAACCACACTCGGCATCCACAGCCTCTACAAAGTAACAGGGAGCTGCTGGGCGGATCCCAAGGATTCCTTCCAGGCTTTGAAGGGAGCTACAAGGATGTTGGAGATGGGACCTTCATTGGGGACTGGAGCGATAGACTGCGATAGACTGCCGATGACACCAAGCTGTGTGGTCCGGTTGATACGCTGGAGGGAAGGGATGCCATCCAGAGGGACCTTGACACGCTTGTGAGGTGGGCTGATGCCAACCTTATGAAGTTCAACCACAACAAGTGCAGGGTCCTACACCTGGGTCGGAGCAATCCCAGGCACGGCTACAGACTGGGCAAAGAGATTCAGAGCGGCCCTGCAGAGAAGGACTTGGGGGTGCTGGTCGATGAGAAAATGAACATGAGCCGGCAGTGTGTGCTCGCAGCCCAGAAAGCCAACCGTATCCTGGGCTGCATCAAAAGGAGTGTGACCAGCAGGTCGAAAGACGTGATCCTGCCCCTCTACTCTGCTCTTGTGAGACCTCACCTGGAGTATTGTGTGCAGTTCTGGTGTCCTCAACATAAAAAGGACATGGAACTGCTGGAACAAGTCCAGAGGAGGGCCACGAGGATGATCAGGGGACTGGAGCACCTCCCATATGAAGACAGGCTGAGGAAGTTGGGGCTTTTCAGCCTGGAGAAGAGAAGGCTGCTTGGAGACCACATAGCAGCCTTCCAGTACCTGAAGGGGGCCTATAGGGATGCTGGGGAGGGACTCTTTGTCAGGGACTGTAGTGACAGGACAAGGGGTAATGGGTTAAAACTTAAACAGGGGAAGTTTAGATTGGATCTAAGGAGGAAATTCTTTCCTGTTAGGGTGGTGAGGCACTGGAATCGGTTGTCCAGGGAGGTTGTGAGTGCTCCATCCCTGGCAGTGTTCAAGGCCAGGTTGGATGAAGCCTTGTGTTGGATGGTTTAGTGAGAGGTGTCCCTGTCCATGGCAGGGGGGTTGGAACTAGATGATCTTGAGGTCCTTTCCAACCCTAACCATTCTATGATTCTATGATAGGACAAGGGGTGACAGGTTCAAACTGGAAAAGGGAAATTCAGGTTGGAGATAAGGAAGAAGATCTTTATGTGAGGGTGGTGGGAAACTGGAATGGGTTGCCCAAGGATGTTGTGAATGCCCTATCTCTGACAGTGTTCAAGGCCAGGCTGGATGGAGTCTTGGGTGACATGGTCTAGGGTGCAATGTCCCAAAGCCCTGAGAACCCACCATGTGGAGCAGTGCTATGCAGCCGTCTTTGCTCTCCAGCCCTGTGATGCAGGAGGGAAAGAACCTCGTGCACAGGACATCATCTTTGCAGCACAGGACACCGATGGTGTTGAAGACAAAGGGGAGGCATTTCCTGTCCCTCAGTTGCAAAGAGTACAAGAGGATGGTCTTTTGCACAGAGTCCTCTACCACATGCTGTGGAAAGGAGGTAACCCACGAGAGCTGCCTGTAGTTGAGAGGCTTGATCTTGATGTTGCCTACAAGGAGGAGGAGCATGGTCACGGCCAAGATTCTGTACAAGATTCCATGTGGAATGCCCAAGAAGCAGCAGCTCTTGGGGAATGAGTTGTATGGGGGAGCTTAAGGCATTGCCCATCCTTTGGAGGCAATTCCCAAAGGGGAGGATGTCCATTGCCTCCTCACCAAGGATAACCATGGAGGGGAACGTGAAATCCTGCAGACACAATGTGTCCCAATCCAGCTGGAAGACAGGTCTTCGGACCACATAGACCTCTTCTTTACCATGGAATCGTTCTTGTACCATAGCAAAGGTACTGAGTCCTGCGAGCAGGACACCCTGCCTAAGGAAGAGACATGAAGGCTGATGGAGTGCTTTAGAGATGGGAAAAGGGAAAGCTTTGGGAAAAGGCTCCCGTTCTCCATTGGGTTTCTTCCCCTTGGCTAACAGACAAGATCCCAGGCATTCCCTGAACAGGGAATACCAATTCCTGGGCTTATCCTTGCCATGTCCTCAGCACATGTGGGCACATGGGCTTGTCTTGGTGTTCTTCCATGATGTTTGGTGTTCTTGCTGCTCTTCCATGATTCTCAGGAAAAGATTGCTTCCCATGGCCCACACTCTACATGGCAAAGGGGTACCAGCCCCCCAGCCCACCTTGTCCAGCTTCAGCTTCCCCAGGATGTACATAGACACAGCATCCCAGAGAGCTACAACCTCTGCAAAGCAAAGGAAAGAGATGTCAGGCTCCACGGCCACCCAGCTCTTTTCCACAGTGACCATCCCCAT
This sequence comes from Lathamus discolor, assembly GCF_037157495.1. Taxonomy (NCBI): domain Eukaryota; kingdom Metazoa; phylum Chordata; class Aves; order Psittaciformes; family Psittacidae; genus Lathamus; species Lathamus discolor. Next base: position 1,136,866 of record NW_027069096.1, on the reverse strand, counting down.
TCCAACCCATGGGGAAGGTCCACAGTGACCATCCTCATTCCAACCCATGGGGAAGGTCCACAGTGACCATCCCCATTCCAGCCCATAGGAAGATGCTCACCCATGGTGGAGAGCTGCAGGAGCATGGGAAACAAGATGCTGAGCTCCAGGCTGATGCTCATGTTGCAGGATCCCTCCATCCTGCTGCCTGCTCGGCCTCACCTTGTGGAAGGGGATGTTCTCTGCATCTCCTGGCCCACAGCTTCTCTCCAGCCCTTCTGGTGTCAGTGAGGGTGCCCCCTGAAAAGCCCCACTGAGTGCAGAGCTGTGACTTCAGCCATGGCAATGGGAGGTGCATTGTGAGAGCTGCAGGGGGACACAGAGATAGTTCCTTAGGACAAGAGGGTACTGTCTAAGGAACCATCATCCCTTTTGTCCAATGGCCTCATCCCAAAATCTCAAATGCCCCTGGTACCAACCGCTGGGCAGAGGGTTTGGGATCACTGCAGCTGGGCAAGGGATGGGATCGCTGGGATCAGAGAAGCATGGAATGGGTTGGAAAGGACCTGAACATCATCCAGTTCCAACCCCCTGCCATGGGCAGGGATGCCTCGCACTAGACCACATCACCCAAGGCTTCATCCAACCCAGCCTTGGACACTTGGCTTGGTTGAGCTTCATGAGGTTGGCCTTGGCCACCTCTCAAGCATGTCCAGATCCCTCTGGATCCCATCTCTTCCCTCCAGCATGTCACCCAAAGCACATAACTTAGGATCTAGCACAGGAAGGGACATAGTGGGGAAAGCTTGGACCAAATGTAACAGGGCTTGAGCTCGGAAGCAACCCGACGGCTCCTTCCTCCTGCCTTTTCCTATCACTGTCTGCTGCCCTGACCAAAGCAATAAAGTGGGGTGACATAAATGAGGTCACAAAGTGCCCCATTTTGACCCGTTGCCAGGGTAACCCATCTGGGTTCTAGACTGAAGCTGTGGGAGAAACTGCTGCAGGGCCATGAGCCAGGGCTGCCACCCAAAGCAGCATCCCTGCACCCCAACATGCTGTGTGTGGGGATCCTTCCACCTGAGGCTCAATAAAGTTGGGGTTTGGCGTCATTTAGGGGTACCAACAGTGTTGGGAGGGATGGAGATGTTTGGGGCTGTGTGGGTTTGAGGTACAAGGTGGATTTTGGGGTGTTTCACAGGTACCATGGGGATTGGAAGGGATAAAGATGCCTGGGGTTGGTAGAGTTTTGGAGTACCATGTGGTTTTGGGGTGGCATAGGGGTACCAGGATGGATGGAGATGCCTGGAGCAGGGTGGGTTCTGGGTACCAGATGGGTTATGGGATGCATGAAAGGTACCAGGGCTATAGTGGGGGAGCAGGAATGTTGGGAGTGATGGAGATGCCCGGGACTGAGGTGAACCAGGACCCCTGTGTAAAGACACAGAGAAGGGAAGAGAAGAGAAGAGAAGAGAAGAGAAGAGAAGAGAAGAGAAGAGAAGAGAAGAGAAGAGAAGAGAAGAGAAGAGAAGAGAAGAGAAGAGAAGAGAAGAGAAGAGGAGAAGAGAGTGTGTACACACTATTTTCAGATTTAACAGGAGGAATCCTTACTTAAGATATGCACATTTTCTCACATTGCATTTAATAGCAATTAAGAAATACAATTAGTATAGTTCTCACAGCAGGAAGTATTTGTAACACCTACCTCTGGGTCACAAGTCAGGTTTACATACTTGCACAGTGTTTGATTAGCCATTACTTTATACACACGTTCTCCTGATGTAGCCAGAAAACCGAATGAGGTGTTTTAAGGAGGAATCACAGAGCTGTGGGCTTTGAGCAATTCAAGAGTCTGCAGTGGGTAACCACGAGCTCTAAGACACTTGTGCTGGTAACAGAAAAACTGCTTTTGCTATGCAGAGATGTGTATGAAGGGTCACAGACAAGACTGAATACTTTCATTACTTACAGAACCAAGGCAGACTTCATCCCAGAGCTGTATGCCATGGCCAGAATGTCTTTACATCTTTATCATTTCTATCACTCCACTTTGATCAGCAGCACTACAATCAACATTATCAATTTGCCATGTTCCAGCCTGTCTTCTGCTTCCTCCTTCTCCATTACTGCTTCAGAGATCCAGCTCTTTCCAGGCCACAAACCCATTTCAATCACATCTTGCTGCAGTAATAACCCTTTATTTCCTTGTCTCACTCTGCTCAGTTCATACGCTCTTCCACCGAATCCTACACACCATCACCCTCAAGTGATCTTTCCATCCTGCTGAAAAACTACAGAATGTTATCACTTCCCAGCAGGAAGTTTATGAACTTCCTGAAATCCTTCTACCTGTCAAGGTTGTGAACAAAATTGCTGCAGAGCGTTAACAGTGTTCCTGGATTGTCATGAACAGGAACTAAAGAGGATAATTCAGTGCTGCCAAAATTAATTGCTATGCTTTAACTGCACAGTAGCATAAGACAGGAAACAGGTACCTGGACGAATGCAGAACTTCAGTATTTCCTAATCCCATTACAAAAATCCTAAACCCTGACTCCTGAGAACCATAACATCAACAGAGATGGCAGAAAACTAAAAGCAAGTGAACACAGATAAACTCAGAGCTAACTCCATGTGCTCTAAAAGACCCCTCCTTCTGAGGCCTATGATGCCTTAGGCAATTTGCAATGAAATCCAAGCGAGTGTTAAGTCCATTTCTCCTTTCTTATATTCCCATTAAAACAAACCCAAACCAAACTCAAACCAGAACTAAGAGTTGGCACTGGATAAACCAGGAACCACTGTGAATAAAGCCTATCCAGATTTCAGAAAACACAAAATGAAGAGGCCTCCCAACTCTCACATCCTGCTCTGCTTTCCTCTATATTAAGCTGAAAAGAAGAGCCTTGGACTACACCACATTACAATGTCTGGTCATGGAATTCTCCTTTTCTCTCTGCAGATTTATGCATGTCCAGACAAAAGGTTGACTTGGAGCGATAAGGATCCAGTCTTTCCTAAATTAAAAGCCCCAGCCAAAACAACACCACTCCTCTACCACTAGTATATGTCTCTCTGGAGACAATTCAATGACAGAGCAAAGCTGGCAGCTGTAGGTCTTAGGCTCCTATTAACAGTGTCCTACACTTGGTACACACCTCCTTGCACTAAGGATACATGGTGCCGCTAACAGCGTATGTACTCTTAAGGCAGGAGCTGGGAGATAAGAGATGTCTTACTACAAAAGAGAAAGCTCTTATAAGCACAATGCAATGGCGATCCAGATCCGATTCCTTAGGAAGATCAGCATCAATATGATTATGACCTCAACACCACAAATTTTTATCACTAGAAACAAACAAAAGTTAGATTTATCAAGAACCAAACCAATAGGCTGCCTCTGTAATTCCCCTCTTCCACCCCCTCCCACCCCCACCCCCCTTGTGTTTTGCACTGTTGTTCATGATCTCGATAGAATTCTCTGCTGGAGCAGCTCTTTCCTTCTCTCACTGTGGCTGCAAATCTTCAATCCCATTTCATAGCTATGTGGGGAAATTCTACATGCCCAGAGTTTGTCAGAATGGGCAGGACCCTGACAGTTCATCCTTAACAAATGCTGCTTTTCATAACAAGCATTTTTCATGTTTATACTCTAATGCTGCTCATCTGTATTATTTAGATACAACAAATAAAAAGGAGATGAAGAGTCAACTTTTCCTGAAAAGTGCAGTTTTCTGATACTCCTCTAACATGTAGATGTACTTAAATCAATAGGCTTGTCTGAGCCTTAGCTTGGCGTGAGCTCCTTTCCCCTCATTTGAGTAAAAAAAAAATTAAGAGGCTAAGACAGTACAGTTTTGGACAAATGATTTTCACCTTCCAGTTGTGCTGCTGGAATCACACAAACTCGCTCTAAGGTTAGACAGCTGAGAGCACCATGTCCAAGAACATTTCCTCTCTTAGTTGTGAACATGTTTGATTCATAACCCAGATCTTGTTTAAAGAGTCAGCTTCTGTCTGATTTCTATTTGTGTCAGTTCAAATCCTACTGCTGCAATAGGAAGTAAAAGAATTCTCTGGACTCCACATCGAGAAGGCAGAGTCTTAAATGCCTGAAGCATACCTCCTCTGACCCTGAGACACATCCCTTAATTCTGGGTGCCTCAGAGGGTTAGACAACATTTAAACCAGCCCAGCAGTTGTGGATGGTTACACACAGCAGGACCTGTCCCCCCCCCAGCTGAAACCAAGAAGTTTTGCGGAGTGAGAGGAAGACAGAGGGATGCTCAGTGTCAGCCTCAGGTCAGCCTCCAAGAAAATTCAGTGACCCGAATGTAAACAGGTCTACAAAAGATGCACAGTTATTAATCTCATTTCTGGGCCCCTCAAGGAAGGAGCATAAACAAACTGAGAGAGAAAAATGCCCCTCCTTATCTTCATTGGACTTAATTATTGTCTTCTGCTTCCCCATTGTGAAGACTGAACACACAGGAAGCAGAATGCTAGTAACACAAGCCTTTTTCACTCTCATCACTAGTGCAACTGCATTATGTCCCCTTACAAATACACTAGTAGCCTTGCAGAAAAAGTAGATTTTTGTACTATACAAAGAAAGAGAATTCTGTTTGGAAAAACATAAAAATACCCATTAGAATCTTGCATTAAAATCCAGTACCAAGAAGTGGCATAATCTTCAAAAATTCTTACTCCAATTGATTTTGCATCCAGGACGTTAGTGATGCTGCTGAGAAAAGACAAGACTGCTAATAGCAGAGAAGCAGAAAACAGCTCAGTGAAGCAAAAGGAGGACTTCTTGGAGTTGTTTTCCTATCCTGCAAAGTGCTTGCCCATATTAATGTTTTCCTAAGAAGACATGAAAGATCTTCTTATCAAAGAACAAAGTAGCTGTAGAAGCCAGAAGAAGGAAACTTCCTAAGGTGCGGGTGTTAGCACTGCTGGTAAGGTGCTAGAATGTGGTAGCCTCAGATTGAGAGGTAAGAAAAGGTACCTCTGTGCTCCAGACAGGCTGAGGATGGAGAGCAGCTGGAAAAGGGAGGCTATTGCAGCGGTTTTCTCTCATCCTGGTTGCTACCCAGGATTGGAGATGCTTGCTGTCCATCTGCAACGGGTGTGCAGTCTGGCATCAGAACCCAGTGATATCAGAATAAACTCCACAACTCGTTAAAGTTGTATGCGTTTATTCAGCTGAAGGCGCATGGGGGATTGCTCCTCCAAAGGCATGTGCGCCTCAGTGTCATTTTTCCTCTACATTTATCCTCTAAAATCATACACATGTATTTAGTTGCACAACACGCCTATACATATTTATGTTCTATCCCTGCTTCGTATTATAATGAGCTCAAAGGTCCTCCTGGTGGTCTTGGGCAGGTGTCTCCAGATGAAGTAAACAAGTCTTCCTCAGGCCTGAACTTTTCACCCTTGGTCTTCACGCATGCTCTTTAGGAGCTTGGATGAGTCTGGTCTATGTCCAAATGATTTTTGCTGAAACCTAAATACCTATTTTCCTTATTAGGAGTTTATGTTCTGGTACTGCCTGGTAAGGCACGATAAGTATTTGCTGAGCAATATATCTGTTAAGCAAGCTGTGTAACTTAAGCAATACCTTCTTGTACACAATAGTCCACATCACCAGGACATTGCCTTTGGACCTTTAGACATGTGCTAAAAACAGAAGCATGCTGATGAGGTGAGATACCAAAGCACTAGGACAGTCCACGGTAGTAGAAAGGCCATTGTAGGAAGGAAGAGCTGAGGCTATTACTGGCTGGCCCGAGTCCTGCTGCATGAGGACTTCAATTTGAACCTCCTTTAACTTTCCTTGGTACTAATTTTGGCTAGGAAAACCAAGTGGAATGTTTTAAAAAATGACAGTCATTCTGAGGCACACTAAAGTTTTCGGCTCCTTGCGCATTTCTGCATACCACAGTGCTGGTTTTCCTTACTGGAACTTTGCAAGTGGTCAGGCACAGAAACCATCTACTAGCAAGTCTTGTCTGGGTACCATCAGCCATTTACTACAACAGATTCTGATCTTTGTTTTTCAATTCCTAAATTATTTCACAGTCTCAGAATCCAACACGCAAGCACTTAAGAAGGGTAAAAGATACTTTGCAGCTTCTCTGAAATTGGTTACATTTCTTGTTTTCCCTCTTCCATTTTTGAACGTAGTCTGATTTGCCACAGTTAACACACCATTCTTCATGGAGAAGTCTGGGAAGCACCTCTTAAGAACTATTCAAAATACCAAAAGAAAGCAGAAATGTTTTACCTCACATCAAGTGAGCTCCACTTTTGTCCCTTGTCTTTTGTAGCATATTTAAACAATTGCAGAGTAAAGGTCAATTGTTTTTCAGCTGATTATCTAATGGAATGTTGACTTTGAGATCTCTTGGAAGAGCCATTCTATTCAAAATTAGAATTTTATGCTCAGGGACTTTTTGTCCCAGCTCAGGCATGGTGGGAACACAGCTGTCAACTGGAGATTCTAGGTGCTACCTAATAACAACAGTAGTGTCTGTAGCACTTCAAGAACATGTAATAAACACAGAACTTACTCTCTGTCATTATCTGGCCAGCCTGCAAAAACTGCAGCTTCTTCTTCATGAATTGTATTAGCACCCAAAACAATACATAACAGCGTCAGTTCCTCATATACTCATTTATGTTGCCCTGCTCTTTGCTCCACCAAATCCTTGTTTTCATTCCAAAGGGAAGAGCAGGTCAGTCCCCCTACACAGCTGTACTTCAACTTTATGTACTGGTTCTGCACTTTCCTTATCAGGTTCCAATAAGCACTGATGCCTGGGCTCAATATTCAGCCTGCAATATCTACCCCCCTAGTTATTCTCAGGAAACAATTAACTAACATGTCTCTTTTCCTCCCTCTGTAATCTTCACATTTGGCTGCAGTCTAAAAGAAGATAATAGTTTCTTTGCAAATGATTTTCTGTCCTTTAGGTCTGTACATATTTTTTGTACAGATTTTTAGTGTTTTATCGTTTCATCCATTATTTTCCATTTTGACAGCCTGTGCCTGTCTTACACAATCTCTATTTTAAAGCATGGAAAAATTAACAGTAGTAAAAGGATTTGTATGAGCTTCTAGGTTAGTGACAGATATTCTAGAGCTCTGAGACCTCTGCTTGTCTACTCAGAAACACCTGCTGACCACATTGACAAAACCAGCTTTTTGTCCCCTTAATTACTCTGCCTCCCTGCATAGGCAGCACTATGCACAGCACTGAAAAGCAAGCTGCCCTGTAACTGGGCTGAAGTGCCACCTGAGCTTCAACAGCTGCCCAGATAAACCTTCCTGCAGTCGTGGCATTTCCCTCATGCCAACAGATTGGGCTGGGTTAGGTGCTCACATGTTTTGGAAGGAACAGTTTGCGCTGTAAAGCATTTCTTATCACTGATGATTCAAGAGCAAGAAAGAGCTCAGACTGACCCAATCACACCCCAGTGTCCATGGATGCCTCTCTAGAAAAAATTATGATCATAGAATCATAGAATAGTTAGGGTTGGAAAGGACCTCAAGATCATCTAGTTCCAACCCCCCTGCCACAGTCAGGGACACCTCACACTAATCCATGTCACCCAAGGCTTCATCCAACCTGGCCTTGAACAATACAGGGATGGAGCACTCACAACCTCCCTGGGCAACCCATACCAGTTCCTCACCACCATAACAGGAAATAATTTCCTCCTTATATCCAATCTAAACTTCCCCTGTTTAAGTTTTAACCAATTACCACTTGTCCTGCCACTACAGTCCCTGACAAAGAGTCCCTCCCCAGCATCCCTATAGGCCCCCTTCAGATACTGGAAGGCTGCTATGACATCTCCACACAGCCTTCTCTTCTCCAGGCTGAACAGACCCAACTTTCTCAGCCTCTCTTCATACGGGAGGTGCTCCAGTCGCTGATCATCCTCGTGGCCCTTCTCTGGACTGGTTCCAACAGTTGCATGTCCTTTTTATGTTGAGGACACCAGAACTGCACACAATAACCCAGGTAAGGTCTCACAAGAGCAGAGTAGAGGGGCAGGATCACCTCCTTCGACCTGCTGGTCACGATCTTTTTGATGCACCCCAGGATACGGTTGGCTTTCTGGGCTGTGAGCGCACACTGCCGGCTCATGTTCATTTTCTCATCGACCAGCACCCCCAAGTCCTTCTCTGCAGGGCCGCTCTGAATCTCTTCTTTGCCCAGTCTGTAGCCGTGCCTGGGATTGCTCCGACCCAGGTGTAGGACCTTGCACTTGTCGTGGTTGAAATTCATAAGGTTGGCATCAGCCCACCTCACAAGTGTGTCAAGGTCCCTCTGGATGGCATCCCTTCCCTCCAGCATATCAGCCGGACCACACAGCTTGGTGTCATCGGCAAACTTGCTGAGGGCGCACTCAATCCCAGTGTCCATGTCAGCGACGAAGATGTTAAACAAGACTGGTCCCAACACCAATTCCTGAGGGACACCACTCGTTTCCGGTCTCCAGCCGGACATCGAGCCATTGACCACAACTCTTTGTGTGCGGCCATCCAGCCAGTTCTTTATCCACCGAGTGGTCCATCCATCAAATTGATATCTCTCCAATTTAGAGAGAAGGATGTCATGTGGGACAGTGTCAAACGCTTTGCACAAGTCCAGGTAGATGACATCAACTGCTTTACCCTTGTCCATCAGTTCTGTAGCCCCATCATAGAAGGCCACCAAATTGGTCAGGCAGGATTTCCCCTTAGTGAAGCCATGCTGGCTGTCACCAAGCACCTTGTTGTTTTTCATGTGCCTTAGCGTGCTGTCCAGGAGAATGTGCTCCAAGATTTTACCAGGCACAGAGGTGAGACTGACTGGTCTGTAATTCCCCGGGTCTTCCATTTTCCCCTTCTTGAAAATGGGGGTTATATTTCCCTTTTTCCAGTCATCAGGAACTTCACCTGACTGCCAAGATTTTTCAAATATGATGGCCAGTGGCTTAGCAACTTCATTCGCCAGCTCCTTCAGGACCCGCCGATGGATTCCATCAGGTCTCATGGACTTGTGCACTTTCAGATTTTTAAGATGGTCTCGAACCAGATCCTCTCCTACAGTGGGCCCAAGGTCTTCATTCTCACAGTCCCTGCGTCTGCCTTCTAAGACTTGGGTGGTGCAGTCAGAGCCTTTGCCAGTGAAGACCGATGCAAAGAAGTCATTCAGAACCTCAGCCTTCTCCAAATCCAGGGTAGACAGTTCTCCCGAGAGCTTCCTCAGGGGGCCTATGTTGTCCCTAGTCTGTTTTTTGTTTGCTACGTACCTGTAGAATCCCTTCCTGTTACCCTTAACATCCCTAGCCAAGTTTAATTCTAACTGGGCCTTAGCCTTCCTAACCTGGTCCCTAGCTTCCCGGACAACATCCCTGTACTCTACCCAGGCTGCCTGTCCTTGCTTCCACTTTTTATAAGCCTCTTTTTTCATTTGAATTTTCCTCAGCAGCTCCTTACCCATCCAAGGAGGTCTCCTGGCCCTCCTGCCGCACTTCCTTCTAGTTGGGATGCAGCACTCCTGAGCTTGTAGCAGGTGATCCTTGAATATCAACCAAGAGTCTTGGGCCCCCCTGCCCTCCAGGGCTATATCCCATGGAACCTTACGAAGCAGGCTCCTGAAGAGGCCAAAGTCTGCTCTTTTGAAGTCCAGGGCAGTGAGCTTGCTACACGCTCTTCTCACTGTCCTGGGGATCTCAAATTCGACCATCTTGTGATCAAGAGGTAAGGCAGCAATGACTGGGCGATCATTCCTTGCCTCCCCCTTACTTTTCTCTTAAAGAAGAGTAAGAATTTAACACAACTAACATAGCTGAATTGCAAGGTGGTTTAGAGATGGGAGAAATAACACAGTACATTTGAGTCCAAAATCTGTTCCACGAAAGACAGGCTTCTTTTCCTAGGTAAATTACTGAGAAGCTCTACATAACTCAGGAGCCTTAAGAACTGGTTTGAGACACTTTGCTCCACTGCTTTGGAGTACTTAAGTACTAAAGGATACTTGCCACAGTACTGCAACCACACAGGTAGCTGCAGATACTATGCAAATAGTAATCACTGAAAGAGTTAGGGTTCTGATGTGCATATAAGATGTTCATCCCTGACCAAATCACTGTCAAAGCATATGTATGGGACAACTCCTTATGTGGTGAAATCAGAATAATTCAAAGCTTTGCTGTAGCTCAGTAAAATCATGTGCATTACAGATTGCTTGAAGAAGAAAAAGTATTCCATCACCTCCTGATACATACAGACCTTGCGAGGACTCTTCAAACCAGGTTTGCAGAACTGCTTCAAGCTATTCCACTGATCAGGTTTGTATCTGTAGGAAGCCTGAACATCAGTGTAGGTCACAAACCTGCCTGGGCACTTAGAGACAGAAGCTGCAAGAAAAGAAGACACACTGCAGGTAGAGAAGGGTAAGGAAAGTCAGTGCAATCAAAAAGCAAGAAAAAAGGCCGCTTGTAAAAGTGCCCCATTTTATGGAAATGCCTTCAGTAATGTTTACTGCAGCATTTGGAAAGGGACACAATGCACTCATGATTTCCTAGGCAAGTACTTCTCAAACTCTGGTAAATACTTTCAAAGTCTCTCCCCTTCCCTGGCACATTGAGCACCGCCTGTATCTCTGTCAGCTCCACGCATCCCGGTGTATCTGCAGAGCTTCCAGTCTGCTGGGGGAAAAAAAACCCACACTTTTTTTTTAACAGCAGGAAAAAAACATCTGCTGGGTCCTCCTCTGCTCCCCTCAGCAGCCATGTCCTGAGTGAGGCAGTGCAGTCGCTGCTTTCACAGTCCACACCTCATGTCTTTCTAGAACATTTGTAAGGAAAACTTTATTTGGAAAAGGTCTCGTGCAGCTAAAATTCTTCAACCCTTCTACGCAGTCTCTTCAGTCAAACACAGCTCTACGGTTTTGTGTCAATGACTCAGAAGTGACTTTACTACTGACTAATGATGAATCTCCCCTGGTTACAAAGCAGGAAGGGTGCACATGCCAGGAATGAAATTCTGAGCACTTGAGGTACAGCCATTATAAACCAGATTTATGTGAGAAATCAGGCAAGGAGTTGGGTTTGATGGAAACATCCACTCAGAAGTTAGGTTTCATGGAATGGAGAAGCAGTTGTCCCATTGCCCCCGAAGGCTCTTCTGGGCTCTGGAACCATGCAAGTGTACAGCCGGTCTGACTCCTTAGTGCTCCTAAACACTCCTGCGTAGTCTGAAGTCCATCTGTTTAGCAAGTTTCAGCCTTTTCCAGAAGGCTGTTCACAGCTTCCAGAGCTGTGCTAACCAAACATGCTTTGCAAAGCTCTGCTATCCAAGTACCAGAGGACATCATGCACGAAGCTGTGCTTCACCTCAAGGGATTCCATCATACATGATTCACCTGAGGGACTTTTGCAAAAAGATCTTGTACTAATCCTCAGAACAGGGCAGATGCTGCAAGAGGTCTTTCTACACGGGTGCTACAGTCCTGCGCACTTACCCACAGGCCAAGGAACAAAGAAGTTTTGTCTTGCTGGGACAACAGGTAACTAACAAGTATAAACTTTAACCTTGGCTTCTCACCTATGAAACAGGCAGTGAAACATACTGTCTGTGGATCCAGTGAACTGTAATAACAGTTTGCAAATCCAGTGTCTTACTCAAGAACTGAAGCTCTTCCCACACCAGTTCTTGTTTTTTTTTCCCTCCCGCTGTTTGATATGAACAAGACAGGAACGAAAGACCTTGTTTGCAGATCAAAAGAGGAATTATCAAAAGAGCCTTTTCACAAGAGACTGGAGAATTAACCATCTGCAGGAGCAAACAACCAAAACCATTCTCTGCTTTGGAGATGTTGTACATTTGGAAATAAACAAAATAACTACTCTGCTCCCCCAAACTCTCCTTCAACAAGTATTTCATCTTACTCAATTCATGACCACTGCCAACTTGCCCACAGCTCCAGTGACATCCCACACAATGACCTCAGGATTTCTGAACAGGCTCGACTGTTCCAGTAACAGAGTCTAAAGACTGCAGGGTAACAGTGTTAGTGTCTGCATGTGAACAGATGAGGATTCCTGGAACAAACCTGCTGCTGACAGAGAAAGTTTCCATTCCAACAGCAGCTGGTGAGTGTTAAGAGGGTTCTTGCTCTTCCCTGATGGAGATTTCCAGCTCTTCAGCTGTGTCAAATAGTCCATAAGGTCACACTGATAGGCCAGAAACATCTATCAAGGACGGGGATCAGGAATAAGGACAAGCTGGAATGGGAAGCATTTTTAAATGACAGTCAAATAAAGACAGTTAATATTTGGAATCAGAAAATTGGTGACCATGTAACAACCCTCATCCAAATTAATACCAGACTTCACTGAATTTTATCAACATGGCCAAGACCACACTCGGTAACCTGCAGTTTAGTTACACAGTACAATAACTCTGGCAGCAAAGTTGGATCAGAGCAGCCCTTCACCTAAGTCCTCTGACCTACCCCATGCCATACGTTGTTGCCTCAGAAGACGGAACAGATGAACATAACTGTTTGTGCAATTGTTCAACAAAGCAGGTCAGTGAAACGGTCTCATGGAAAAACATCAGCAGGATGATGTTAACCCACACAAGCTCAGTGACTGGGTTTATTTCACAGCTCCATTGGATGCTGCAGCACAGCCAAGGGAGTACGAATTGTGGAACACGGCAAGAACAAGCTTTCGAGATCTTCACTTTGCAAAGTGCCACAGGCAGTAATCATACCCAAATACTCCTGTCACTGGGGATATGCACATCTTCTTGAACACGTCTACTTTGGAAAAACCTAGATGTCAATTGGAAGTATTTTCTGCATGTACTGATTACTACTCAACATCTGCTTGTGATGAATTCGTAAGTTACAAATTGCTGCGTTCAGCTAAACAGACTGTTTTGGGGTTTTTTGTCAGCTCTTATCCAAAATACTCAATCTTGTGCATTTCTGTGTATTTCTTCTGACCACCATAGGCTACAGAGACCGTGTGCTACAGGTCATCTATAAACCAACCATGTTACATTTTGAAGGATATGATTTTTTAAATCAAACAAATGTATGTCTATTTCTTAAGCACCATGACTAAGAGGCAGGGAGAATACATTATCTCGGTACTTCACTCACCTGTGTTGTAGGGCACTGTAGGTTTATTAACACTATGGGGCTGGCACATTTCAGAATGTTGAAGTGAAACAGAATGATCTTATTCCTATGGAAGTGGACATAAGTAATGTTAGGATTATGGGTGCTTGTACATCCTACCATTCAAAACCTGACAGCACATATTGATATTTAAATTCTACTATTGTGATTGGTGATACTGCAAACACAAAACAAAACAAAAACCCCCAAACAACTCCCAAGCAGACCCTGGGTGTTTCATACCAAGGCATCTCTGAAACCAGAAGCATTTGGTCTAAAGAACTATGATAGCTAAAGAATGCTAACTTTTGAGGTGTTTTCACAGCACGGTTTTAAGCTGAAACAACCCAGGCACTGTTACAGGCATCTGTATTCCTGCCTCTGAGAAGTGAAGTCTGTAAAATACCCCTGCAAAAACTCTGTGGCTCCTCTGCTTGCACTGAACATACTGTGTGCGCACTGCGTGCGAAATCACTATCAGCACTGTGAAAGCTGCCTGTTTCTGGCTGGTCAGAAGGTGGCACCAAAATCAACCAAAAGCTTTTTACAGCTGAAACCCGAAAGCAGCTGGCCAGGAAACAGAATTATAATAATAGCATCTGCTCCTAACCCTGATAAACCTCCTGTGATGTAAAGAAGGGAAAGTCTGAGGAGTTTGCACCCCAGATCCTCACACTTGACAGCTTCTGGAATTTCACTGCCCAGTCAAGCTCCCTTTAAAACTGGGGTTAGCTCAACTGCCTAATATTTTACAAGGTTAAACTGTTTTCACTAAGGTCTATTCTATGGTGCACTGGTAACAAACCACGCATCCTGGCAAAACCAGTTTCACTAACATTAGCTGTGATTTCTTCAAATCCACAGAGTAAACTTTTGGACTGAAATGTCATTGCTCTTCAACAGTTTCTTGACAGTGCTCATGACTACTCCCCACTGAGATTGCTGTAAATGCTTGTTCCAAGAACAAGACTCAAAACACAGAGACTGTGATCACTTTCCAAGGAAAACTTCTCAGAATAAGGCCTTAGGGACTCAGAAAAACCATAGTCCTGGGTTAGCCTTTCACAGTGCTTAATTTCAGAAAACCCTGACAATGACAGCAGTGAAGGCATGACGAGCACATCCCAAGCCTCCACTTTCAGGGACCAGAGGGACTTGTTCAGAGGGGCCTCCTGGCCTACTGCCATGAACACTCTTGCTTTCCCAGTAGGTTGCATTATGTCTCTTTTGGCTTATATTTTTATGAGAAACTATTCAACGTAGCCAGAAAGTGCCAAAATGCAGTCTCAGCAGCTGTATTATTCTCCAGCAATTGTATAGATGGAGGGGCATTTATGGATAGGTACTGGATATCACATTGTAAAAAATAACCAAAGGGAAGTCTTGATTAACAAAGAGAAAGAAGGAATGGGAGTGTAACAAAGGAGAAGAAGGAATGGGAGTGGATAGATCATCTCTACAACAGCTGATTCCCTCAGAGACAGGATGCCTTTCTCTAGTGAAGTCCACCTGGCCAAACGACTCATAACATTGTTTTTGTAAGGAAACCTTTCTTTCACAACTGCCAAGTGCCACTTCCAAAGGATGAGGAACCGTTTCTATTTTGCAATTGCTTTGTCATCAGATCTGGAGGCAATTTTTCCTTTGAAGGTGCTGGGTAGTGTTGAACAGGGCTCTGTAAGCATAGGCCAAGCCACAGCACATTGCCATGATTTGTCCCTCTCTGGTATGACCAGGATGACAACACACCTCATTTAAGTGTTTTACTATTTTTTCCAGATTTTGCACTTGTTCAGTGGTGAAGTTCAAAAGCGCTGGAGGGGCCCACTGGCCTAGATACTTGCCCATACTCTCCCACACACCCTGCCACTCATGACTGTCCAGCCTCGGGGAAAATCTCTTGGTCCTCCTATATCATCGTCTAACCCAAAACAAGACCTAAATCCGACTCTGCTTAACTTTTGAGATGGTTGTGGGTAAAACACGAAATGGTTGTGGGTAAAACATACTCTCTATGTGTGCCAACATGGTGATCCCCATCACAATCAGCAGGCAGGTCTCAAGGGTACACAAAGCCCATTCAAAACCTTCAGAATTCTCAAATGATGCTGGAAATATTCTGGTGGGGGGGCTGGGAAGGTAACTGAATGTCTCTTTCCTACGTTGACCACCTGAGGAGGGGAAAAAACGTGTAATTGCTAAACACTTCTATTATATACCTCCCAAAGTATAGAGGTGGTGACCACACTGGGAATGCAAGCCAGATCAGTTCCATGATCAATGATTCTATTGTATTACAAGTCAGTACCATAAAGTACAGTGAAACAAGAACCTTAGCCCAAGCCCCCCAGACGACAAACACTAAAACAGCAAATACTGGCTGTAAGTAAGGTATGATATGCTGAAATTCTGAGATCAAGAGCAACAACTTTGAGAACCAATAAATCAGCATTGCGATGAGTGACTATTAATCTGGAACAATGAATGCTTATCACAAATACAATTAGACACACTCCGGTCAGATCTGTCATTATCTCAGCCTTTTGTGCCCCATGTTGGATGCCACAAAGAACTGTTGTGGTTTAAGCCCAACCGGCAACCCAGAACCATGCAGACGCTTGCTCACTCCCTCCCCCTTCCTCTCCCTGCTCCCAGAGGGATAGGGAGAAGAATCGAAAGAATGTAACTCCCACAGCTTGAGATAAGAACAGTCCAGTAACTGAGGTGTAACACAAAACCACTACTGCTACCACCAATAATAATAATGATAAGGGAAATAACAAGGGAAGAGAATACAACCGCTCACTACCTGCTGACCGATACCCAGCCCGACTGAGAACTGACCTAGCCCTTCTGGGTAACTGCCCCCAGTTTCTATACTGGGCATGACATGCTGTGGCATGGAATACCTCTTTGGCTAGTTTGGGTCAGGTGTCCTGTCCCTGCTTCTTCCCAGCTTCCCTTCCTCCCTGGCAGAGCATGAGACTCAGAAAGTCCTTGATCAGAGTAAACATTTCTGAGCAACAAGTAAAACCTTCAATGTTATCAGCATTGTTCCCAGGCTGAAAGTCAAAAACACAGCACTGCACCAGCTACTAAGAAGGAGAAAAATGACTGCTACTGCTGAACCTAGAACAAATGGGCTGTTAAAAACTAAACTGAGATCAACAGGTGGTGGGACTTCCAAACATTGGGCTACACATTTAGCAAAAGCCACGTGGTTGGTCAACACTAGGGGATCTGCCAACAGGGCTGGCTCAGCCCAGGCAGAACTTATGTGTGCTGTAGAGGGTGATAAGGTTCCTGTGGTGCACATAAAGAATTTGCTGGGCAAGACAGTATGGGTTATTCCTGCTTCAGGTAAAGGCAAACCCACTCATGGGATTGGTTTTGCTGACGGACTCAGATATTCTTGGTGGGTAATATGGGAAGATGGGTATGCCCAGTTTATACCTCAAGGGGATTTAATTTTGGGAGAAAACAACTAGTGAACTCAAGCATGCTGTTGCCTGCTATATAATACTTCTATAGCCCATCACCTAGATTCCCATCTCCACCACTCTGGGCTTTGAAAAGAAGATATGTGCTGTCATGATCATCAACAGAGAAGTAAGTCATGGGAAAGCCAGCAGAAGCTTCAGAGGTGTCCTCAGTTCACCATCGACTGACCCTGACTTCCCTCAAATCATCACTCCAACAGAGACTGAACTTTGATGAAACAAGACAATCTCAGCAGAGGCCAGACGAGTTTGATGGTGTCGTCAGCAGGCAACAATCCAACACTACACACCATCTCCTCCCCTGTAAACAGATACAAGTGATGGAGTCTGACATCATGGACTCAGTGCATTCAGCATATTTTATAGGAATGGTCCGTGGACTAAGAAATTATATCTCTCTCTTTGTGTGTATATATATATATATAAATTAGATGAAAGCTATGGTATATTGAATAATTTGGGATCTGAGCATGATGTGAATGGCATGGAATAAGGGGTGGATACTCTCCTGGGTTCAGCTGTAACATTTATTTTTCCCCTTCCTAGTAGGTGGTGCAGTGGTGTGTTTTCAACTGTAGCCTGAAAACAACGCTGATAACACACCAATGTTTTTAGTTGTTGCTAAGTAGCGCTTACTCCAATCAAGGACTTTCTCAGTCTCAAGCTCTGCCTTTGAGGAGGGGCATGGGAAGCCGGAAGGAAGCAGAGACAGGACAAGTGACTCAAAGTAGCCAAAGGGATGTTCCATAACACAGCACGTCATGCCCAGGATATAAACTTGGGGGAGATACCTGGAAGGCTCAGATAAGTGCTCGGATCGGGCTGGGTATCAGTCGGTGGGTGTGGGTGACAGAACAGAAATAGTTAATGAAATGGATCCAGGCATTTTATCTTTGGTTGGGCTTAAGCCTTGGGAGCCATAAAGAGAACAAATGAAGGGTAAAGATCAGTTAGCAAAAGAAAGCAGGCAGTTTGCAAGATAAAGCAGGATGTGCAACTCAAAACCAGACCAAACAATGTAAATATTTGCAACCCTTAGTGGTTTTGCTGAATCAGGATGACAAGGAAGTAAGAGAGTGGAAAATTACTGCTTAGCACTTAGTGGACTATAAAAGGGATGCGAGAGGCATAATAAAAGTCTTCAGATTTCACCAGAACTGGAGTCCGTCTTTGATACACCACAAATGGCACCCGAACAGAAGGAACTCAGGCTAAATTGTCAGTCGGCAACCAGTGGCGTAGCTCAGCTGAACTCAGAGGAGTCTGGTGGGGGAGCACTGAAGCCGCCTGATGATTCTGATGCTGACCTGTATAGTCCTTTTGACCCAGAGCCTATTGATCTGGAAAAGGAGCCTGATTTATATCCCCTAGATCCTCACGATAAATGGGCAGCTGTAAAAGGAGAAGCAAGACAGGTGGGGGATGCAGATGTATTGTGTGCTTTCCTGGTGGTGTATGTGCTGGATCAAGACCCGTGATGGGAAGGTCTCTCGTATGCTCTTATCAAAGATATCAGGTGAACAGTGACGGACCATGGACTTGGGACCCCATATACAACTCATTTGATACAGTCTCTTTGTGATACTCATGTACTAGAAGCTGGCAAATACAAATATGTCCATGTTTCTATCAACCCTTGGAGACCTTTCTAGATATTGCTGGCTACTTCTTCCAACATAGGCTGGCCACCTGTGTTGGAATGAGTGTGCATTTTGGTCAGTATAAATGCCCGAACCTCATGCGATGTGGGGGAGGCAGAACCTCATACCACCGAAGTCGACGTTGCCTCCCCAGGGACGCCCACTAAGGTTGGGCCTGCCACCTCGCACTGTGATGATGATTCTCAGAGCTGGTTTCCTGATCATTTTCACAGGGTCCTTGCACCACCTTTTGTAAGTGGGGCCATGTAGTGGGAGTAATGATTGTCTGGATTTTGTGTTTCAAATGTTGTAGTTGTGTGGAGTGTGCTTGTGGGATCCCTTGTGTGTGTGTGTGTGTGTTGAGGGCAGGTGGTGTTCTGTGTATTTTTTGTTGTTGGGTTTGAGTAAAAGTTTCCAACAGGTAGCAGTTTAACATTCCGGGAAAGAAAGGGTTAATGCAAAAGTGCGGTTGCCAGCGGGTATTTATGGCTGCTGCTGAGCAGGCAGGCAGCTGTAGCTGCTGCTGATTGGGCAGGCATTTATAGCTGCTTTGTAGCCACGCAAAGGAGGATGAGTGACTTGAAAAAAAAAAAAAAAAGAAAAAAAAAGTTATGATTCGGAGAAGTCTCCAGGAACTCGCCAACAAAGTTTTAAGTTGACAAGCAGGTATTCTCTATTGCGGCGCCAGGAGACACGGGGGATCACTCCTCCAAACATGTCTCTCCCAAGCATCAACCAGGCTGTGATTATATTGTCCTTAAACATACATATACACTAGATTACATACATTACATTATACTTTTTAGAGAATGCCTTCTGTATGCATACAAAAATGTGGTAGTGGGCTTTGGGACCCCTGGTGGTTATTTCTTCACTTTTTTTTTAGGATCGTTGTCATATCAGTCATATAAGTAACCACCAGGTGGTTATGGCAAAGCTTATCTTAGTAATTTTCTTTTCTCTATAGTTGCTAACAAAGCCTAACTTTCTTGATGTTACTTATTTACATCCCTATTCTTCAATCAACCCCATTCTTCAATCCACCCTATTCAATCAACCCCATTCTTCAATCCTCCCTTTCTTGTCCTATTGCAAATTCTTTTGCAACTGAGTTATTTAATTTTTATTTAACATTTCCTGAAGTATTTCCCTGTTTCTACTTGATGCTTAATTTTGTTTTTCTTCCATTCGTCATATTTCATCACGGTTTGTTTGCATCACCAAAAGGAGCATTGGACTGTTATACATGTAATCACAACCATTCCTATTATTACAAATAGAGTAAAAAACAACTGTCTCAACCAGGAGAGATTGGGTACCCATGATGTTAATTTTTCCCAGATTTCCTCAAATCCCCATGAGGTGTTGTCCTGCGCCACCTCATGAAATATTTTAACTTGTTTCCACATTTCCTTTAGATGAGTAGTAACTCTTCCAGTTTGATCTATATAGGAACAACAGCTATCATTGATTACAGAACAAACTCTTCCTTGGAATGCTAACAGCATATCTAATGCCATTCGATTTTGGAGCACTACTTTAGATAGGCTGGTTATTTCTTCTTGTAATGCTAGAATAGCATCAGCAGTTCTATTTTCTATTTCCTCAGTTGCAACTGAGAAATTTACAATGGCTTTTACTAATTCACTAACACCTAGAGATGGAATAAGACATCTAACAAAGCTATGGAAAGCAGTGTTTTGTTCTGCTATGGGATTATATCCTCGTTTGATTCTCTTAATAAAACTCTGAACCCAGGTTCCAGAGGGATGAATGTCAATTACTGTAAAGTTTGCAACCACTACTAGTGTGCATGTCCCTTTCTAGTTAGGAGGCAAAGCCTTACGGGCATTTTCTCCACATAACCAATACCACCCTTTCCCTTCAGGAACATTCCAATAACCAGTTAAAGGTTTTTGAAGGTGAAGTTGCATTGCCCAGCTGCAATATGGGTAATTTCCTACTGACATGTTGCCTTGATTAAGAGTTTTGTTAGTGGTTACACATTTAACTTTTGACATATTTGAGGATTATATCCTTAAAACCTGTAAATTTGTATGGCTCTTGTAGGTATAAACAGGGTCTCTCCATAATCTATACCAATTTGTTTTAAAGAGGATAGGGAGGCCAATTAAAGGAATACCCAGTCTCTCTCCTGATTTAGGTAGCTGAATACAGATCCAACAATCGCTCTTGTTTAAGACATTAGTAACATTTTATATCAATCTCAGGTATAAGTTTTGGTCCCAATCTTGTACGCCAGTTATCATATAAGTCCAAATTATGACCGATGCAATTTCATATGTAAGGGTCCTGAAGGTTCGATCCACCATGTCTTCTCTGGCTCTGGTGCTGTCTTTATTCTTGAATAATGTATCCAAGCAGGTTGTTCCTTTATCTTCACTGATGTAAAGGTAGTCAATAATATCTGGTACGGTCCGCTCCACTTCTGTACAGGATCTCCTGAAAAATTCTTAACATAAACCCAGTCTCCAGATCTGAAAGGGTGAATCGGATAATCCAAGCCTCTCGCTCTTGTCCCTAATATTCTCTTATTTATATCTTCTAATTGTTTTCCCAGATTGACCAGAAACTCTCAGAGATAGCTTTCTCCCACTTCCTAAAGACTTTCTCCTTTAAACTGGGACTGATATGGTCTTCCATATAAAATTTTACATGGCCTAGCCTCTTCTTTCGACCGAGGTTCAATTTGAATTCTTAATAGAGCCAGTGGTAAGGCTTGGTACCAATATAAATTCATTTCCTGACATATTTTACTAATCTGTTGTTTGATCAGATGGTTCATCTTTTCTACTTGTCCACTGGCCTGAGGCCTGTATGGAACATGTAGTTGCCAATCAATTTCTAATTTTTTGCTAATTTGTTTTAACAATTTTGCGCTAAAGTGCGAGCCTCAGTCGGAAGAAATTGCCCCTGGTACTCCAAAAGAAGGTATTGTATTGTTTAACAATGTTTTAATTACTTGTCTTGCATTATTTATTCTACAATGGAATGCTTCTGGCCACCCTAAAAAAGTATCAGTTAACACCAACAAATATCGATAACCTCCTTTTCTAGGTAATTCAGAAAAATCTATTTGCCACTGCTGTCCCAGATAACTTCCTCTCCCAATTGTCCCAGTTTGACTTCTATTGTCGATTTTAGGATTATTCTTGAGACAGAGCTGACATTGTCACTAATTGAACTACAGTATATAGATTCCTTCCTACAATTTGTTTGTCTAAGTATCTAAGACTATCTAGTAAGAGTTGCTACCCCAATGAGTTTTATTATGTTCCTCCTGAACTAGCTTCCAGAGTTGATTATAGGGAATTGCAATTCGCTCATCAGATATCTGAACCCAACCCTCTTTGTTTTCCTGTCCTTTGAGATCTTCAATCAATTTTCTATCCTCCTTTGAATATCTAGGTTTAGATTTCTCAATTGTTAGTTTGCCATCAGGGATGATTTCAGATTGTTCAGCTTCTTGTTTGGCTTCAAAATTGGCCAAATTAGTTCCGACTTCCTGATTAGAGTCACCTTGTTGATGCCCTCTACAATACATAATAGCTACTTCCTCAGGTAGCTGAACAGCTTCCAGTAGTCGAAGAATCTCTGTAGCATGTTTAATCTGTTTCCCATGTGTGTTCAAAAGTCTTCATTCTTTCCAGATGGCACCATGTGCATGTACCACACCAAATGCGTATTTAGAATCAGTCCAAATATTTAGCTAATTCCAGGGCTCTCATTCAGCATGTTCCAGAGGCTTTTCTTTCAGATCTGGTCAGCTCGAATATACAGTCTTTATAGTGGCCAAGCAGTCATGTGTTAGCAGTTCTGTCGGTTTTTCCTGCAAAAAGGATGCTGGATTCACAACATTAGTGACCACAATTTCTATATCATCGTGTTCCATGAGGGTGGCCTGGTATTTTAAAAAATGTGAAGGAGATAACCAGTGGGCTCCTTTCTGTGCCAGGACTGCTGATACAACATGGGACACTAGCACAGTAACTTTTTGTCCCAAGGTGAATTTGCGAGCCTCTTCAATATTCATGACAACTGCCGCCACAGCCCTTAGGCATCCGGGCCATCCTTTGCTCGCTTCATCCAGCTGTTTTGAAAAATACACCACTGCCCTCTTATAGGTTCCTAGTTTCTGAGCAAAGACCACCAAAGCTATTCCCTCTTCTTCATAGGAATATAGCCAAAAGGATTTAGTCACATCCGGAAGTCACAGAGCTGCAGCCCTCACTAGCTCTGTTTTTAAATTTCTAAAAGCCCCCTCTGCTGATTCAGTCCATTTCAAAGAAGGAGGATTTCCTTTTAAAAGTTCATATAGTGGTCTTACCAGAACACCATAATCATGCATCCAAAGTCTGCATCATCCAGTCATTCCCAGGAACATCCGGAGCTCCTTGATGGTTGACGGTCGTGGAGTTTGACAAATGGCTTCTTTTCTAGTAGCTCCAAGTTCTCTCTGTCCTCCTGTTATTTCATATACTAGGTAGGAAACTTGGGTTTGAATCAGTTGGGACTTTTGTCTGGATACCCGATAACCATTCAGTCCCAGAAAATTTAATAATCCCACCATTCACTGGACACCTTCCTCCTTTGTTTCTGTGGCAATTAATAGGTCATCCACATATTGTAAGAGTCCCTGTCTGAGTGGGTGGTTTCCACAATTCTAGTTCCAGTGCTAACTGATTTCCAGAAATCGTTGGACTGTTTTTAAACCCTTGAGGTAATACAGTCCAAGTTAATTGGGTTTTTCTTCCTGTGTGAGGATTTTCCCATTCAAAAGCAAATAAATTCTGGTTTTCTTTGGCCAATGGTAAGGAAAAGAAAGAGTCCTTTAAATCCAAGATGGCAAACCATCTCTGACTATTATTCAATTTAGTCAATAAGGTATACGGATTAGCTACTACTGGATGAATATCCTCTGCAAATTTGTTGATTGCTCTGAGATCTTGAAAGAATCTGCAACTTTATTTCTTTACTGGCAAGATAGGAGTATTATATACCAATTCACATTCAATTAATAATCTATATTTTAAAATTTACCATTTTTTTTCTTTTTTTTTTCTTTAATTCCCTTTGATCCTCCAATTTTAAGGCATATTGTTTTATTCTAATTGGGCAGGCCCCCCTTTTTATTTCTACTTTAACAATCAAAGCATTTTTCTCCTTACCTGGAACTTCAGATGCCCATACTCCCAGATATACCTGATTAAGGTTTTCTTCTATTTCAGGGAGGTCCTCCTGTTTGCTTTTCTGCTGAATTAAACTCAAAACTGCAATTAATTGATTGTTTTTAACTCTAAATTCCATTTTGCCTTCTTTAAATGTTGCTTCTCGCCCTAATAAAGATTTTTGAGAATTTGGCATGCATAAAAATTTGTACATTCCTATATGTTTTCCCAATTTGTACTTTAAGGGTTTCAGAAAGAATGCCTTTTTTTTTTTTTCCTTTTTTTTTTCTTTTTTTTTTTCTTCGTGGCCAGTAGCTCCCACATCTGTAACAAATTCTTTTCCCACTGATTTAACACCAAATAAGTTGCTCCTGTATCCACTAAAATTCCACTTTATTTCCTCTAGTCCCTAGTTTTAATTTAACCAGTGGATCTGCTAGGGTAGATTCCCCAGGTCCCTGTCAGTCTAGTTCCAATTCAGTCACGGGAGCCACCCCATGGCACTCCCCCCAGGGCAGTCTCACTTCCAGCATCCAAACTCCCCATAGCACGCACATGGATTCACTCCCACAGGAGAAGAACCCACTCCCCAACCTCTGCCTGACATCCCTCCAACTCTGCCTCCCCAGCACTCATCCCATGCTCAAACACCGGAGCTGCCCGAGCTCCCCTCCTTTCCCCCTTGGTTTTCCTTAACTTTAAACATCTTTCCCCAGTATCACAGTCTGAACAATATCTCTCCAGCTTAGCTTTCCTTTTTCCCCTGTCCTTTTCCAAAATTAAGGGATCTGGTGGAGCTGTATTAATTTTGCATTCCATCTGTCATTCTGGGTGGTTTCTTAAAGTGAAAAACATATCTGCATACATTACTTCATCCCATTTTCCTTGCCACCTCAAAAACAACATTAATTGTAACAATGTATCATAGTTCAAAGTTCCATTGTTAGGCCATTTTTCCTGATCTTCCAAAGTATACAAAGGCCACCATTGGTTACAATATTTTACCAACGTTTTCTAATTTACCGAGCCCCCAGGAAACCCTCCCAGTTCTTTCCAGTGTGCCAAAATGCACCCTAAAGGACTCTTTTTCAAGATTTCTCCACTCTGCTGATTTCCCATTATCAATCTCGCATTCACACACACACACGGGATCCCACAGACACACTCCACACAGTTACAACACTTGAGACAGAGACTAAAATTCTGTCAAAGAAACAACAATTAATAACACAGTTATAACAGCATGTCACCAATACCAAAATCATCACTATAACAAGCCACAACATAAGTCAAATACCAGTAAAATCCAAAACCATTTCTACAAGACACCCACTGATGCCCCCTGCTTCTTGTGGGTGTATACCAAATGGACGCTAGCAGCCAGGTATATGCCTTTACCCATGAGATTTCCTATCTCGATTTACGGAAGGCTTCCAAACCTTGCATATGCTTACCAAACCAATTTACCAAACCAAGATGCCCCCTGCATCTTACAGACTATATAAAAGAAAATAATACCTTTTATGAAGATGGTCCTTGTCTGCCCCTGCAGTGATCTGAATGAGTTGAGGGGTCCCTCCGGGAAAAACTCCCGAGGGCCCTAGGGAGCCCTGTCCTCAGCGGGTCCTGCAGTCGAGCAGAGTGTCCCAGCCAGGGTGCCAATTTGATTTGGAGAAGTCTCCAGGAACTCGCCAACAAAGTTTTAAGTTGACAAGCAGGTATTCTTTATTGCGGCGCCAGGAGACACTGGGGATCACTCCTCCAAGCGTGTCTCTCCCAAGCATCAACCAGGCTGTGATTATATTGTCCTTAAACATACATATACACTAGATTACATACATTACATTATACTTTTTAGAGAATGCCTCCTGTATGCATACAAAAATGTGGTAGTGGGCTTTGGGACCCCTGGTGGCTATTTCCTCATCACTTTGTTTTAGGATCGTTGTCATATCAGTCATATAAGTAACCACCAGGTGGTTATGGCAAAGCTTATCTTAGTAATTTCCTTTTTTCTATAGTTGCTAACAAAGCCTAACTTTCTTGATGTCACTTATTTACAACCCTATTCTTCAATCAACCCCATTCTTCAATCCACCCTATTCTTCAATCAACCCCATTCTTCAGTTATTTGATAGAGTTCGGTAACCATGTTCATAAGAAGCTGCCCTCCGATTTGGCTCCCAGTGCTCCACCAGTGGAACGGCCAGGATGGACACAGGAGCTGTGAAGTGAAAAAAAAAAAAACAACCAAAAAACTAACAAACAAAAAAAAAAACCCTCTCGATCTGTTGAAGTATTGGGGCAGTTTGTAGAGACACCACAAAGTCTAAAGAGCGCTTGCAACATGGGAGGAGCCCTGCTTAGTGTGTTTAAAGTAACCTGGGGGTGAATCCAAGACTTGGAAGAACAGATAGATCAGTTGAAACAAGAACTGCTGACTGAAAAAGCGAGAGGGGTAGTGCAACCACAAGCTTTACTAGCTGTCACCCAAGCTGCATCAGGGTGGAAGAAGAAAAAAAGAAAAGGGTAATGACACAGCAAACTCCTTGACTGTTAGCACTGTGCAGTTTGCTTCTGCAGTTGCTTCACATTCCTTTTTCATCAGAATGCTTCTGCTTTAAGGAAACGCTTTAACCTGTCTACTTCTCAAGAACTGATAACCTGGGGGAGGGGGTATATTTGTGTCCTCCTACCTACAGGTCCATGGCGGCTGCCTGCAAAGTTTGTCAAGCTGGACAGACAGGTAGAGGAACCTGATGCCTCAGCTACAGGAGCTGACCCTGAATACCCTAAGCAGAATGAGATAGAGGAAGAGAAAAACGAATGATTGCAAAACATCACTTGGGGGCAACTGAAAAGTAACAACTTGAATATGTGTGCTTGTAACGTAGCTATTATTAAAGGCCGTGATTTTGTGTAAAACCACCTGTGTTTACTAGCCAATTGCTAATGAGAAAATACACCTTGTATTGTATGGATTTGTCACTTGTAAAAGAGATGTTAGAGCATGCAAATTTGCAGCAGCTGCTAGAAAATGCTAAGGCAAAAGCTAGAAGGATTCTAATATAATAGTAGTGTTATAAAGCAGGTAATGGAACAAATTAAGAGGGTGGGAGAATTCCACTGGTAGGAAATTTCTTTAGCTGGTCCCCCACTGCCATCAGCATCTTCAACATGCTGCTGCACCCTGTAGTAGTTACTCTGCTAATGTAAATCTGTATGTGCTTTGCCATAGTAGTGACTTGTTACCGGATGAAGCAGGTGAAACTCTGCATTGACAACAAGGTACAAAGACTGAGGTTGGCCAGATGCCTGCTACCACGGTCAAGGGCAAGACTGGGTTGTCCTCTGTGTTTGCCACCAAGAAGAACCTTTAGCTCTGCTGTTGGCTGCAACCCAGCAGGCATGGAGCGGTGGGGACACATGCCATGTCAGACCTTGATGTGAGGGATGGCCTCCCCTGTTATCAGAGGGCCATCCAGGAGAGAAGGGCAGCCTGTGGTTGGCATATGTTGGATATATGATCTAGTCCAAATTCCCTGCTCAAGTAGGGTCATCTAAAGCAGGTATTGATAGTAGATATATAAAACAAAAAAAGGGGAATGCAAGGATTTTCTCCACATGAACATTTAGCAAAAGCACAATTTGTACTAAATTCTTTAAATTTGTCTAGTTTTGATTCTCTTTCCGCAATACAGCGCTTGCGACATCTGGCGGACGATTCCTTGCCCAAACCACCGGTTCTGTATAAAGACCTACATGATAACGAGTGGAAAGGACCAGTGCCATTGCTGACATGGGGTCGAGGATACAGCTGTGTACAGCTATCGACAGGACCATACTGGCTGCCAGTGAAACGTATAAAGCCCCAGAACTCAACAACATAAATAAACAACGACAGAAATCTTTGTAATATCTGTTCTATTATGTGTGACCATGGGTAATGGACAAGTATACTGGGCATATTTACTAAATCCCCCATTATTCCAACCTGTTACATGGTGGGACAGGGAAACACCAATTTTAAATGAAGAAACAACATGGCTTGGTGAAAAATGGATTCCATCCAGTCCTAGTGATTTAAGTGACAATGTAATGTTGAAAAATGCTACATTTTATATGGCTACTCCTCCGATTTGCATTATCACTTTGTTTGATTGCTACGAACAGATATTCGAGACAGAAAGTGTAGAATTAAGTGTTTTATAGGTTGGCTTTTATTTGCTATAATATTGGCTATCATAATATTAGCTGCTGTGTCGACTGATATTGCATCACTAACAAAATCAGTACAAATGGCTCACACTCTTAGCCAGGCTCTGCAAAATGTCACTAATGAATAATTTTGTTAATCTTTTTATGTATTCTAATCTGTGTGCCTTGCTTGCTTCAGTGTCTATAACGACTTATTCATAAATCTATAAACACTGTTCTTAGTAAAACAAAAAGGGGGAGATGTGGGTGACGGGACAGAAATAGTCAATGAAATGGATCCAGGTGTTATTGCCCTGGTCAGGCTTAAGCCTTGGGAATGGTAAAGAAAACACCAGGTGTTATTGCCCTGGTTGGGCTTAAGCCTTGGGAACTGTAAAGAGAATAATGAAGGGTAAAGATCGGTTAGCAAAACAAAGCAGGAGGTTTGCAAGATAAAGCAGGATGTGTGTGATAAACACATAAATGTATTGGCTTTCCCAAATCATAAGTGTTGCCATATGGATATAACTGTATGAGTTCACAAAGCTAGCTAAAGACACAAGATTAGACAACAAGTTGAAAATGACCAGAACTCTTGAGGAAAATGGAGTCACATAGCAAAAGAATTTGTAAAGGTAAAAGAAAAGGGGGGGGGGGGGGGGGGGCTTGATATGAGGAAAGCTAGTGTCTGGAAAATATAGGGTTAAAGTACTTTTAGCTTAACTTCGGTTGAAAATAAAGAACAATGTGTTGTAAGTCTGTGGTGAGATAACAGAATTTAGTGGCCCCACTAAACACGAGGGAATTACTTCACACCATCCTTCTACTTATTAGTTAGTTTAGAGACAGAGCCTCCCAAATATCTGCTAGCTTGGGATACTCCTTGTCTGCCCTTCCTGTTTTGCTTGCAGTAAATTTTGCACGAAGGTCACACAGTTCTAAATCTTTGCCAGCTATTAGAAAAATTACAGATATGGCTGGTTTCAGCTAGTTTTGTGATTACTGGGGCATCCAACTGTGCTAAAGCTGAAAAGTACAGTGAGGAAGACTGCTTACTTCATCTTGAAGACCCCTGCCTGCATAAGGAAGACTACTTACTTCATCCTCAAGACCCCTGCTGACAATCACCAGAGAGCAGTATGCAGATGCCAAGAGAAGGAGACTTATGATAATAATTGCCTTAGTCGTCGTGGGGGACTTTAACTACCCCGATATTTGCTGGAAGACTCACACAGCCAGTCATTCACAGTCTAGGAGGTTCCTCGAGTGCATTGATGATAATTTCTTAATGCAAATGGTGGACGTACCAACTAGGAGAGCAGCGCTGCTAGATTTAGTACTCACCAACAAGGAGGGTTTGGTCGAAGTGGTGACGGTCAATGGCAGCCTTGGCTGCAGTGACCATGAGATGGTGGAGTTTAGGATCCTGTGTGGAAGGAATAGAATATCTAGCAAAGCCACAGTTCTGGATTTCCGAAGGGCCAACTTTGGCCTCTTCAGTCAACTGCTAAGGGAAGTCTCATGGGAAAGTGTACTAGGCGGTAAAGGGGCTCAAGATAGTTGGTTAGCATTCAAGGACCGCTTCTTCCAAGCTCAGGATCGGAGCGTCCCAATGAGTAGGAAGTCAAGTAAGGGATCTAGGAGACCGGCGTGGTTAAACAAGGAGCTGCTGGGCAAACTCAAGTGGAAAAGGAGAATCTATGGATTATGGAAGGAGGGGCTGGCCGCTTGGGAGGAATATAGGGCAGTTGTTAGAGGATGTAGGGAGGCAATTAGGACAGCTAAGGCCTCCTTGGAACTCAATCTTGCTAGTCGGGTTAAAGACAATAGAAAGGGCTTCTTCAAATACATAGCAAATAAAACTAACACAAGAGGCAATATAGGCCCACTGCTGAACGAAGTGGGTACCCTGGAGACAGAGGATATAAAGAAGGCAGAGGTGCTGAATGCCTTCTTTGCCTCTTTCTTTACTCCTGCAGACTCTCCCCTAGGGCCCCGGATTTCTATAGCCCCAGAAGGAGTCAGGACAAAGGAGGAGTTTGCTTTGGTAGATGAGGATTGGGTTAGGGATCAGCTATGCAAACTGGACATCTGTAAATCGATGGGTCCGGATGGAATGCACCCACGGGTGCTGAGGGAGCTGGCGGAGGTCATTGCTAGGCCACTTTCCATCATCTTTGGTAAGTCGTGGGAAACGGGCGAGGTGCCTGAGGATTGGCGGATGGCAAAGGTCACACCAATCTATAAGAAGGGCAAGAAGGAGGACCCGGGTAATTATAGACCGGTCAGCCTTACCTCCATCCCTGGAAAGATGATGGAACAACTTATTCTTGACTCCATCACTAGGCATATCAAGGATGAGGGGGTCATTAAGAACAGCCAACATGGTTTTATGAGGGGGAAGTCATGTATGACCAACCTTATAGCCTTCTATGAGGAAGTGACTAGGTGGAGGGATGATGGTAGAGCGGTAGATGTAGTTTTTCTTGATTTCAGTAAGGCATTTGATACTGTCTCCCACAGCATCCTCATAGATAAGCTAAAGAAGTGTGGGCTTGACGATCAAGTAGTGAGGTGGATCGAGAACTGGTTGAAAGGAAGAAGGCAGAGAGTTGTGGTCAATGGCGCAGAATCTAGCTGGAGGTCTGTGACTAGTGGAGTTCCTCAGGGGTCGGTGCTGGGACCGGTGCTGTTTAATATTTTCATCAATGACCTGGATGAGGGAACTGAGTGCACCCTCAGCAAGTTTGCTGATGACACAAAACTGGGAGGAGTGGCTGACACACCAGAGGACTGTGCTGCCATTCAGCGAGACCTGGACAGGCTGGAGAGTTGGGCGGGGAGAAACTTGATGAAATTCAACAAGGGCAAGTGTAGAGTCTTGCATCTGGGGAAGAACAACCCCATGTACCAGTACAGGTTGGGGGTTGACCTGCTGGAAAGTAGCGAAGGGGAAAGGGACCTGGGGGTGCTAGTGGATAGGAGGATGACCATGAGCCAGCAATGTGCTCTTGCGGCCAAGAAGGCAAATGGCATCTTAGGGTGCATTAGAAAGGGTGTGGTTAGTAGGTCAAGAGAGGTTCTCCTCCCCCTCTACTCAGCCTTGGTGAGGCCGCATCTGGAATACCGCGTCCAGTTCTGGGCCCCTCTGTTCAAGAAGGACAGGGAATTGCTTGAAGGAGTCCAGCGCAGAGCCACAAAGATGATTAAGGGAGTGGAACATCTCCCTTATGAGGAGAGGCTGAGGGAGCTGGGTCTCTTTAGCTTGGAGAAGAGGAGACTGAGGGGTGACCTCATCAATGTTTACAAATATGTGAAGGGTAGGTGTCAGGATGATGGAGCTAGGCTTTTTTCAGTGATATCCAGTGATAGGACAAGGGGCAATGGGTGTAAACTGGAACATAGGAAGTTCCACGTTAACATCAGGAAGAACTTCTTTACTGTAAGAGTGACAGAGCACTGGAACAGGTTGCCCAGGGGGGTTGTGGAGTCTCCTACACTGGAGATATTCAAGGCCCGCCTGGACAAGTTCCTGTGTGATGTACTGTAGGTTACCCTGCTCTTGCAGGGGGGTTGGACTAGATGATCTTTTGAGGTCCCTTCCAACCCTTGGGATTCTGTGATTCTGTGATAAGTTCGTGGAGCTAATTATAATATTCCCCACCAATACGTGGGAATTATGAATATGTATATGGCTAATGCAATAGTGAAAATATATAAACCTATAACAAAGGCTAATCAGTGTGTCTCTGGCTACGGTCACGAGCCCAGCGCTGTTGCTTTTGCTTTATTGACTTTGTCCCTCAATAAAACCTTGTTATCTTGTTTAGAAGAGTGAACTCTTATTTCACAATGTGCAACTCAAAGCCAGACCAAACGATGTAAATATTTGTAACCCTTACTGGTTTTGCTGAATCAGAATGACAAGGAAGTAAGAGTGGAAAATTACTGCTTAGCACTTAGTAGACTATAAAAGGGATGAGTAATAAAGGTCTTCAGATTTCACCAGAATTGGAGTCTGTCTTTGATACACCACAGGTGGGTGGTGAGCAATTGCATTGTGCATCACTTGTGTTTATTGTTTTCTTTTTCTTTTCCCCTTTTAGTTTTATATCCTCTCACTTTTTTATTTCTTTTATCATTATTACTATTGGTGGTAGTGCATGCATTAACATTTCCAGAAATGAAACCCAGATTTGCACCATCTGAGGTTGTACTACATTGCTTTTCCTCCTACTGGATAACTGCATTGTTATTTTATTTATTTTTACAGTGAATAATAATTATATTATTCCTTAACGGCTGGATAAGGAACAGGAGCTCACAAACATCATCTGAGGTGCTTGCTCAGGTTCACAGGTCAATGTACCTTGCCACCTCTGCAAATGTTTTTCTCCCTTAACAGTGTCAGGGAATGGGAGGAAGGATCTGTCCTGGGTTGAGCAGCCGCAGTCATTTTTCTCCTTCTTAGGAGCTAGTACAGTGCTGTGTTTTGATCTTTTGGCCTTGGAACACTGGTGATAACGCCGATGTTTTCAGTTGCTGCTCGAATGTTTGGTCTGGCCAAGGACTTTCTGAGCCTCATGCTCTGCCAGGGAGGAGGGGAGGCTGGGAGGAAGCAGAGACAGGACACCTGACCCAAACTAGCCAAAGAGGTATTCCATACCACAGCACGTCATGCCCAGGATGTAACGGGGAGTTACCCGGAAGGGGTAGAGGGACTGCAGGGTTGGAGGAGGTATCGGTCGGTGCTTGGCTGGGGGGAGTGGGGTGAGTTACTGGTCGGCTGGTGTTGAGGTGTTGTAGTCTTTCCTCTTGTTATTTCCTTTAGCACCATTATTATTGGTGGTAGCAGTAGTGATTTGTGTTATACCTTAGTTACTGGGCTGTTCTTATCTCAAGCCGTGGGAGTTGTATTCTTTTTGATTCTCCTCTCCGTCCCTCCAGGAGCAGGGGGAGGGCAAGAAGGGGGGGAGTGAGCAAAAGAGGTTTATGGTTGGGTTTAAACCACGACAGGATCAAAACTGCATTTTCTTCCTGTAGCAGCTCACACATCTGTGGATTCACACAAAATAACATCCGTGGGAATGATACGCGGATTGACTCCACAACTCGTTAAAGTTGTGAAGTAGGTATGCTTTATTCAGCGCTGGGGTGCATGGGGATCGTTCCTCCAAAGTATGCACACCCAGGGTCGTTTTTCCTTTACATTTATTCCCTTAAGGCATACATATGCATTAGATTACTGATACGCCTATACATATTTAGTATCTGTCCCCGCTTCGTATTATAATGAGCTAGAAGGTCCTTTGCGCCTGCGCAGTGCCCCCCTCTGGTCATGGGCAGGGGTCTCAAGATGAAGTAAATGAGTCTTCCTCTTAAACTTTTCACCTTTTAATCTTCACGCATGGCTTTAGGGTTTGGTCGGTACCTCATCCATAAATCATCAGCTTCTCCCCCTTATCAATAGACCCAGACATTCGCATTTCTTTATCAATAGTTGCTTATCAGTAGAACCAGGCCTCTGTCTCCTCCCCTTATCAGTAGTTTGTGCCTTGTTCTGTTTAGTAAGCATGATAGGTGTTTACAACAGGCAATACTTTTGTTTAAGCAAGGAATTCTTCTAACTCTTATACAATCCCCTGTATTGTTCCCTTGTACACTTATTAACCCTGTATCAGGAAGGGGGTAACTGCCTGTTCCTCTTACTGCTGACTTGGGGTTACTGCAGGATTTTTAGGAGATGCTGGGTCATGCAAGGTCGCCCTTCAGAAACCATCCCTTGTACAAAAAACGCTCTTTTTTGACCGTGAATGTCCGTCAGCACGGCAGCATAAGGAAGCCATCCCCCGCCGTACCCCTGCACAGCACCGCCCCTTCCGTTCCACTTCCACTAGCACCCCAGCACGTGGTTAATCCTCCGCCCCTCGGCCCCCGTGGGGTCGAGGCCTCGCTGGAGGGGAGATGCGGACCTGGCCCGTGGGGTCCGATACAGCGTCAGAAACTTTTCGCCTACATACCTCATAGGGGCTATAGCCGCGAATGCTGCCTCTTTAAGCGCGCCTGTAGGGGCGGGGCGTGTAGCGGGGCGGGGCGTGTAGCTGGGCGTGTCTTGTCGTACGGAGGGGCGGGGCGGGGCAGGGCCGGGCCGGGTCTGGTGCTCAACGCGCTGACGTTAGCGGTGAAGGGGTGTTGTCACAAAAGGAAGTGGTGGTGGTTGTAATTGTCAGTGTGGGGAGAGGTGGAGAGTTGCAGGGCGGCGGCGGCGGCGGCTGCGGCTGCCGCCGCGCCATGGCCCAGCAGCAGATGAGCAGCTCGCAGAAGGCACTTATGCTAGAGCTTAAGTCATTGCAGGAGGAGCCGGTGGAGGGCTTCCGCATCACTCTGGTCGACGAGTCTGACCTCTACAACTGGGAGGTGGCGATTTTCGGGCCTCCCAACACTCTTTACGAGGGCGGCTACTTCAAGGTAGGGGTTTTCTTTGTCGACGGACTGGGTTTCCCACCGCCGCGGTGGTGCTTGGGTGGAGGGTAGCCGTCTTTTGCACCATCTCCTTCGCCGCCTGCTGGGCCTCTTTGTCCTTCTCTCTGGGTTAAGGTTTAAGAGCTTTGTTCCACAAAACCAAAGCATCCTGTAGCTTGGGAAATATTAGACTTGTGTTACGTTCAGTTTGGCCTTATTGATTTGAAGGACGGGAGAGTTTTGCCACAAAGCTTGTAATTTGTAATCAGTTGGCTGGCTTACTCATGTAGGTGTGGTAGGTATGTTCTTTAATTTGCCTCCATTGTTACTTATTCAGGAAGTTGATTTAGGCATGGGTTGGTAACTGGGTCATTTTTGCATCCAAATGGTTTGGCGACCTCTTCCTGTGCTTAAATTACTTCCCTCGTCTTTCCTTCCCCCCCCCCGGAAATCACAGTAGGTCAAAATATTTCTGTTTCGGTTTGGAAGCTCTCTAGACTGTATATTTGTAACTGCTCCTGGAAAGAAGCTGAAGCAGCCTGTGAAATAATCCAGGGATGTGTAGATTCTAGGCAACCAGGATACCTTGGTATTATGAATGCGATATTTTCTTTCATGTCCTTGAACTGTTGTGCCTTTCTCCTAAATTCTTCCGATTGATCTTGTGATACGCTATTGTGAGAGTGGGAGACTAAGGTCTCATGATGTTCTTGCCTTCCTGCAGCAGAGAGATTCCTTTCAGGCAGTGTGGCTGGAGCCTGTCATATGTTGTTTTTGATTCCTCTTTGTGAGGAGCTGTGCATGGTGTGGGGGTCCGTGTGGGGTCTTGTGCTCCTTGTGTTGCTTTGGTAGAACATCCTTAGTTCTGAGTCCCTGAAAAAGTTGTCTTAGACTCCTGTTCTATCTCTAGGGAGAAGGAGTCGTGTTGTCCTGGCAAGTGATGCTCTTGGCTTGCTTTGTATTAAGCCTTCAGGTAAACCTTTATATAAGTTAGACTTGGTGTCCTGGGTTCAGCTGTAGCAGTCATTTTTCTCCTTTTTAGCAGCTGGTGCAGTGCTGTGGTTTTGACTTTATTCTGGGAACAATGCTGATGACACACTGATATTTTGATTTGTTGCTAAATAATGTTTATTCTGATCAGGGATGTTTAGTTTCATGCTCTGCCAGTGAAGAGGGGCACAAGAAGCTGGGAGGAAGCAGAGACAGGATATGTGACCCAAACTAGCCAAAGGGGTATTGCATACTGCAGCACTTCATGCCCAGTAGATCAATCTGGGGCAAGTTACCTGGAAAGCCCAGATAGCTACTTGGGTTGGGCTGGGTGGTGAGCAATTGTATTGTGCATCACTAGTATTTGTTTTCCTTTTCCCCTTTTAGTTATATCGTCTCCCTCCTTTTTATTTCCTTTGTTATTGGTGGTGTTGCTAGTAGTAATAGCAGCAGCTTTGTATTGGTACCTTAGTTACTAGACTGTTCTTATCTCAACCTGTGGGATTTACATTCTTTTGATTCTCCTCCCCGTCTCTCTGGGAGCTTTGGGGGGTGGAGAGAATGGGGATGTGAGTGAGAGAGTGGCTGTATGCTTCCGAGTTACTGGCTGGGCTTAAACCTTGGCACTTGGTTTACTTAACTGTTTAGAGAGAAGTTTAATACTTTAGGCTTTATTTGGTAGAGTCATTTCTATGATATATTCATAGTATATGTAAGGTGAGCACTAGTTCAGATTTTTAAATAGTAGGTTATCAGTCTAATAGGTTATCTAGTACTGGCTATAATAAAGTCAAGTACTTAAAAATTCAAGCACAGCATCTAAGCATATCTTATTAACTAATACAGCATACTCGAATCTGCTGTGGTACTTCAGAGTTTAGGACATCCCAGCTAGATGGAAAGGGCAGCAGCCTTCAGAAGCAACCAATATGTAGATTGGCTTGTATTGGTGGAGATACAAGGAGGAGCAGTCTTGAACTGCAAGCTTCCCTCTATACAATCAGCCTTAAGGTGTACATCTACAGTGGAGGCTGTCATGAGCCTAGGTATGGCTATCCTTATCCCTGTCAGTCTCTGCTTTATCTAATGACTTTTTATGTGGCTATTCAGTATAACTGGGAATAATGTTTTGGACAATCCTTTGCTGAAGCTCTAGACCACCACACTCAAGGAAGGAGTGTTTTATGTACTGGTTAACTCTCATTTGATGCTGGCAAGGCAGAAGTATCTCGGGGTTACTGATGTTAAGTCCTCCAAAGAGGTCCAGTGATAAGAGCAAGTTTCTGGCAGAATCAGTTCTGTTGGGCTACAGGTATTTGCTTGCGATAGGTGACCTTGATTGATATTGATTTGTGTAGGGTTTCTGGGGTTTTTTGTTTGTTTTCTTTTTTTTTTTTTTTTTGTTTGGCTGTCCTGGGTTCAGCAGTAGCAGTCATTTTTCTCCTTCTTAGCAGCTGGTGCAGTGCTGTGTTTTTGACTTTCAGCCTGGGAACAGAGCTGATAACACTGTTTTTAGTTGTTGCTAAGTAATTTTTATTCTGACCAAGGACTTTGTGAGTCTCATGCTCTGCCAGGGAGGAGGGGAAGCAGGGACGAAACAGAGACAGGACACCTGACCCAAGCTAGCCTAAGAGGTCTTCCATACCACAGCATGTCATGCTCAGGATGTACAACTAGGGGCAGTTACCCCAAAGGGTTGTATTCTCTCCCTTTATTTCCCTTATCATTATTATTATTGGTGGTAGCAGCAGTGGTTTGTGTTATACCTTAGTTACTGGACTGTTCTTATGTCAACTCATAGGAGTTACATTCTTTTGATTCTTTTCCCCATCCCTCTGGGAGTGGGGGGGAGGAAGGGAGGGGAGTGAGTGAGTGGGCTGCATGGCAGCTGGGCTTAAACCACAACACTTGTGCATTTGGAGTTTAAGGATGACAGCTGGGTAGACCTTGAATGTCTAAGATGCTGATTTGCTTACAGCTGATTCAGTTATTAAGGGTTTGTGGTGTGGTTGGTGTGGGTTTTTTTTTTTTTTTTGGGGGGGGGGGGTCAGAAGGAAGAATTTTCTCAGAATGAAATACTTCATCTCCAGGTCATAGTGCCAGTTGCCTGTTTCTTAGGTCAGCTGGGAAGGATGTGATGTGATAAGACAGGATCAGAACCTGCTGGGCTATGTGGTATTTCTGAACTGCTTTAAAAAAAAACCAAAGGAATGTGTGGGTTGTGGTGGTTTTTGTTGTTGGGTTTTTTTTTTGGTTTGGTTTGGTTTGGTTTTTACCTGGTTTTGCAGGCAGTGCCTGAGCAGTAGAGAACCACATTGTGCTGCACTTTGCAGAATTATGTGTGAGCATTGCATTAATGCTGGTTTGTTGATGTTGTTTGTTTGTTTTTTTCCGGCTGAGAGACTTCTCTGTGATGTGGCAGGAGAATCATAGAATCATACAACAGTTAGATCATCTTAAGGTCCTTTCCAATCCTATTTCCAACGCCCCTGCCATAGGCAGGGACAACTCACAGTAAACCATGTCACCCACGGCTCTGTCTAACCTGGCCTTGAATGCTGCCAGGGATGGAGCATTCAGAACTTCCCTGGGCAACCCATTCCAGTGTCTCGCCACCCTAACAGGAAAGAACTTCCTCCTTATATCCAATCTAAACTTCCCCTGTTTAAGTTTTAACCCATTACCCCTTGTCCTATCACTACAGTCCCTACTGAAGTGTCCCTCCCCAGCATCCTTATAAGCCCCCTTCAGACACTGGAAGGCTGCTATGAGGTCTCCACACAGCCTTCTCTTTTCTAGGCTGAACAGCCCCAACTTTCTCAGCCTCTCTTCATACCTGAGGTGCTCCAGTCCCCTGATCATCCTTGTGGCCCTGCTCTGGCCTTGTTCCATGTCCTTATGTTGAGGCCACCCAAACTGTACACAGTACTCCAAGTGAGGTCTCATGAGAGCAGAGCAGAGGGGCAGGATCACTTCCTTTGACCTGCTGGTCATGCTCCTTTTGATGCAGCCCAGGATACGGTTGGCTTTCTGGGCTGCAAGAGCACACTGCTGGCTCATGTTCATTTTCTCATTGACCGACACTCCCAAGTCCTTCTCCAGAGGGCTGCTCTGAATCTCTTCTTTGCCCATCCTGTAGCTGTGCCTGGGATTGCTCCGACCCAGGTGTAGGACCTTGCGCTTGGCATGGTTAAACTTCATGAGGTTGGCACTGGCCCACCTCTCAAGCATGTCAAGGTCTTTCTGGATGGCATTCTTTCCCTTCAGCATATGAACTGAACCACACAGCTCAGTGTCATCGGCAAACTCGCTGAGGGCGCATTCTATCCCGCTGTCCATGTTGAACATCTTGGTCGGTGACAAGACTGGTGACAAGACTGATCCCTGAGGGACACCACTTGTTACTGGTCTCCAGCTGGACATTGAGCCATTGACCACCACTCTTTGTGTGTGGCTATCCAGCCAGTCCTTTATCCACTGAGTGGCACAGAGGTGAGACTGACTGGTCTGTAATTCCCCGGGTCTTCCATTCTCCCCTTCTTGAAAATAGGGGTTATCTTTCTCTTTTTCCAGTCATCGGGAACTTCACATCACTGCCATGATTTTTCCAATATGATGGACAGTAGCTTAGCAACTTCATTTGCCAGCTCCTTCAGGACCCGCAGATGGATTTATCAGGTCCTATGGACTTGTGCACATTCAGGTTCTTAAGATTATCTTGAACCAGATCCTCTCCTACAGTGGGCCTAAGGTCTTCATTCTCCCAGTCCCTGCATCTGCCTTCCTTGGGTGGTGTGATCAGAGCATTTGCCAGTGAAGACTGTTGCAAAGAAGTCACTAGTAACCTCAGCCTTCTCCAAATCTTGTTTGTCTTTTATTTGAAAAACTTCACGTTTAGTTCTGGCAGCTGATACTTAAATGGGGACCACAGCAGCAAAGGCTATTAAGCTGTAATTTGGTGGTGATATGTGCTATTTGAGATATATTTCACTGGCTGAGGGTTGTGTTTGGTGGAACTTTAGCCACCTTGGTTGACTGTTTATTGGTCTAATTGCACTGAAATCCAGTGGATTACTTTGATGTTTGGGCTGTCAAAGCCTGGAGGCTGGTAAATCTCTGCCCATTGCTTTGATCAAGCAATGGTTTTTGAATGCTTGTAGTACTATTAGGTGGTGCTTCCTGATTTACTTGAAGGTACTTGTTTGGTTAAGTTGCAGGTTTGTGTCCCAATTTTTGATTGTGGTTTGTGGTGTCCCCCCTTCTGTTTTTTGTAGTTGATTGGTATTCTTGTGCTGGGAGCTGATATTTTGGTCAAGGTGCAAGTGAGAAACTGAACTTTATTATGAAATACATTGAACTACCCAGAAGCATGGCTTGACCAAGTATGCCGTGTCAAGCATGTTTAATGTAGAGCAAGAGTCAGTATTCAAAGCTTCTTTGTTTTAGGCTGGTTAGATGAAAATGAATACACTTAACATGAAAGGAAATGAATTAACTATTGTTGGAGCTGCTGTTTGATAGATCAGGCAACTTCATAAGGTATTTTTCTACTTAAACAAGCAAGTATTAATAGATGTTGGAGGGGGGCAAACCCAAGCATTATGCTTTGTTTTCCCAAGTAATATGGGGGCTAAATACATCTGAAGGCATTGTTTTCCTTGCTTTTTGTAACTCATTAACCTGTGCTGTTTAGAGTTCTGTATTGTTGGATTCAGCTCTTTCTGAATTATTTTTTTAATTTAAAAGCAATTGGTAATGTGGAAGTCTTTTAGCAGTGACTTGATATGGAACTTACAGATAACTGATGGGCAAGCATGAGCAACATGCTTAAAAATTTGGTATTGTAGGCTACTTCCTAGACAGCTTAAAATTAAGAAGTTGTAACTAGTAGAACACTTAAGTCCACAAATATTTCTTGGTGTCAAGGGAAAGAAAATGTTGTACTCTAAGCTCAAAAAGCTGCCTTCTGCATTGCAAGGTACTGTGGAGTTTCATTATATATACTTAATTTTACAGTTCTGTTGCCTTTGGGTATCATAGATGCTAATAAACAGAGTATGGAGAGGTGCAGTAAAGGGATATGGAACTGCAGGTGAATAGAGCCTGGAGTTGTTTGCTTTGGGTCTGAGGAGCTCCCATTCAGAGCAGGTTATCTCCAAAGTAAAAATGATGCTAAGCTACCTGCAGGCAGGGAGGCAAGAAATGCCTGATGTTGGCTTACTGATCATAAGTACAGTTAGGATCTCTCTCAGGCCTGGGGAATGCCTAATTGGCTCTGCTGTTGCATGTAGTTTTTTGGATAGTTATGTCTGTGAGCCCTGCAGAACCCCCAGACAACATGCCTAAGCCTGTAGTTTGTATTGGACAGCTGCATAGCCTTAGGAGGCAATGGGCAGGGTAATGGTGGTAGCCAGATCGGCCTTTTTTTTATCTAGGGCTCCTGTGATCCAAGTAGGGTTATTGTGCATGCAAAAATGCACAGATGGGGATTTCTAGTTCTATTAGTACTTGAAAATACAAGGTCATATGCAATTAGTTCCTGTTGTATGGCCAAAGGAGAACTGTAGCACAACCTACCTCTGCCATTAGAATAAAAATGGAAAGCTTTCCATTTGGAAGGACTGAGCACTGTTGGTTTGCATAATTTTTCCATGCTTTGCTTCCATCCATGAGTGTGCACAGAATGATCTGTGGGTAAGGATAATCTTTTTTTTTTTTTTTTCCTTGTCTTGATAACATTGTAAGGTTCCATGGGGAAAAAGCCCTAGAGGGTAGGGGTGCCTAAGACTGATGGTTAATATCCAAGGATCACCTGCTCCAAGCTCAGGAATGTCTTACCCCCACTAGAAGGAAATGGGGCAGGAGGGCCAGGAGGCCTCCATGGATGGGTATGGTATCTTTGAGGCAAACGGAGATTTAAAAAAAAAAAAAAAAAAAAAACAAAAAAAACCAAAACACCAACACCCTTCTTGCCTGACTAATGGGAAACACTGGACACCCCCTACTTGCCCAGGAGGTAGAAATGTTCCGAATAAAAGGCAAGGGTTGTGAACACTGGGGTGGTGAAAGGGTGTTCCTAAAGATTTAATGGATGGATTACCCACTGATAAATTGGAAAAGCTGGTGTTAGAGTGGCCCAAAGTAACCCCCATGGGCCCTAAAGGAAAGGAAAAATGTGGAAGGCCCCAGTGCCCACACCACTAACTAGCTCCACCCCTTGATTGTGAGCAGAGGGGTAGAGTGTGGCCATATATTTGACAGCTCACTGAAAATAATAAAGGTGAATTACTTGTTTTGTGGGAACTGATTTGGTGCCACTTTTTTCACTTGCTTTGTATGTTTTGTATGATCTCATAGAGAACTCCACTCATAATGCTATTGCTAATTGCTAATTGTCCCACAATATTTCACAATTTTGTTAAGATGGTTAACATCCCACTCCTTGGTTGGGAGTGAGGGAATTAGAAAAGGTGATTGTAAATATATCTGCAGTAATTAAAAACATTGAAAGTGAAATTATAGATGCTATACAGGCATTACGGATCGAGGTATCGAGCCTATCTATTGCAAAACTATATGACACTTGACTTGCTATTAGCTTCCCAAGGAGGTGTTTGTACAATTGTAAATACAAGCTGCTGCACATACATGGATCAGAGCAGCAAAATATCTACAGATTTGTCTGTTCCCCAATTTCAGCCAAATCTTGCACCAAGTCACTAGAGATGATACCACATGGGTTTTGAAGAATTATGGTACAAACTTACCTCTTGGCTACCAAATTGGACATAGTTAAAGAATTGGTAATAATTATTATAGTAATAAATTGTGTTTGTACCGTAGCAGGCATAATTCAATGTTGCTGTGTGTTCTGTGTTTCAGAATTAAATATGGGAAAATGAGATGAGGCTTATAGGATATCCGTGTATCCTGTAAGCCTCAAAGGGGGGAATTGTGAGCTGAAATGCCAAGTTGTAAATTAAAAAACACTCTGTTAATTGTAAGCTGTAAATTGGGACTGCTCTGTTGAAAGCAAGATGGGGCTGGTTTTTCAAGGTAATGAACAAATCGGAGCAAAGTGACCTAAAGCATGGATGTAGTTGTTAAATAATTCAGAGAAGTCTTTCGTGACAATTTCACTTACTGCATTAGTGCTAAAAGTCAGAAGCTAGATAACATTTAATTGACCTCACATAAGAAAACAAAATAAACCAAGTAGTTCCACCTGGGTATCATCCCATGTAGCTGAAAGCACAAATCTTAACAAAGAGGTGTCCCTGCTTTGGGGAGGAGAGAGGAGCAAGCCTGTCATCTTGTTTGCAGTGTGGGGTCATATTCTTGTCCTTCCTTGTGCAGGAGTTAAAATGCCCAATTTCTACTTTTTAGAGAAGTGGAGGTGATACTATAGTGAAATTATTTATTGCCCTCACAGGCTGGGTGGTAGGGGTAGCTGCTTTCTCACTGTGGTGTAATTTTCTGTGTAAATGAGAGAGAAGGTGAGTCTGGACTAGGTAATGGCCAGGCACTGTGTTCATGGGACCCAAGGGCAGAACAGACCTGTGAAACCATAGCATCACTTCCTCTTCCACCCTGCTGACCCAGATAATCTGGCCTTCAGCAGCCATATCAGGGACTTGCAGCTTTTTATTCCCTTCAGTACATCTCTCAAGGCTTCAGGCCTCATTCCCACAGTTGTGATTTCAGAAACTGCTGCAGCTAAGGCCTCATCCGTACACGCTAGGAAGGTGAGTCTCTATGCTTGGAAGGGACTTTTGTTTTGTTAGACTATTTTTATGTGATATCTAACTTGTTCAACTGCAGTAATGCAGACAAACTAAGGATGACAAAAGTTAGTCTGAACCTGAAGCCTATTAATGCTTGCTTGGCATACTGAATTTGGGTCATAATTTGCATATTAATAACTAAATGATGTCAACTTGAAATAAGAGGATTATCTGAAATCAGTTCCTTGCCAGGAAAGACCTGTGTCTGTTGCTAGATGCTCATATGGTCAACCAAACATTGTCTTCTACTAGGTAACAGGTAACAAGCTTTCTTTGGTACATGTTTAGTTCAGCTTTGGTAAAGCAATTAAGTACTGCCATGTCACATTTATTCTGAACAGGAGATGCTACAATTAGGTGAAAGGAATGCACAATCTAGAATCTGTTAGGCCCTTTGTGTGGATGAAGAGTGTCACTTGAGAATAGTCTGCAGATGCTGCACACCAGATGAAAGAGTCTGTGCGATGCATTCTAGATCTGTTGGTGCTCATTTGAAGCACACGGGGTTAGGATTGGAAAAGTCATGTAAAACCATGGGTGGTTTGTATAGCTTTGGAGCCAAAATCTTCTTTGACAACAGTAAGAGGTGGTATAATTTTGTGAGCAGGATAGGGACTTCTATTTGTAATGGATTCATACACATGACCCTGGATAAATTCATTTTACATTAAAATTTTAATTTTATTCAGTCTCCAGGCAGCTCCTGAGACTAGATGGAGTGGGAAGAGCCAGGGACATACAAATGTGGTGTTTTGTTTATTCATGGCTTAAACCTCTGAGTGCCAAACTGCTTGGCAGTGTGTGTGCCCTCTTTCAGACAAACACAATCTGTGTGTCACTGGGCAAATAGCAGCAGAGGTGATGATGATGATGATGACTTGATTAATTGAAATCTTCAAGCACACCTGGCTCAGATTTAACTTCTCTGGCCCTTTATTCTTTGTCCCAGCCCCCCCCCCCCCCCCATTCCAATGGTTCTTCAAGACAGGTATGGCCCATCCTCATTCACCTGATGGGGAAACTGAGGCAGGGCAGGGATTGCTGGGGTGCAGCAGAGCTGACATGGGCATTTGGGAAGCTCCCTTACAGTTTTCCACTTTTCTCTTGCTTCCCATGGAAATGGAGATTATGCAACTCTGTCTGTCCCTCTGCCAGATCCCTCCTTGTTTATGGTTTTGAACCTGGGGGTCAGGTTCACCCTCAGATGTGTGTATTTCAGGAATGTTTTGTGGAATTAGGTAGCTCAGCTGGGAGGAGGAGAAAGACCAAAGTCTTCCTCTACTGGGAGGAAGATAGCAGGGTGTGCTGAACCTCATGACTAGCCACCTGAGACCCCACATGAGAGGGTGCTACCAGAAATCGGCTTCGAAGCTCTGCTGCTCCAGGAACACCTTGCAAAAATCTTACCCTGTAGGTTTTGAGGCTTTTCTCCTGGGCCTCCTTCTCTGCAGGTATGAGTCCCAACCATGGGGTGTTTTGGGATGGACAGAAAGGAGCACTCTGGCTTTGGGCTGGGATGAACCTCTTTTCCCCAGCCCCTAGAGCCCCTGCAAGGCTGCTC
This sequence comes from Lathamus discolor, assembly GCF_037157495.1. Classification (NCBI taxonomy): domain Eukaryota; kingdom Metazoa; phylum Chordata; class Aves; order Psittaciformes; family Psittacidae; genus Lathamus; species Lathamus discolor. The sequence continues at coordinate 1,092,371 of NW_027069096.1, read as the reverse complement.
TGTGAGCCAGAGCTGTCACCTGCTAAGCTCAGAGATATTTTCCCCATCAGGGAAGACCTTATTGAGGATCTACATGAGGGTCCTTCCACCAAAACAAAAACTGGGCACTAGCTTTGGGAAATCTAGGCAAATCTGCTTTGATACCCCTTAGACTGGTTTGAGCTCAAAGGGAAGGATTTACATGTCCATAGACACCCGGGAGCAATATGCCTTGAGATGAGTTGGGGAACATGGGGTGAGGACAGTTGCCACCTGAAGGTGCTGAAGGCTGCAGAGGGAGCTGAGGGCTTTCTGCTGTCTAACCTTCAGGTGGACCCAGGGTGACAGGCATGCTTGAAACTCACAGCTGTCCCATTAGGTATATTTTTATAATGTCATAGTCAACTAAATCTGTAGGTAGAAAGTAGTTTGCTTTTTATTTATAGCACATAGGAAAGCTTTCTTCCAAAACAAATTCAACTTGTATGTTTACAGTATTTAAATTTGGAATAGCTGAAGAAATTAAATGAATAGCTTTCAAACTGTTTAAGCACAAAAGCAAAAAGTTTTTGGTTTTGTTGTTTTTTTTTTTTTTTTAATAAGAACTTCTGCTTATTCCTGTTCTGTTGTTTTTTGTTTTTTTTTAATAAAAACCTGAACAATTTCCTGAAGCACCCCAGCACAGATCCTGATGTACTGACAAGTCACACTCCTCTGCACAGTCTGTGTCCATGAGGCAGCTGCAGCAATTCTCTAAGAGCAAAATGTAAAGCTCGGGTTGTGTAAATGTCCTGGGTTCAGCAGTAGCAGTTATTTTTCTCCTTCTTAGTAGCTAGTGCAGTGCTATATTTTAATTTTTTTGGCCTGGGAACAGTGCTGATAATGCCGATGTTTTTCGTTGCTGCTCAAATGTTTGGTCTGGCCAAGGACTTTGTGAGCCTCATGCTCTGCCAGGGAGGAGGGGAGGCTGGGAGGAAGCAGAGACAGGACACCTGACCCAAACTGACCAAAGAAATATTCCGTACCACAGCACGTCATGCCCAGGATGTAACTGGGAGTTACCCAGAAGGGCTAGGACTGCAGGGTTGGAGGAGGTATCAGTTGGTGCTCGGCTGGGGGAGTGGGGTGAGTTATTGGTCGGCTGGTGTTGAGGTGTTGTATTCTTTCCTCTTGTTATTTCCTTTATCATTATTATCATTGGTGGTAGCAGTAGTGATTTGTGTTATACCTTAGTTACTGGGCTGTTCTTATCTCAACCCGTGGGAGTTGCATTCTTTTTGATTCTCTTCTCCGTCCCTCTAGGAGCAGGGGGAGGGCAAGAAGGGGGGGAAGTGAGCAAATGAGGTTTGTGGTTGGGTTTAAACCATGACAGTAACTTAACATGGGGGAGGAGGGGGACGTTCCTGGTGTTTTGGTGTCTTGGGTTCAGCTGTAGTAGTTATTTTTCTCCTTCTTAGTAGCTGGTGCAGTGCTGTGATTTTTACTTTCTTCTGGGAACAATGCTGATAACACACCGATGCTTTTAGTTATTAAGTAATGCTTACCCCGATCATGGACTTTTCAGTCTCATGTTCTGCCAGTGAGTAGGGGCACAAGAAGCCAGGAGGAAGCAGAGACAGGACACCTGATCCAAGCTAGCTGAAGGGGTGTTCCATACCATAGTATGTCATGCCCAGTATATAAATGGGGGTGGAGTCACCCAGAAGGCCCTGCTCAGGCTGGGCTGGGTATCAGTCAGCAGGTGGTGAGCAATTGTATTGTGTGTCAGTTGCATTTATTGTTTTCTTTTCCATTTTTAGTTTTATATTTTTTCTCCTTGTTGTTTTCCTTGTCATTATTTCTGGTGGTGGTGGTGGTAGTAGTAGTTTTGTATGGTACCTTAGTTACTGGACTGTTCTTACCTCAACCCGTGGGATTCTTTCAATTCTCCTCCCCATCTCTCTGGGATTGGGGGATGGGGATGTGAGTGAGCAGCTGTGTGGTCTTAAGTTACCAGCTGGGCTCTAAACTATGATAGTCAGTGGGTGGTGAGCAACTGTATTGTACATCACTGTCGTTTGGGGTTATTTTCTTTCTCCTATTAGTTTTATCTCTTTCTCTCTTTGTTATTCCCATGTTATTATTATTTTATGGCTATTATACTGTACTTAACCCATGGGTTTTACTTTTTTTGATTCTCTTCCCCATTCCACTGGGTGGGGGGAGTGAGTTGTGTAGTATTTAGTTGCCAGCTGGGGTTAAACCATGACAGCAACTGGCTTTCAAAAAGAGGACCATACAAAAATAAAAATCATCTAGAGAGCTATATTCCTTGCAGAAGTTTAAAACACAAGCCAGGAACATATTCAGTGAACTGGAATACAAGATCCTGCAGGTCTCAAGTGATAAGTCTGCTAAGCCCTAGGCACAAATTCATGAACATTCATTGAGGTGTTCTGATTAATAAATATTATGGAGACCAGAGGAGTGATAGCCCTGAAAGAATTAACTTTTGAAGTGCAGGATTAATTTAGAAGCTAGGACTGTGTCAGAGCTGCTCAGTATCTCCTCTTAATTTCACAAGGTAAAGAAACATTCATACCTTTTCCTTCTCAAATGAAAATTTACTCCTGTGCTAATAGCTAGGAAGCTTCATCATTGCAGTATCTGAATAGTTTACAGGTGTCAATGGCCTTACTGTCATCCTTGTATGTTTGCTCTACAAGGAAGGTTACATATTATAAGGAAGAAAACAAGCTAGAGGGAAGATAAATGATTTTCATAACTTGACAGAAGTCTGTGTAGCTCAAGTAGGAGAATTCACATGTCTTAGAGTGCTTCCACAACAGCTTGCAATGCTATTTTTTCAGGACCATTTTCTGAACTGTTGTGCCCTATATTGGCAATGTAGCTTTGTGGCTAGTGTCCCTCACAGTCTGATCTAAACCAGGAAAAAAAAAAAGGAAGGAACTTGTGCTTTCCTCTTTTTGTGATGGTTTTTCATTTAATATATTCTTGTCATCCCCTTCCAAAGATTAAGTTGAGAGAACTGAAGCAAGATAGGGGCAAAAATTGAAGCAGTAGCTGTACCATAACACATCTGTTTCTGAAGTGAGAGGGAACAGACAGCACCAAAACATCTTCAGATCTCCCAGGTTGCTCTGCTACCACTCCCCACTAGCAGGTGAGACATGTCACTCTGTGACAAGTATCAGAAATAAAGGAGCTTAATGCAACTGCAAGAGTTTTAAATGATTTCTCTCCTCTCTATTGTGCAACAGGAGACAACAAGCAGTTGTAAACATATGGAGACTTTTATCCCCTGAGCTGCAAAGCTTCAAAATTAGCACCTTGTGTGTGCTTGTTCTTTTTATGTCTGCATTTATTAAGGAGCAAAACAACCATGCATCTGAAATGCCAGAGACATATGGATCCATAAATAATGCTACATTGCTATTCGCACCTAATCTGAATATTTATGTAGTAATTTACCAGCAAAGGATGAAAACTATTCTTTAAATGTTACATTGTATTAAAGGTTAACCACATAGCATTTTATTATGAGGCTCTGAACTATGTTTAAGATAAGTTTTTATTTTCAGTGGAAGCTTTTGTGTTGAAATGGATGGGCAGAGGAAGTTTAGTCACCTCAAAGGTGAATGCTGAAGTTCAGACTTCTTCAATATTTTTGTGGTCTGCGTAGCTGTAGGACATGCAACTCAGCAGCATACTGATTGAGAGAGGAAGGGGCACCTTCTTCACAACTAGAAGAGCTAGAAACAGATGTATTAGTTAGCCTTGGTTTTTATAGCAAGACTTATGATTCTGAGCTTCATTTAGAAAAGCAGCCTCTACTGCTCCAAATCAAAAAGCCTCTGTACACACCCCTAAGACATGTTAAATGTAACAGCAGGACAGCCCCCAGTATAAATATATGCCCTCAGATTTCATAACGTGTTAGATGTAACCTCACCTCATCAGTGATGTAATGCTTCATGTCCCAGTACCTTACGTAGAAATTCATCATAGAATAGTTTGGGTAGAAGGGACCTTCAGTGGTCATCTAGTCCAACCCCCCTGCAATAACCAGGGACATCTTCAATTAGATCAGGTTGCCCAGAACCACATCCAGCCTGGCCTTTGAATGTCTCTAGGGATGGTGCATCTACCACCTCTCTGTGCAACCTGTTCCAGTATTTTACCACCCTCGTAAAAAATTTCTTCCTCGTGTCCAGTCTGAGTCTCCCCTCTTAGTTTAAAACCATTACCCCTTGTCCTATCACAACAGGCTCTGCTAAATAGTCTGTCCCCATCTTTCTTATAGGCCCCTTTTAAGAACTTAAAGGCTGCAATAAGGTCTCCCTTGGGGCCCTCTCTTCTTGAGGCTTAACAAGCCCAACTCTCTCAGCCTTTCCTCATAGGACAGGTATTCCATCCCTCTGACTGTTTTTTGTGGCCCTCCTCTGGACTCTCTCTAGCAGGTCAGTATCTTTCCTGTTGTCATGGTTTAAACCCAGTCAGTAAGTCAGCTCGATGCAGCTGTTTGCTCACATTTCCCCCCCATCCCCTTCCCCCTTCTGGGCAGGATGGGGAGGAGAATTGGTAGAATGTAAACCCCATGGGTTGAGATAAGAACAGTTTAATAATTAAAGTACAATATAGTACTACTACTTCTACTAAGGGAAATAAGGGGGGAGAATATAAAACTAAAAAGGAAAAGGGGGAAAAAACACCAAACACAGGTGAAGCACAATATAATTGCTCATCACCTGCTGACTGGTAGCCAGCCTGACCTGAGCAGCTATCTGGGCCTTCTGGGTAACTCCCCCCTTTATATACTGGGCATGCCATCCTGGTGGTATCCAAACCCAACAAGAGAGTCCCCAACTGCAGACCCACTGCTCTGAGGAGGACTGACTCAAAACGCCTCTCCAATGGGGATGCACCTTCCACACTTGATCTGTTTGAAGCAGCCTATGATAATGGAGCTGATAGGCACATCATTATGCAATGATGTAAAAATATGCTTCTGTGTCTTAAATATCAGCTTCTCACTAGCAAATACCTTCTGACATAGTGCTGGTTCTTGCAGTGAACTACAGGATGCTGGGCAGGCAAACAGCTTGCATAGAGCTGTTAGAATCATAGAATGGTTTGGGTTGGAAGGGCCCTTCAAAGATCATCTAGTTCAACCCCCTGCAATGAGCAGGGACATCTTCAATTAGATCAGGTTGCCCAGAACCACATCCAGCCTGGCCTTTGAATGTCTCTAGGGATGGTGCATCTACCACCTCTCTGGGCAACCTGTTCCAATATTTTACCACCCTCATTGTAAAAAATATTTTCCTCACCTCCAGTCTGAATCTCCCCTCTTTTAGTTTAAAACCATTACCCCTTGTCCTGTCACAACAGGCCCTGTTAAAGTCTGTCCCCTTTTTTCTTATAGGCCCCTTTTAAGAACAGAAAGGTCACAATATGGTGTCTCTTAGGGCCTTCTTGAGGCTGAGCAACCCCAACTCTCTCAGCTTTTCCTCATAGGAGAGGTGCTCCATCCCTCTTATCATTTTTGTGGCCCTTCTCTGGACCCTCTCCAACAAGCCCATGTCTTTCCTATACTGAGGACTCCAGAGCTGGACACAGTACTCTAGGTGGTGTCTCACCAGAGCAGAATAGAGGGGCAGAATCGCCTCCCTTGACCTGCTGGCCATGCTCCTTTGGATGCAGCCCAAGATACGATTGGCCTTCTGGACTACAAGTGCACATTGCCAGTTCATGTTCAATCTCTCATCCACCAGTACTTCCAAGTCCTTCTCAGGGGTACTCTCAATCCCTTCATCCCCCTGCCTGTGTTGATACCCAGGGGGTTCCCTGACCCAGGTGCAGGATCTTGCACTTGGCCTTGTTGAGGTTCACATGGGCCCACTTCTCAAGCTTGTCCAAGTCCCTCTGGAAGGCATCCTGTCCCTCAGGCATGTCAGCTGCACCACTCAGCTTTGTGTCATCTGCAAACTTGCTGGCAGCCCACTCAGTCCCACTATGTCATTGATGAAGATATTAAAGAGTACTGGTCCCAATACAGATGCCTGAGGAATGCCACTTGTCAGTGGTGTCCATCTGGACATTGAGCCATTGACCACTATGCTCTGAATGTGACCATCCAGCCAATTCCTCATCCACCAAACAGTCCACCCATCAAATCCATATCTCTCCAATTTTGAGAGAAGGATGTTGTGGGGAACCATGTCAAAGGCTTTACAGAATTCCAGACAGACAACATCATTAGCCCCTCCTTTGTCCTCTGATGCAGTAACTCCATCATGGAAGGCCACAAGGTTGGTCAGGCAGGACTTGCCCTTGGTGAAGCTGTGCTGCCTGTCTCAAATCACCTCCCTGTCCTCTGTGCCTTAGCATGGCTCCTAGAAGGATCTGTTCCATGATCTTCCCAGACACAGAGGTGAGGCTGACAGATAGATAGTTGCCAGGGTCTTCCTTTCTAGCATTTTTAAAAGTGGGTGAGAGATTGCCCATTTTCCAGTCAGCAGGGACCTCACCTGACTGTCATGACTTCTCAAATATCATGGAGAGTGGCTTGGCAACTGCATCAGCCAATTTCCTCAGCACTCTGGGATGGATCTCATCAGGTCCCATAGATCTGTGTATGTTCAGGTTCCTCAAATGGTCACAGACCTGATCTTCACTTACAGTGGGAGGGACTTTGCTCCCCCAGTTTCTGCCTTGCAGTTCATCCATTCGAGAGGTGTGGGGACAGAGCCTGCAGGTAAAGAATGAGGCAAAAAAAGTTGAATACCGCTGTGTTCTCATTGTCTGTTGTTACCAGTTTACCAGTCTTGCTCATTGGGGGGGGCACACTTTCTTTGCCCTTCCTCTTCTGGTTGACATACCTGTAGAAGCCCTTCTTGTTATTCTTTGCATCCCTTGTCAAGATCAGCTCCAGCTGTGCCTTGGCCTTCCTGACCCCATCTCTGCACAGCTGGGCAGTATCCCTATATTCTTTCCAGGATACCTGTCCCTGCTCCCACTTCCTGTGCATTTCCTTCTTGCCCTTTAGTTGGACCAGCAGGTCTTGACTCAGCCATGTCAGCTTCTTGCCTTCCTTACTTGATTTCTTACAACTGGGAATCACAAGCTCTTGTGCTCTATGGAAAGCGTCCTTCAAGATCTGCCAGCTCTGTTCTGCTCCCTTGTCCCTGAGGGCAGTTTCCCAGGGGTCCTATGAACTAACTCCTTGAAGAGCTGGAAGTTAGCTTTCTTAAAATTCAAGGTTCTCACTAGCTAGACCTAGTTAGACCTCACTGGCTCATACAGGATTACAGATGCTTTGCAGATGGGTTGCACACTGGGGCTATGCATAATACAGCTGTATCAGGGTTACCTGCATCTGCCTAAACTTATTGCCTGGGAGCATTTCTAAACAGCAGGGTTCATGATTGGTAATGAGCTGACTGAAAAATAAATAGTGTGGCTGCCTAAGTGCTTAGATGGCTTGTGTGGCATACAGCATGAGATTCCTATATCCATTGTTAAAATGATGGTATGTGAGCTTGAAGTTTTATTAGAACTGCTGCCTGCTGTGCTGAGAAAGGTGAAGTTGTGCAACACTGCAGCACAAAGCTATGGTTTACACTTACAATGTTAAAAATATTCCTTTCTCCTTACTGCTTATGAAAGAGTTGACTGCATCAAAGCCTCCCTTGTGTTTTTAGCAGAATGTATGACTGGCTGTCCCTTAAGGAGAGCTTCCCTTTTTCATCCACCCTGGCTTGCATATAAAGAGAATCAAGGTAATTAGTCATTTACTAATTAGTGAATAGTGCTTGTTTAAAGAAGTGTCTAAAAATAGTTAAAACAGGCTAAAGGAAAGGTGCTTGTATATCAAGCTAGCCTGGAAATCACTTAACAGATGTAAATGGTATGGCCTACTTTATCCAATTAATGATAGTGCAATCTGCTGTGTTTTGGTGAGTATGCAAATTGGGGAATGAATAGGTGAGTTGACTGTCAAGCCTGATGCAAAATTCTGCAAAACTTGTATATGCTTTGGTTGTGATTACTTTAATTTGAGCAAACTAAACTAGAGAAATGACCAGGATAAATCCAAAGTACATTATACTGTTTCATGCTCAACCATTCCATAGACATGCCTGTATATAAATTTCTTTCAAGAAAGAGAATTACTTACCCAGGTGTTGTTTAACCACAGCTGGCAACTAAGTACCATGCATCTGCTTGCTTACATACACCCCCACCTTCCTGTGGGAGGGGGAGCAGAATTGGAAAAAATTAAAACCTGTGGGTTTAGCTAAGAACAGTTTAATAATTGAAACAAAATAAATTGTAATAATAACTGTAATGTAGATGAGAGGAATAAACCCCAAGGAAAAAAAAAGAAACATGCAATGATGCACAGTTCTCCTGGTTTTGGCTGATCATTGTTGACCACCTGCTGACAAATACCCAGCCAGTCCCTGAGTACCAATTGGTCCCCTCTGGGTAACTTTCCCCCAGTTTATATACTGGGCATGATGTGCTGTGGGATTCAGTACCCCTTTGGCTAGTTTGGGTCAGGTGTCTTGACTCTGTTCCCTCCCAGCTTCTTGTGCCTCTCCTCATTGGCAGAGCATGAGAGACTGAAGAGTCCTTGATCAGGGCAAGTGCTACTGAGCAACAACCAAAATATTGGTGTGTTATCAACATTATTCTCAGACTGAAGCCAAAACACAGCACTGTACCAGGTGCTAGGAAGAAAATTAACTGTTACAGCTGAAACCAGGATACAAGGTCATGAAAAACCAAAATAAAAGATTGCACAGGATGTTTAAGATGTGTAAGCTAGTTTAGTTCTTAAAAGAGACAGTCTTCTGGATGCTGGAGCCTGGCACGTTGAGGCAGGTGCCCAGAGTGCCAACCCAGTACATGCTTAATTGGATGACTTCCACACACACTGACAGAGATACCAGTAATGTAGCATGATACTTTGAATAAGCAGCCTCAGATATTCCTGCCACTGCTCTGGCAAAATTCTTATTTTTGCAAATAGAGTTGGAAAATTGATTTCTCTGGAGTGGGCACAGACTGTTTCTAGAACAGTTGCACTAGTGTTAGAACTTTATTGGTTCAGGTACCAGCATCCTCAGCTATACCTGCAGTTAGGGCTATTTCAAATGTCAGATTCTCTAAAGCAGAGACCTAAGAAATGAATGACTTAGAGTAACCTTGCAATACTGCACCTAAAGTTATTTTTGCCTCCTTCAGCAAGCATTAGACACTATAGTAAGACTTAAGTTTCACATGTTTGAAGTTACTCTTCTGATTTTGTTTAAATGGGAAAGTTAGTGTGTTTGTACAGATGAGTCATCTGTTTCTGCACAGAAAATAGACTAGCCTCTTTGCATGACACACACCTAGTGAGCCTGATTTCAAGCCATACAACTCATGTACAGTCTGTGGGCAACCAGAAGGCATCAGACTCAAGAGCACAATCTCAACACAAGGACTTCAGTGATAGTAGAAGTCTCCTCACATCTGGCCTGCCACAATCTAATATATTCATTCTTAATTTCTTTATTCTTAATTATGCCTGACCCTTGAATTTAGGGGTAGAATCTAGTGATAATTCAGTATGGGAATTTCCAGAAAGTACAGAAACATCAGTATGATGTCAGTTTTCTCACATGGGAGTGTTTGGCTCCTGTGGTCAAAGCTCAGCAAAGCTGTTGGGCTGGCAGCTTGCTGTACAGAAGAGGACCAAGCAGTTCTGTTTTGTGTTAGGTCTTATATAGCTGTTGGTAGTTTTCTTTTCTGTGATGAGGTGGCAGACAAATACAAAAACTGAGTGAAAATGGACAGGTTATAGAAGAAATACTCAGATGGCTCGGGATGCCAACTCTATATATCTTGCTGGATGCTACATCTCCTGCAGCTACTGCAATTATGGTGATTTCTGTAGCATTGTGTGAAGTCAAACTGCCAATAAAAGTAATGGAAGTGAAGCTGGTGGTTGTTAGCCTAATGTAGGTGAATGCACCTGTAATCTGCTTATTGGCCCAAGCTCTGAGGGCACTGACCTGCAGTTTTAGGAGAAAATTGTCCAAGTAGCACAGCTGTGTCTTAAGGGTTTATACTAAGGTGTTCAGAAGTCTAGCCCTGTCCGGAAGCACTCTTGCCATTATCAGCCTGGGACATAGAGCTGAGGCAGGAAAAATCTGTCAAACCATGGGCACTGCAGTACTGACCTGTGCACAGCTGGAGATGGGCTTCCAGTCTGTCCCCAGCATGCTCTCGACACAAAAGCATTAACAGCTGCCCTGTCTGAAGCTGGATGCTCCCTGGCTCAAGAGCACTGACAAGTGTTTCTAGCCAGAGCCAAAGTGGTGGTTGCATAGTTCAGAACAGCACAATTAAGTGGGCAATACCATGAGCTGTCCCTGCAATAAAACCTGTTGCAAGTAAAACAAAGTCTAACTGCTGAATTGCTTGAGATCCTAAACACAGCTGACTTGTACAGGCTAACTCAGTCTTTAGATGAGTAGCAACTGCCATGAGCAGTGTCCTGGGTTCAGCAGTAGCAGTCATTTTTTTTTTTTTCTCCTTTTTAGTAGCTAGTGCAGTGCTGTGTTTTTGACTTTTGGCCTGGGAACAGAGCTAATAACACTGTTTTTAGCTACTGCTCAAATCTTTAGACTGACCAAGGACTTTGTGAGCCTCATGCTCTGCCAGGGAGGAGGGGAAACTGGGAGGAACCAGAGACAGGACACCTGACCCAAACTGACCAAAGAAGTATTCTATACCACAGCACGTCATGCCCAGGATGTAACAGTTACCCAGAAGGGCTAGTGGACTGCAGGGTTGCACTAGGTGTCAGTTGGCCCTTGGTCAGGAGGGGTGGGGCGAGTTATCAGTTGGCGGGTGTCAAGGTGTTGTATTCTCTTCCCTTGTTAATTCCTTTATCATTATTATTATTGGTGGTAGCAGTAGTGATTTGTGTTACACCTTAGTTATTAAACTGTTCCTATCTCAACCCGTGGGAGTTGTTTTCTTTTGATTCTCCTCCCCATCCCTCCAGGAGCAGGGGGAGAGGGCAAGAAGGGGGGGGGGGGGGGGGGAGTGAGAGAGCAACTGTGTGATTTATGGCTGACTGTGTTTAAACCACGATGAGCAGTTACTGTTATGAAGGCTAGAACCTCCAGACTGAACTTCTAAACTTCTAGGTTATGAAAGGGAAACAATCTTTAAAAAAATCCTTTTGTTTCTGTTGAGTAATGCTAGAAGAAAATGGTTTGGTTTCCAGGCACTGCTGTCATTGTTCAGAGTAGTTTTATTTCTTTGAATCCCTTGAGAGATGGCTCGGGCAACAGAAATGTATGAGTGTTCTGGGTTCAGCTATAAGTTATTTTTCTCCTTCTTAGTAACTGGTGCAGTGCTGTGTTTTTGAATGTGTTAAATGTACAGTGTAGTTAGCAGCACAGTGGCAGGAGCCATTCATTAGGCATGCAGCTATGGGAAGTGATGATGTGCACAGCAAGGAGCCTGGTTATACCTGTTACAAAGGAAAAAGAGGAGACTTTGTGCTGTCTGCAAGTAATGTAACTAACTTGGGCAGGGTGGGTGATCTGTAGGAGACCTGCACATGGAATCAGTAGGAGCTTGTCTGTGAGCTGGCTGTAGCAGATAATTACAAAAAAGTACAAAATACTTCTAAAAACTCAAATACTTCTTTCATATTTGAACTTAAATACAGTTTTCAAAGAATGCTCAGTTTCACTGGTGCTGCATTTTCATAGGGCTTGCTTTAAGTTTGTGGTGTTTTAAAATAAATATTTTTAACTGGCACTTCCAGAAGCACTGAGCAGCTGCAGTTTCTGTTGTACACTGGAAAGCCACCAGCAGCTTTTACAGTGGCTATCTGTTGTGTGGTGTTCCACCCCACCCCATTCCCCCTCTGCAGTGGGCAGATAGGATGGATTCACTGTTCCTACCTTTGCTACCTAAAAATCAGGGATCTAGTTGTTGTCAGCTTGAGAAGAGTAGAAGAAATAAGTGTCAGACTATAGAAGTGTCGCATACAGCTAGGCTGGAATAAATATGGAATTTCTGTAGCTAGGAGAGAGTCCTGTCAGCATTAGTGCTCTCCATTGAGAGGGAGATTATATTAATATGTAAGTTTAAAGCACATGGCAAGATCTCCAGAAGAAAAGTCACTGTAGTAACTGAATTGGGACTTAATTTAGCAGTTGGTAGAAACATTAGGTTTGTATTTTCAGTCAAATAACATCTTATCTAGTAAGACTTGATTTCTCTAGCATACATAGATTTCACTATGACTTTGCCCTATCCAAATAGAAGAAAAATATACCCCAAGTGCAGGCACTAATGAGGATGCCAGGGAGCAAGGCAGTAAAATAGGAAACAAAGTGACTGTGTTGGTAGCAATGTTCTTAAAATATGTCATGGTGTAACTTAGAGGTTGAAGTTCTTGTGCAGTAGCCATAAACACTAGTAAAGGGCTGAATCTTCTGCCAAGCTGGTTTACTGAATATAACATCGGGGGGGGGTATTCTTTTTCTAGGGACTATAAGCATGACTAGTTATAAATTGGGGAAGGGGGTAATGGGTTGATGACTGTTGTCTCTATCCTCCTGACTATTGAGCATGTTCAGTGGTATCAAAGCCATGGTCAGTAGGCGGCTAAAATTAGGACACTGAATTAAGATAATTTCTGTTCAGTTTAAGCTCAGCCAGAAGAGTCAGACACATGGTGAATGCAGTAACAGTTGGATACTTGTAGGTGGGGGACTGAGTTGCATCTTTAGTCCTCCCAAATTTAGTTTGGCTGCAAATGAGCTAACAACAAGCTGCCCTAAAACTCTGATACTTCCTAGTACCTAGCAGTGCCTGGCTGAACTTACTAGAAATAAGCTCAGATAGCTGATTTTTCCCTTGCATTAGTGAAACTGTAGGTGCAGTAAAGCAGTAACTCACAGAAAATAAGTTTATTGCCCAATTTGGTCTTTATGTCTCAACATGTTTAGAATTGGGCTTTTGGTGAAAATACTTACCTGTAGTGGTGGCTGTTGCTGCATCTTTTTTGGTCACCTAGAAAGTAAATATCTATAGAAGATGTACAGGTTTTGCCAAGAAAACTTGTAGCTAACTCAGCCCTAAATTTTCTCTTGCATTTTTTAATCTCAGTCCTTGGGCTGTTTTAGGTCTTAGATCTCATGAAACTGCACGTAAGCACAGGAATGGGATTTCTTGGGAAAAACCCAGTGGTCCAGCAGAGTTTGCAACTACATGATGCAAGTGCTTGAGCTGAAGTGAATCTACTGTGCCCTGGATAATAAATCCCTGCTCTGCTCCCAGTGCAGGGTGGCATGTTGTAGAACCAAGCATTTCTTTGCTGCAGCAGCCACTCTCTCCTGCAGTGGTGTGGTGACAAGCAGCATTCGTATGCTGCTCTTAGAGCAATGCCATTCATGTAACTGACCTTAAACCATGGGCTAGGTTAGAATCATAGAATAGTTAGGGTTGGAAAGGACCTTAAGATCATCTAGTTTCAACCCCCTGCCATGGGTAGGGACACCTCACACTAAACCATCCCACCCACAGCTCTGTCCAATCTGGCCTTGAATACTGCCAGGGATGGAGCATTCAGAACTTCCCTGGGCAACCCATTCCAGTGTCTCACCACCCTAACAGGAAAGAACTTCCTCCTTATATCCAATCTAAACTTCCCCTGTTTAAGTTTTAACCCATTACCCCTTGTCCTGTCACTACAGTCCATCCCCAGCATCCCTATAGCCCCCCTTCAGATACTGGAAGGCTGCTATGAGGTCTCCACACAGCTTTCTCTTCTCCAGGCTGAACAGCCCCAACTTTCTCAGCCTGTCTTCATACGGGAGGTGCTCCAGTCCCCTGATCATCCTCATGGCCCTCCTCTGGACTTGTTCCAACAGTTCCATGTCCTTTTTATGTTGAGGACACCAGAACTGCACACAATACTCCAGGTGAGGTCTCATGAGAGCAGAGCAGAGGGGCAGGATCACCTCCTTCGACCTGCTGGTCACGTTCCTTTTGATGCAGCCCAGGATACGGTTGGATGTAAAGAAGTTCTTCCTGATGTTAACGTGGAACTTCCTATGTTCCAGTTTACACCCATTGCCCCTTGTCCTATCACTGGATATCACTGAAAAAAGCCTAGCTCCATCATCCTGACACCTACCCTTTACATATTTGTAAACATTGATGAGGTCACCCCTCAGTCTCCTCTTCTGCAAGCTAAAGAGACCCAGCTCCCTCAGCCTCTCCTCATAAGGGAGATGTTCCACTCCCTTAATCATCTTTGTGGCTCTGCGCTGGACTCCTTCAATTCCCTGTCTTTCTTGAACAGAGGGGCCCAGAACTGGACGCAATATTCCAGATGCGGCCTCACCAAGGCTGAGTAGAGGGGGAGGAGAACCTCTCTTGACCTACTAACCACTCCCTTTCTAATGCACCCTAAGATGCCATTTGCCTTCTTGGCCACAAGAGCACATTGCTGGCTCATGGTCATCTTCCTATCCACCAGGACCCCCAGGTCCCTTTCCCGTTCACTACTTTCCAGCAGGTCAACCCCCAACCTGTACTGGTACATGGGGTTGTTCTTCCCCAGATGCAAGACTCTACACTTGCCCTTGTTAAATTTCATCAAGTTTCTCCCCGCCCAACTCTCCAGCCTGTCCAGGTCTCGCTGAATGGCAGCACAGTCCTCTGGTGTGTCAGCCACTCCTCCCAGTTTTGTGTCATCAGCAAACTTGCTGAGGGTGCACTCAGTTCCCTCATCCAGGTCATTGATGAAAATATTAAACAGCACCGGTCCCACCACCGACCCCTGGGGAACTCCACTAGTCACAGACCTCCAGCTAGATTCTGCGCCATTGACCACAACTCTCTGCCTTCTTCCTTTCAACCAGTTCTCGATCCACCTCACTACTTGATCGTCAAGCCCACACTTCCTCAGCTTATCTATGAGGATGCTGTGGGAGACAGTATCAAATGCCTTACTGAAATCAAGAAAAACTACATCTACCGCTCTACCATCATCCCTCCACCTAGTCACTTCCTCATAGAAGGCTATAAGGTTGGTCATACATGACTTCCCCCTCATAAAACCATGTTGGCTGTTCTTAATGACCCCCTCATCCTTGATATGCCTAGTGATGGAGTCAAGAATAAGTTGTTCCATCACCTTTCCAGGGATGGAGGTAAGGCTGACCGGCCTATAATTACCCGGGTCCTCCTTCTTGCCCTTCTTATAGATTGGTGTGACCTTTGCCATCCACCAATCCTCAGGCACCTCGCCCGTTTCCCACGACTTACCAAAGATGATGGAAAGTGGCCTAGCAATGACCTCCGCCAGCTCCCTCAGCACCCGTGGGTGCATTCCATCCGGACCCATCGATTTACAGATGTCCAGTTTGCATAGCTGATCCCTAACCCAATCCTCATCTACCAAAGCAAACTCCTCCTTTGTCCTGACTCCTTCTGGGGCTATAGAAATCCGGGGCCCTCGGGGAGAGTCTGCAGGAGTAAAGACAGAGGCAAAGAAGGCATTCAGCACCTCTGCCTTCTTTATATCCTCTGTCTCCAGGGTACCCACTTCGTTCAGCAGTGGGCCTATATTGCCTCTTGTTTTAGTTTTATTTGCTATGTATTTGAAGAAGCCCTTTCTATTGTCTTTAACCCGACTAGCAAGATTGAGTTCCAAGGAGGCCTTAGCTGTCCTAATTGCCTCCCTACATCCTCTAACAACTGCCCTATATTCCTTCCAAGTGGCCAGCCCCTCCTTCCATAATCCATAGATTCTCCTTTTCCACTTGAGTTTGCCCAGCAGCTCCTTGTTTAACCACGCCGGTCTCCTAGATCCCTTACTTGACTTCCTACTCATTGGGACGCTCCGATCCTGAGCTTGGAAGAAGCGGTCCTTGAATGCTAACCAACTATCTTGAGCCCCTTTACCGCCTAGTACACTTTCCCATGAGACTTCCCTTAGCAGTTGACTGAAGAGGCCAAAGTTGGCCCTTCAGAAATCCAGAACTGTGGCTTTGCTAGGTATTCTATTCCTCCCACACAGGATCCTAAACTCCACCATCTCATGGTCACTGCAGCCAAGGCTGCCATTGACCGTCACCACTTCGACCAAACCCTCCTTGTTGGCGAGTACTAAATCTAGCAGCGCTGCTCCCCTAGTTGGTACGTCCACCATTTGCATTAAGAAATTATCATCAGTGCAAGCACACACTGAAGCCGACTCATGTTCATTTTCTCATTGACCAACACCCCCAAGTCCTTCTCCAGAGGGCTGCTCTGAATCTCTTCTTTGCCCATCCTGTAGCTGTGCCTGGGATTGCTCCGACCCAGGTGTAGGACCTTGCGCTCGGCTTGGTTAAACTTCATGAGGTTGGCATCAGCCCACCTTACAAGCATGTCAAGGTCCCTCTGTATGGCATTCCTTCCCTCTAGCATATCAACTGAACCACACAGCTTGGTTTCATCAGGAAACTTGCTGAGGGCGCATTCAATCCCACTGTCCATGTCAGCGACAAAGATGTTGAACAAGCATCTTTAACATAGGTTGTTAAAACAGAACATAAATCTTTTGGTTGTGCATGTGCTATGGCAAATGACTGTGAGGTGAGGACTTGGTGCTGCCATAACATCCCCACATACAGTCAGTATTACAAGAGGGCATGTGCAGAATGTAAAGCCACATCAACTGATGAATTTGTTTCATAAAAGTGAATGGAAAATCTTTTCCTGTCTCCCTGTCACTCTGGCCTCAAAATTGGTTCCAAGGCAAAAGCATATGCCAATCTAACTGAAAATGTAGCCAGGTACTCAATGGCTTGGTAATCCAATCTGTTTGCCTGCTTATGTTTCTGAGAATAAAATTTCACATAGATTGTCCTGTTAAACAAGGTCAGTGATCTGCATTCATGTTGCATGGTTAGATACTTAAGTGGAAGAGGGTGACCCAGGATTCTGCTCTTGCTGTACATGACATGCTTTTGGGGGTCTCTTGCATTCTGTGGCACATGAGTCCAGCTATGGTGTAGGTGCCAGGAGATGCTTCTCTGGAGATGCCACACTAAACTGGTGGGAATTTCTTGGTGGGTTGAACAGTGTCAAGGGAAGGGTCTCTGTTCCAAAGTGCAGAAAGTGGTGTGCGAGTCCCCCCCTTTAGAGGGTAGAATTTTTGGCATTTAATCAGTCCAGATTCAGCTCTCTTTCCTACTGTCTAGCTTTACTGACTTCTGTGATTGAAGAAAGTAATGGGAAGTTAATATCTAGTTCCTAGATCTCTGTAGTCTTCCCACAACTGACTTGATTCTGAGAGTCATGCCCCACAGCTGCCTGCTGACCTCTGAGGCACTTGAAGGTGATGTTTGCTGTTATCACCCATCAGTATTTGTTTCATCAAGTTGCACTGATTAAACAGAGGTAGTATTCAGACTTCAGAAATGCTTGCGGTGGTGAGAAATGTAGTATTAGGATGACAGACAAGTTGAACTCTCACACACAAAAAAAGGCAAAAGTACCTTTGTATCTCAATTGAGAAAGTACTTAAATTTTATTTTTTTTACCTGCACAGAAAGAATAACTAAAAATCTTTGCACTAGCAAATGTAAAACATGTCTCTTCACCTTAGCAAATGTTTTTAGTCTGCATTTGAACCTAGCAAGACTGCTCTTAAAAAAAGACAGGCCTGTCAGATGGGGGGGGAGTAGCTATTTATGTCAGTGATGGGCTGGAGAGTATGGAACCCTATCTGGGGATAGGTGATCAGTCAACAGAGTTTGTGGGTCAGGGTCAAAGGGAGAACAGCTATGGGGGACAATGTGGGGATCTTTTACAGACTGCCTGATCAAGAGGACTCTGTGGATGAAGCACTATACAGACAGATAGGAACAGCCTCACCCTCACAGTCCCTTGTCCTCATGGGGGACTTCAGCCATCCTGATATCTGTTGAAGGGACAGTATGTCCCGGCACAAGCAGTACAGGAGGTTCCTTGATTGTGTGGAAGACAACTTTCTTCTGCAAGTAATAGAGGAGCTGACGAGGAGAAGTGCTATGCTTGACCTCATGCTCACCAACAGGGAAGGGGTGGTTGGAAATGTGATGCTTCAGGGTAGCCTTGGTTGTAGTGATCATGCGATGGTCGAGCTTGAGATCCTAAGGACAGTGAGAAGAGCATGCAGCAAGGTCATTGCCCTGGACTTCAAAAGAGCAGACTTTGGCCTCTTCAGGAACCTGCTTAGTAAGGTTCCATGGGATATAGCCCAAGACTGTTGGTTGATATTTAAGTATCACCTGCTACAAGCTCAGGAGTGTTCTGTCCCAACTAGAAGGAAGTGCATCAAGAGGGCCAGGAGACCTCCATGCATGGATAAGGAGTTGCTGAGGAAACTTCAAAGGGAAAAAGAGGCTTATAAAAGATGGAAGCAACAACAGGTGACCTGGGAAGAATACAGGGAGGTTATCTGGGAAGTTAGGGACCAGGTTAGGAAGGCTAAGGCCCAGTTAGAATTAAACTTGGCTAGGGATGTGAAAGAAAACAGGAAGGGATTCTATAGGTGGACCCTCTCCGGAAGCTATCAGGAGAAGTGGCTACCCTGGATTTAGAGAAGGCTGAGGTTCTTAATAATTTCTTTGCCTCAGTCTTCACTGGCAAATGCTCTGATCACACCACCCAAGTCTTGGAAGGCAGATGCAGGGATCTACAAGCCCACTGTAGGAAAGGATCTGGTTTGAGACCATCTTAGGAACCTGAATGTACACAAGTCCATGGGACCTGGTGAAATCCATCTGCGGGTCCTGAAGGAGCTGGCACATGAATCTGCTAAGCCACTGTCCATATTGACACTGTTCATATTTGAAAAATCATGGTGATCAGTTTAAGTTCCCGACAACTGGAAAAAGGGTAATATAACCCCTATTTACAAGAAGGGGAAATGGATGACCCAGGGAACTAGAGACCGGTCAGTCTGACCTCTGTGCCTGGCAAAAATCTTAGCTTGCTTTCCAGGAGAATCTGCTCTAAGGCACATGAAAAACAAGGTGCTTGGTGACAGTCAGCATGACTTCATGAAGGGGAAATCATGCTTACCGATTTGGTGGTCTTCTATGATGGGGCTACAGAACTGATGGACAGAGGCAGAGCAGTCAGTGTCATCTACCTGGACTTGTGCAAAGCATTCAACACTACAGCACTACATCCTTGTCTCTAAATTGGAGAGACATCAATTTCATAGATGGATGACTTGGTGGATAAAGAACTGGATGAATGGCCACACAGAGCTGTGGTCAATGGCTCTATGTCTAGTTGGAATACAGTAACGAGTGGTGTCCCTCAGGGATCAGTGTTCGGACCAGTCTTGTTCAACATCTTTGTCAGCAACATTGACAGTGTTATTGATGCACCTTCAGCACACAAGCTGTGTGGTTTGGTCGATATGCTGGAGGGAAGGAATGTCATCCAGAAGGATCTTGAGATGTGGGCCAGTGCCAACCTTATTAAGTTTAACCATGCCAAGTGCAAGGTCCTATACCTGGGTCGGAGCAATCCCAGGCACAACTACAGGTTGGGCAGAGAAGAGATTCAGAGCAGCCCTGTGGAGAAGGACTTCGGGGTGTTGGTCAATGAGAAAATGAACATGAGCTGGCTTCAGTGTGCACTTGCAGCCCAGAAAGCCAACCATATCCTGGGCTGCATCAAAAGGAGTGTGACCAGCAGGTCAAAGGAGGTGATCCTGCCCCTCTGCTCTGCTCTCATGAGACCTCACCTGGAGTATTGTGTACAGTTCTGGTGGCCTCAGCATAAAAGGGCATGGAACTGTTGGAACAAGTCCAGAGGGCCATGAGGATGACCAGGGGACTGAAGCACCTCCCAAATGAAGAGAGGCTGATAAAGTTGGGGCTGTTCAGCCTGGAGAAGAGAAGCCTGTGTGGAGACATAGCAGCCTTCCAGTACCTGAAGGGGGCCTATAGGGATGCTGGGGATGGACTATTCATTAGGGACTGTAGTGACAGGACAAGGGGTAATGGGTTAAAACTTAAACAGGTGAAATTTAGATTGGTTATAAGGAAAAGTTATTTCCTGTTAGGGTGGTGAGGCACTGGAATGGATTGCCCAGGGAGGTTGTGAATGCTCCATCCCTGGTGGTGTTTAAGGCCAGGTTGGACAAAGCCTTGGGTGGCTTGGTTTAGTGTGAGGTGTCCCTGACTGTGGCAGGGGGGTTGGAACTAGATGATCTTAAGGTCCTTTCCACCCCTAACTATTCCATGATTTTATGGTATCTTGAGTTCTAGCTTTTCAAATCCATTTTACCCTGTTGAATAGAATCACAGAATCAGAATCACAGAATCGTTAGGGTTGGAAGCAACCTCTTGATCATCTAGTCCCATCCCTCCCAAAGGCAGGGTCACCTGGACCAGGTTACACAAGAACATGTCCAGGTGGATTTTGAATGTCTTCAGAGAGGGAGCCTCCACAACCTTCCTGGGCAGTCTGTTCCAGTGCTCTGCCACCCTCAATGTAAAGAAGTTCGTTCTCATGTTGAGGTGAAACTTCTTGTGTTTTGGTTTTTGGCCACTGCTCCTTGTCCTGTCAGTGGGTACCACTGCAAAGTTTGGCACCATCCTCTTGGCACCTGCCTTTGAGATATTTAAATGCATTAGTGAAATCCCTTCTCAGTCTTTTCTCTAGACTAAACAGGCCCAGCTCCCGCAACCTCTCCTCATAAGAGAGATGCTCCAGACCCCTGTTCATCCTTATGGCCCTCCACTGGACTGCCTCCAGTAGCTTCTTGTCTGTCTTAGTCTGAGGAGCCCAAAACTGGACAGAGTGCTCCAGATGTGGCATCACCAGTGTCGAGTAGAGGGAGAGCGTCACCTCTCTGTCTGCTGGCCACACTCCTCCTGATGCATCCTAGGATACTATTGGCCCTTGGCCACAAGGGCACACTGCTGGCTCATAGTCAACTTGTCATCCACCAATACTCCCATGTCCTTCTCAGCTGGTCTATTCTCTAGTAGGTCAGCCCCCAACATGTACTGGTACTTGGTGTTCTTCCTCCCCAGGTGCAGTACCCTACACTTGCCTTTGAACCTCATGAGGTTTCTCTCTGCCCAATTCTCCAGCCTATCAAGGTCCCACTGAATGGCAGCCTAGCCTTCAGGTGTATCAGCCACTCCCCCCAGCTTTGTATCATCAGCAAACTTGCTGAGGGTACACTTCAGCCCTTCATCCAGGTCATTCATAAACAAGTTGAATAAGACTGGACCTAGTATTGATCCCCGGGGAGCACCACTGACTACAAGACTCCAACTAGATTCTACTCTGCTGATAACAACCCTCTGAACTCTGCCATTTATCTAGTTCTCAATCCACCTCACTGTCCATTCATCTAACCCACATTTCCTAAGCTTATCTACAAGGATGTTATGGGAGACAGTGTCAAAAGCCTTGCTGAAGTCAAGGTAGATAATATCCACTGCTTTCCGCTCATTGCCTCATGTCGCCATGTCGTTATAAAAGGCTATTAGATTGGTCAAGCAAGATTTACCCTTGGTGAATCCATGCTGACTACTCCTGATGACTTTCTTCTCTTCTTCATGCTTGGTGATGACCTCCAGAATGACCTGTTCCATCACTTTCCAGGGATGGAGGTGAGGCTGACTGGCCAGTATCCTGGGTCCTCCTCCTTGCCCTTTCTGTAGATGGGTCACATTGGCCTTCCTCTAATCATTGGGCACTTCTCCCATTCTCCATGGTTTTTCAGAGATGATGGAGAGCGGCAGAGTAACACCTGCCAGCTCCCTCAGTACCCTTGGGTGCATCCTATCAGGGCCCATGGATTTATGGGTGTTCATTCTGTCTAGCCTATCCCTAACCCAACTCTCTATGAACAGGGGGAAGTCTTCCTTTCTCAGGTCTTTATCTCTAACTTCCCAGGTCTGGGACTCCTGAGGGGGCCATTCTTAGGGGTAAATACTGATGCAAAGAAGGCATTCAGTAATTCCACCTTCTCTGTGTCTTCTGTTACCAGGACACCCATCTGAATCAGCAGTGGCCTCACAGTTTTCCTTATCTCCTTTTTGCTGCTGATATACTTGTAGAAGCCTTTCTTGTTGTCCTTGATGTCCTTTGCCAAGCTCAATTCCAAGTGGTCCTTGGCCTCCCTTGTCACATCCCTGCATACCCTGACAATGTTCCTATAGTCCTTCCACTTGGCCTGGCCCTTTTTCCACCTCCCATAAATTTCCCTCTTGAGTTTAAGATTTAATAGGAGCTCCCTTTGATTTCTTCATCATGGGACACACTGGTCTTGGGCTTGGAGGAAATGGTGCTTAGAAAATTACCAGCTCTCTTGGACTGCCTTATCTTCTAGAGCCCTATCCCATGGGATTCCTGTAAGTAGGTCTTTGAAGAGGCTGAAGTTAGCTCTCCAGGAGATTAGGGCTCTAGTCCTCCTTACTGTTTTGCTTCCCTCCCCACAGGATCTTGAGTTCCTTCATCTCATGGTCACTACAGGCAAGGCTGCTCCCAACCTTTGTCATCAACCGGTCCTTCCTGATTTTTAAGTACAAGGTCCAGCAACACGCCTTTCCTCATTGGCTCCTCCACCACTTGTAACAAAGTTATCTTCAGTGATCAGCAGGAATTTCCTGGACTGTGCCACTGGACCGTGTTATCCCTCCAATAAATATCTGGGTGATTGAAGTCCCCCAGGAGAACAAAGGCCTGTGACAACAAGGCTACTTCCAGCTGCCTATAGAAGGCCTCATTGAGTTCCTCCTTCTGATCACGTGGCCTATAGTAAACACCCACAACAGTGTCCCACATATTAGCCTGTCCCTTAATTCTCACCCATAGACTCTCAACTCATTCATCTGTCCCTGGGTAGAGCTTGATACATTCCAGTTGCTCTCTCTCATAAAGAGCAACTCGACCACCTCACTTCCCTAACCTGTCCTTTCTAAAAAGTGCATAGCTGTCCATGACAACATTCCAGTCCTGTGAGCTATCCCACCATGTCTCAGTAATTGTGACGAGATCATGGCCCTGTGACCACACATAGATTTCCAGTTCATCCTGTTTATTACCCATGCTATGCATGTTTGTTTACAGGCACTTCAGAGAGGTAATTTCGCATCTAGGTTCCCTAGAAGGAGTGTAAGACTCGCCATAACTATAAGCAGCCTCAATATAGTTAACCCTACGATCCTCATCTTGAGAGTCAGTCAAGGAACATATGTCCCTGCACTGGTTAGCAAGGTCTCCCCCCAGTAGGAAGCAATGGTGTGAGCATTGCCACTCTGAAACCCATACCCCAAGTCCTTCAATTTAAAGGCCATCTCACCAAATTGGCCAGCCTGCTGCCAAAGATTTTCTTGCCTCTACTAGACAGATTCCATTCCTCCGTACCAGTCTACAGTCATTGAAGCACAACCCATCGTCATAAAAGCCAAAACCTTTTCGATGACACCAGCAATGAAGCTAGTCATTGATCTGAACTATGTGTCTGCTTCTGGCTGTCCCCATTTCCCTAACCGGTAGGATAGATGAGAAGATGACTTGGACACCAGTGTTTTTCACCTGCCTCACCAGGGCTCTGTAGTCTTTCTTGATCCTACACCTTTTATGACTTGCTATGTCATTTGTACCCACATGAAAAAGTAACAGCTGGTAGTAGTCTGTGCTCTTGACAAGCCAGGGAACCCTCTCAGCAACATCGTAGCCCCTGGTAGGCAGTGTACCTCTTGTAACTCCCTGTCAGGCCGGCAGGTGGGTGCCTCAGTGCCCTTCAACAGAGAGTTGTCCACTGCAATTATTCGGTGCTTTTTATGATAACTGCTATGCACTGCTGTGGTGCAGGTTCTCCTTATGGTCCTTGCTCAAGGATAGCTAAAACCTTCAAAGCACGCCTTTAACACCAGAGCGGGGGAGAGATCAGCGTCCAGGAGCCTCAACTCAGAGCAGCCAGAGCTACCGAGGGAGCTTCAAGTCCTCGACAGGACCTGCCCAGGAGCCGGCAGCTCCGCTGACGCGAGCCGCTGACTCACAGGGGGCGGAGCCAGGAGCCGCAGCACCAACCCCGAGTGGTTAAAACCTGCCCCAGGGAGCGCGGCGAACAGAGCGGGACGAGGCAGTTCGCGCGGGCAGGCAAGCGGGATGGTGAGCAGCCGTCGTATGGCCAGGGCCCGCTCTGGGAGCTCTGCTCTGGCTGCCCCGGCGGTGGCCAGCGTAGGCACCCAAACAGAGCAGATGTCAGGGGAGGCTGCAGTGCAGAGCTCGGAGGGTAGAGGGTGCCTGCACTGGTCTTGTGAGGGAAAGGTGCACGATGGGCAGGGCTGCACTCGGTGCTCGCTGGTGGAGGTCCTCCTGCAGCTGGGGCTGAGCTGCGGGGTGCTATTAGCGGGATTCAAGATGTCAGGGCAGCTGAGAGGAAGCAGAGCTGCTTGCTCCAGCCCCATACTGTGCAGGGGCCTCAAGCTTCCCCTCCAGCTCATGAAGGAAAGAAGGAGTCCACCAACCCAGGAAATTGGGAATTAGTGACAAAGAAAAATAACAAAAGGAGGAAAAGGACAATTTTAAGCAAGGAGCTTCCTCCTAAATCTGTTGTCCCCACGCAGAACTGCTTTGCTGTCCTGCAGGAGACTAATGAGTAAACACACTTGCACCACAAACAGCCGGACTATGCACAGGTAAAGATCTCTACTGGCGCTACAAAGAAAAAGCGGCGGGTCGTAGTAATAGGGGACTCTACTTTGAAAGGGACGGAAGCACTCGTCTGTCGGCCTGACCCCGTCTCGAGGGAGGTGTGCTGCCTACCAGGGGCACGGATCAGGGATGTTATAGAGAGGCTGCCTGCTCTAGTAAGTTCCACGGACTATTACCCACTCCTGGTGATCCATGTGGGTGCTAGGGATATAGGTAGTAGTAGACTGGGGACCATAAAGAAAGACTACAGAGCCCTGGGAGAGGTGGTTAGGGGCTCCGGTGCTCAGATAGTCTTTTCATCAATTCTCCAGGACACAGGGGAGGACCAAGAAAAAGCTAGGAGGATTGGCCAGGTTAATAACTGGTTAAAAGGGTGGTGTCATAGTCAGGGGTTTGGGTGTCTTGAACACGGGACTGAAGTTAGTAGTCCAGGTCTACTGGGGGCTGGTGGAGCTGCTCTGGTAAAGAAGGGGAAGAACAGTTTTGGTAGGAGGCTTGCCAGACTGGTCAAGGAGGCTTTAAACTAGATGTGCTGGGGGAGGGGGGCATCATTCCATCCCAACACACCCAGTCAGCTGCCAACACCTATAATAAATGCTCAGAACAATGTAGATATATTCCAGCTGCTCCAGCCAACGAGCCGGCTTCAATTGGAGCTCGTCTCAGATGCCTCTATACAAACGCCCGTAGCATGGGGAACAAACAAGAGGAATCACAGAATCACAGAATCACAGAATCCCAAGGGTTGGAAGGGACCTCAAAATATCATCTAGTCCAACCCCCCTGCAAGAGCAGGGTAACCTACAGTACATCACACAGGAACTTGTCCAGGCGGGCCTTGAATATCTCCAGTGTAGAAGACTCCACAACCCCCCTGGGCAACCTGTTCCAGTGCTCTGTCACTCTTACAGTAAAGAAGTTCTTCCTGATGTTAACGTGTAAACTGGAACATAGGAAGTTCCACCCATTGCCCCTTGTCCTATCACTGGATATCACTGAAAAAAGCCTAGCTCCATCATCCTGACACCTACCCTTCACATATTTGTAAACATTGATGAGGTCACCCCTCAGTCTCCTCTTTTGCAAGCTAAAGAGACCCAGCTCCCTCAGCCTCTCCTCATAAGGGAGATGTTCCACTCCCTTAATCATCTTTGTGGCTCTGCGCTGGACTCCTTCAAGCAATTCCCTGTCCTTCTTGAACAGAGGGGCCCAGAACTGGACGCAATATTCCAGATGCGGCCTCACCAAGGCTGAGTAGAGGGGGAGGAGAACCTCTCTTGACCTACTAACCACTCCCTTTCTAATGCACCCTAAGATGCCATTTGCCTTCTTGGCCACAAGAGCACATTGCTGGCTCATGGTCATCCTCCTATCCACCAGGACCCCCAGGTCCCTTTCCCCTTCACTACTTTCCAGCAGGTCAACCCCCAACCTGTACTGGTACATGGGGTTGTTCTTCCCCAGATGCAAGACTCTACACTTGCCCTTGTTAAATTTCATCAAGTTTCTCCCCGCCCAACTCTCCAGCCTGTCCAGGTCTCGCTGAATGGCAGCACAGTCCTCTGGTGTGTCAGCCACTCCTCCCAGTTTTGTGTCATCAGCAAACTTGCTGAGGGTGCACTCAGTTCCCTCATCCAGGTCATTGATGAAAATATTAAACAGCAGAATGAGAGATGTGTGCACATCTACGGGGGTATGATATAATAGGCATCACAGAAACATGGTGGGATGGCTCCTATGACTGGAGTGTTGGAATGGAAGGTTACAGGCTCTTTAGAAAGGACAGGCCTGGCATGCGTGGTGGGGGAGTTGCCCTTTATGTTAGGGATAGGCTGGAGAGTATGGAACTCTGTCTGGGGGCAGGTGAGCAATTTGCAGACAGTGTGTGGGTCAGGGTTAAAGGGAAAACAGCCGTGGGAGACATAACTGGTCTTCACCGGCAAAGGCTCTGTCTGCACCACCCAGTTCTTAGAAGGTAGATGCAAGGACTGTGAGAATGAAGACCTTGGGCTCACTGTAGGAGAGGATCTGGTTCGAGACCCTCTTAAAAATCTGAATGCGCACAAGTTCATGGGACCTGATGGAATCCATCCGCGGGTCCTGAAGGAGCTGGCGAATGAAGTTGCTAAGCCACTGGCCATCGTATTTGAAAAATCATGGCAGTCAGGTGAAGTTCCTGATGACTGGAAAAAGGGAAATATAACCCCCATTTTCAAGAAGGGGAAAACGGAAGACCTGGGGAATTACAGACCAGTCAGTCTCACCTCTGTGCCTGGTAAAATCTTGGAGCACATTCTCCTGGACAGCACGCTAAGGCACATGAAAAACAACAAGGTGCTTGGTGACAGCCAGCATGGCTTCACTAAGGGGAAATCCTGCCTGACCAATTTGGTGGCCTTCTATGATGGGGCTACAGAACTGATGGACAAGAGTAAAGCAGTTGATGTCATCTACCTGGACTTGTGCAAAACGTTTGACACTGTCCCACACAACATCCTTCTCTCTAAATTGGAGAGATATCAATTTGATGGATGGACCACTTGGTGGATAAAGAACTGGCTGGACGGCCGCGCACAAAGAGTTGTGGTCAATGGCTTGATCTCCAGCTGGAGACCGGTAACGAGTGGTGTCCCTCAGGGATCGATGTTGGGACCGGTCTTGTCTAACATATTCATCGCTGACATGGACAGTGGGATTGAGTGCGCCCTCAGCAAGTTTGCCGATGACACCAAGCTGTGTGGTCCGGCTGATACGCTGGAGGGAAGGGATGCCATCCAGAGGGACTTTGACACACTTGTGAGGTGGGCTGATGCCAACCTTATGAAGTTCAACCATGCCAAGTGCAAGGTCCTACACCTGGGTCGGAGCAATCCCAGGCACAGCTACAGACTGGGCAAAGAAGAGATTCAGAGCGGCCCTGCAGAGAAGGACTTGGGGGTGCTGGTCGATGAGAAAATGAACATGAGCCGGCAGTGTGCGTTCGCAGCCCAGAAAGCCAACCGTTTCCTGGGCTGCATCAAAAGGAGCGTGACCAGCAGGTCGAAGGAGGTGATCCTGCCCCTCTGCTCTGCTCTCATGAGACCTCACCTGGAGTATTGTGTGCAGTTCTGGTGTCCTCAACTTAAAAAGGACATGGAACTGCTGGAACAAGTCCAGAGGAGGCCACGAGGATGATCAGGGGACTGGAGCACCTCCCGTATGAAGACAGGCTGAGGAAGTTGGGTCTGTTCAGCCTGGAGAAGAGAAGGCTGCGTGGGGACCTAATAGCAGCTTTCCAGTACCTGAAGGGGGCCTATAGGGATGCTGGGGAGGGACTCTTTGTCAGGGACTGTAGTGACAGGACAAGGGGTAATGGGTTAAAACTTAAACAGGGGAAGTTTAGATTGGATCTAAGGAGGAATTTCTTTCCTGTTAGGGTGGTGAGACACTGGAATCGGTTGCCCAGGGAGGTTGTGAGTGCTTCATCCCTGGCAGTGTTCAAGGCCGGGTTGGATGAAGCCTTGTGTGGGATGGTTTAGTGTGAGGTCTCCCTGTCCATGGCAGGGGGGTTGGAACTAGATGATCTTGAGGTCCTTTCCAACCCTAATTATTCTATGATTCTATGGTGTTTATATTTTTTTTTTTTGTTCACTTAGTGTTTTGCTCGTAAGGAAATGTGTAGTTGTACTGTGCACTAGCACTGATATATAACATGAGCTCTTTAATGGATTTAGTGATAACCTGGAAAAAAAAAACCAATTTCCATTGCAATGTTTGCTTGTTGATCTCTCTTTCATAACTAAAATATTTTGCTTTATTCCAGGCTCACATTAAATTTCCTATTGACTATCCATATTCACCACCTACCTTCAGATTTCTGACCAAAATGTGGCACCCCAACATTTATGAGGTAAGGTGTGTTTTAAACTAATTTTTTTTCCTCAGGCATGTGAGAAGGTTTTCTGTGTCTTTAAACTTCTTGAAATATTAAAGGTACCTAATGTCTCTAGCCGTAACTAAAGCGGTTAGCTGTTTGTATTTAAACATCAGTTTCATGGTTGCGGAGTTAAATTTAAATTTTGTGGGAAATTTTCCTGTAGTCAGGGATGGAGCCTTTCTCATACCTGCAAGTGCAGAAGACAGCCTCAGCTGAAGCACTGTGCCATGAGTTTTGGCAAATTTAGGGACTTCTTTGATCAGGGGTGGTGTGTAGGTTCTTGCCCTACTGTGATATTTAGGCAATGAGTTGTTTGTATGCCTTTCAAGTACATTTTTAATTTAGGTATGTCTCACAAAATTGTATAATGAGACAAGAAATAGTGGGAAACATTTTTCAGCAGTCAGCCTATGGCAAAGGGGCTTGGACTTGGGGTGCTCCAACTGCAGAAAG
The DNA here is from genome assembly GCF_037157495.1 of Lathamus discolor. Lineage (NCBI taxonomy): Eukaryota > Metazoa > Chordata > Aves > Psittaciformes > Psittacidae > Lathamus > Lathamus discolor. The sequence goes on along the minus strand of NW_027069096.1, from coordinate 1,063,264 downwards.
AACTGGAGTCCAGCTTCAGGAGGAGTCATGCACAGCCTGGTCCCCTTGGGGCCAGAGTGAACAGATACCTTTGGACTAAATGTCTGCTAGTCAATTTTAAGTGGCCCTTAGTTCAAGGCATGTTCAAAGTGTAACACTGGGTTACCGGGTCCATCACTGGATCATGGTACAATTACATATCAGGTTCAGAAGGGGACTGATTTTATATACATTCTCCTTAGAAAGCAGCATTCCCTAGTTTGACTGCATTGTCTTCATGATACTGAGCACAGGCTGCTTGGAAAGATTTAAGGTAAAGTCATCATGGACCAAAGCACTGGGGGAAGTGCTGCAGTGAGGATATGTCTAGTACATCTCAGCATGGCATGGTGCTCTGCTGATGGTGACCTAGCTGTGTTAATGCGGCAGTGCTCAGGCTAACCTTGCTGTTGCTGGAGTGTAGCATATGTTGCCCTAGATCCAGTGTGAATGTACTGTCTTGTGTTTCTTGCTGGGCAAGTGACATCTATCAAGTGACCTTTAAGGTTTATCCTGGAGCCTGGTTGTGTTGAGCTGTTGTGTTAGAGCTGATGCAAGAAGTAGCTTGTGTCGTGGTGTAAGTACAGTTGGTAACTTAGAACCACGCAGCTGCTTGCTGACTTCCCTTCTTCCCTCTCCCCCACTCCTGGACAGATGGGGAGGAGAATAGAAAGAAGTCTTACGGGTTGAGATAAGAACAGTCCAGTAACTAAGGTATCATACAAAATGACTACTGCTGCCACCAATAATAATAATAATAATAATGATAAGGGAAATAACAAGGGGAGAGAATATAAAACTAAAAGGAAAAGAAAACAACAAACACAAGTGATGCATAGTATAATTACTCACTACCCACCGACCAATACACAGCCTGACCCGTGCACCAATCTGGGCCTTCTGGGTAACCCCCCAGTTCATATACTGGGCATGACGTGCTGTGGTATGGAATACCTCTTTGGCTAGTTTGGGTCAGGTGTCCTGTCTCTGTTCCTTCATGGCTTCTTGTGCCTCTCCTTACTGGCAGAGCATGAGACTGAAAAGTCCTTGATCGGGGTAAGCATTACTTGGCAACAATTAAAACATTGGTGTGTTATCAGCATTGTTCTCAGACTAAAGTTGAAAACACAGCACTGCACCAGCTACTAAGAAGGAGAAAACCAACTGTTACAGCTGAACCCAGGACAGTATGCCCCCCTTATTCCATACTAGTCTCATCATGCTCAGATCCCACGTTTTTCAACATGCCATTGCTTTTTGACTCATACACACGCACACACACACAAAGAGACAGATATCATTCCTTAGTCCATGGACCATCCCTATAAAGTTTGCTGAGCTCATTCAGTCTGTGATGTCAGGCTCCATTTGATGTAACAGTCTTTCAGGGCAGAAGAGAAGGTGTGTAGTGTTGGATTGTTGCCTGCTGACGACACTGCTGAACTCCTCTTGTCACTGCTGACCTCGTCTGGTTTCATCAAAGTACATTATTTGTTGGGGTGATGATCAGAGGGAAGTCAGGGTCAGTTGATGGTGACCTGATGACAGTACTGGGAGATTCCTGCTGCTGCCACAGGCTTTTCCCATGATTTTATTCTCTGATATGATTCTGACAGCATGTATCTTTTTAAAGCCCAGAGTGGTGGAGATGGGCATCTAGCTGATGGGCTATTAAATGTGCTATATAGCAGGCAAAATCATATAATCGAGTTCATTGGCTGTTTTCCCCAAAAATTAAATCCCCTTGAGGTACATGGCAGACTTCCCCATCTTGCCACATTCATCATCGTCATGGCTTGACTTCACGAATGAAGATGTGGGAAGGGCTTTACAGAATCACAGAATCACAGAATCCCAAGGGTTGGAAGGGACCTAAAAAGATCATCTAGTCCAACCCCCCTGCAAGAGCAGGGTAACCTACAGTACATCACACAGGAACTTGTCCAGGCGGGCCTTGAATATCTCCAGTGTAGGAGACTCCACAACCCCCCTGGGCAACCTGTTCCAGTGCTCTGTCACTCTTACAGTAAAGAAGTTCTTCCTGATGTTAACGTGGAACTTCCTATGTTCCAGTTTACACCCATTGCCCCTTGTCCTATCACTGGATATCACTGAAAAAAGCCTAGCTCCATCATCCTGACACCTACCCTTCACATATTTGTAAACATTGATGAGGTCACCCCTCAGTCTCCTCTTCTCCAAGCTAAAGAGACCCAGCTCCCTCAGCCTCTCCTCATAAGGGAGATGTTCCACTCCCTTAATCATCTTTGTGGCTCTGCGCTGGACTCCTTCAAGCAATTCCCTGTCCTTCTTGAACAGAGGGGCCCAGAACTGGACGCAGTATTCCAGATGCGGCCTCACCAAGGCTGAGTAGAGGGGGAGGAGAACCTCTCTTGACCTACTAACCACTCCCTTTCTAATGCACCCTAAGATGCCATTTGCCTTCTTGGCCACAAGAGCACATTGCTGGCTCATGGTCATCCTCCTATCCACCAGGACCCCCAGGTCCCTTTCCCCTTCACTACTTTCCAGCAGGTCAACCCCCAACCTGTACTGGTACATGGGGTTGTTCTTCCCCAGATGCAAGACTCTACACTTGCCCTTGTTAAATTTTATCAAGTTTCTCCCCGCCCAACTCTCCAGCCTGTCCAGGTCTCGCTGAATGGCAGCACAGTCCTCTGGTGTGTCAGCCACTCCTCCCAGTTTTGTGTCATCAGCAAACTTGCTGAGGGTGCACTCAGTTCCCTCATCCAGGTCATTGATGAAAATATTAAACAGCACCGGTCCCAGCACCGACCCCTGAGGAACTCCACTAGTCACAGACCTCCAGCTAGATTCTGCGCCATTGACCACAACTCTCTGCCTTCTTCCTTTCAACCAGTTCTCGATCCACCTCACTACTTGATCGTCAAGCCCACACTTCCTCAGCTTATCTATGAGGATGCTGTGGGAGACAGTATCAAATGCCTTACTGAAATCAAGAAAAACTACATCTACCGCTCTACCATCATCCCTCCACCTAGTCACTTCCTCATAGAAGGCTATAAGGTTGGTCATACATGACTTCCCCCTCATAAAACCATGTTGGCTGTTCTTAATGACCCCCTCATCCTTGATATGCCTAGTGATGGAGTCAAGAATAAGTTGTTCCATCATCTTTCCAGGGATGGAGGTAAGGCTGACCGGTCTATAATTACCCGGGTCCTCCTTCTTGCCCTTCTTATAGATTGGTGTGACCTTTGCCATCCGCCAATCCTCAGGCACCTCGCCCGTTTCCCACGACTTACCAAAGATGATGGAAAGTGGCCTAGCAATGACCTCCGCCAGCTCCCTCAGCACCCGTGGGTGCATTCCATCCGGACCCATCGATTTACAGATGTCCAGTTTGCATAGCTGATCCCTAACCCAATCCTCATCTACCAAAGCAAACTCCTCCTTTGTCCTGACTCCTTCTGGGGCTATAGAAATCCGGGGCCCTCGGGGAGAGTCTGCAGGAGTAAAGACAGAGGCAAAGAAGGCATTCAGCACCTCTGCCTTCTTTATATCCTCTGTCTCCAGGGTACCCACTTCGTTCAGCAGTGGGCCTATATTGCCTCTTGTTTTAGTTTTATTTGCTATGTATTTACCCACGCTTACTACAAGCGAGCTGATGACTAAAAAGGCCAATGTGAGATAGGCAAATCCAGTTGCAAAAAGCACAGCAAAAGGTCTCCTTGGGTGGTAATAGGCGGGGTGCGATTCTTTCTACATTGTCTTTTCTCCTCGAGACTGCGTGAGTTCTTAAAGGAGTCAGCAGCATTATGTATGGTGTGTCTCCAAGTCTCCCGATTGGAGGCCAAGGTGGATCACTGATGGTAGTCAGTATGGCCAAGGCTAAGGTATTGTTTCAGGGAGTCCTTATATCTCTTCTTTGGGGCGCTTCTCTTGCAGCAGCCGGTGGCAAGTTCACCATAAAACGCGATCTTAGGGAGGCGGTGATCCTTCATCCTGGACACGTGCCCTGCCCAGCCCAGCTGCAATTTCAGCAATATGGCCTCGATGCTGGTGACCCCTGCCTGTTCAAGGACAGTAACATTTGACACGTAGTTAGTCCAATGGATGTTTAGAATTGTATGGAGGCAGCGCTGATGAAAGTGTTCGAGGAGTCGCAGGTGATGGCGGTAGATAACCCATGATTCAGACCCATATAAAAGAGTAGACAGTACGATGGCTCTATAGACACTAATCTTTGTACTTCAGGTGTTTATTGCACCGGACTCTTTTATGGAGTTTTCCGAAGGCTCTATATGCCTTTGCTATTCTGTTGTCTACCTCTTTGTTGATCGTGGCATCTGAGGAAATAATGCTTCCCAGGTAGCTGAACTGCTGAACTGACTTAAGCTCTGACTTGCCAATGGTAATGTGGGGATGATGATAATCTTCTTATGGTGCAGGTTGGTAGAGAACTACTGTCTTCTTTAAGCTGACTTCCAGCCCCAAAAGCTCAGCCGCCTCCGCAAAGCAAATTTTTAAATGCTGCAGAGCTGCTTCTGTGTGGGCAACAAGGGTGGCATCGTCAGCAAAAAGAAGTTCATAGACAAGATGATTTAGGGTCTTAGTGTGGGCCTTCAGTCGCCTTAGATTGAATAGGCTACCATCAGTACGATATTGAATATAAATGCTGTTTTGTTTGTCGAGGTCTATCGTAGCCCTTTGGAGCATCATGCTAAAGAAGATAGTGACTAAAGTTGGTGCAAGAGCGCAACCTTGTTTCGCACCATTGGTTATTGGGAAAGGCTCAGAGAGTGCATTGCCACATCTGACTTGGCCTTGCTGATCCTCATGTAACAGAATAATCATTTTGAGGAACTTGGGGGGACAACCTAATCGTTCCAAGATCAGCCATAGGCCTTTTCTGCTCACAGTGTCAAAAGCTTTGGTGAGGTCAACGAAAGTTACATAGAACCCCTTATTCTGTTCTGTACACTTTTCTTGCAGTTGTCTGAGAACAAATACCATGTCTGTGGTACTTCTATTAGCTCTGAAACTACACTGACTTTCAGGTAGAAGTTCTTCTGCGATAGCGGGTGCTAGTCTGTTCAATAGTATTCTTGCGAGAATTTTTCCATCAATGGAGAGCAGAGTTATACCTCGGTAGCTTGAGCAGTCTGACTTTACACCTTTTTTCTTATACAGAGTGATGGTGATTGCATCACGAAAATCTGATGGTAATTTACCTTGTTCCCAACAGCGCACAACTAGCTCGTGAAATTTAGCATGAAGTGCTTGGCCTCGGTGCTTCCAGATTTCAGGTGGGATTCCATCGACCCCAGCTGCCTTGCCAGTTTTCACCTGCTGTATAGCCTTAAGAGTCTCTCCCATGGTAGGGGCTAAATCCAATTCATTTTTCACTGGATGTTGTAAAATGTGCTGGATTCCTTCACCTTGGACTACACGGTTAGCACTAAAGAGTGTTTAAAAATGTTCAGACCAACAATTCAGGGTGGAGATTTGATCTGTAAGAAGTGTTTGGCTATCTACACTAAGTAAGGGGCTTTGAACCTGAAATGTGGGTCCATACACTGCTTTCAGAGCCTCATAGAATCCTCTGTGGTCACCCAAATCTGCACATAATTGAGTCTTTTCTGCTAAATTGAGCCATCACTTGTTCTGGATGTCTCAGAGTTTCTGTTGGAGCTTGCTACATGCAAGACAAAAGGCTGCTTTTCTTACATGGCAAAGTGTCTGAGTGAGGTGTGCTTGATGAGCAGATCTCTTCTTTGTCAACAATTCCTGGACCTCCTGGTTGCTATCGTCAAACCAGTCTTTGTTTTTCTTTAAGGAGAACTCAGCGGATTCTACGGAGGACTGCAGGATGCTATTTTTAATATGTTGCCAAAGCACTTCAGGAGAAGAATCTATAAGATGGTCTTCAAGCCTAGTTTGAAGGTTAGCCTGAAAGCTGTCCCTCACTGCAGCTATTTGGAGATTTTTAACACTGAGCCTCCTCCTTGGAATGCTGCCTCTCTTAGGTTTGAGTTTGAAGTGGAGGTTAAGTTTGCAATGCACAAGGCAGCAGTCTGTTTGACATTCTGCACTAGGCATCACTCGGATGTGACAGACATCACTAATATTTCTCTGGTGCACTAAGACATAATCAGTAAGGTGCCAATGTTTAGATTGAGGATGCATCCAGGTTGTCTTCTGGCTGTCTTTCTGCTGGAAAATAGTGTTGGTGATGGTAAGCTGCTGCTCTGCACAAAACTCTAGCAAGAGGCGACCATTATCATTGCAGCTGTCAACACCATGCTTGCCTAGTATTCCTTTCCAGGCTTCAAAGTTTTTACCTACTTGGGCATTGAAGTCACCAAGGATTATGATCTTATCTTCTATAGGAACCTTTTAAGTGAGGCGATGCAGGTCGGAGTAGAATTTTTCTTTTTCTGCAAGGTCAGCTTGCAGAGTTGAAGCATACATGCTGAAAAGAACAACATGTTGCTTATTGTGTAGTGGAAGACATAAAGAGATAATATGATTGGAATTACCTATTGGCAAATTTTCAAGTTTAGAGATGATAGAGTTTTTAATCATGAAGCCAACTCCTGAAAGATGACTTTCAGTTTTGGATTTGCCTGACCAGTAGAGTGTATAGCCGGCACCATGTTCTTTAAGGCTACCTTCCTCATGAAGGCGAACTTCACTGAGAGCAGCAATATTGATGTTAAGTTGTGACAATTCATGGGCAATTAGCGCAGAACAGCGCTCAGGACGCCCACTGTTCGCTGTATCAAGCATGGTTCTGATGTTCCAACATGCGAGTGTCAATCTGGACACACCTTTGGAGGCAGGTGTATGCCTTTGTCTCTTTGTCTTTAATTGACTGCCACAGAAGATGCCTGTTGGCCGTGGCTGGCCAACCAGGTGGAGGGGGAGATGAGCTTTGGTTAGGCTACCTTTTCTAGGCCTCTCTCCATATGGAGCAAGCAGTGCTCTCCTTGAATAAAGGCTGCTTGGTCATTCAGGATGTTGCCGAACAAGCCTGTCGTCTCCTGGGTCAGTCTCGAGCAACCAATGTCCTGAAGCACCTGCATGCAGGGTTGGGTCTGTGACTTCCAGTGCACCTTATCACCTGCCGCTACAGGGCTTTGCAAGTGTGGGTAAACCCTTCTGGCCTGCGTGGTGGATTTTTTAGGTGAGGCACAGTGTGTGCAGAACTGGCCCCACCCTTTACACCTGAGGTTTATCTGCCAGGGCCTAGTGAGCTTGGATGGTGACAGCAAAGTCCTCGGGTCATAGGTTTGGTTAGAGTGTCCTTCTCTTAGATGGATGGCCTTACAGGGCTATACAAGCTCCATCTGCCTGGGTTTGAAGTTAGAGTTGCCACATTAACCATCAGTTATATCCAGGTCCCTGAGCAAAAGCAATCCCACGAGTAAGTTTGTCTTTATTTGAAGCAGGAATAACGAGACTGTCTTCCAAAGCAAATTCTTTATGTGCACCACAGGAAACTTATCCCCCTCTACAGTACGTGAAAGTTCTGATTGGGCTGGGCCAGCCCTGTTGGCAGATCCCCTAGTGTTGACCAACCACGTGGGTTTTGGTAAATGTGTATCCCAGTGTTTGAAAGTCCCACCACCCATTGCTCTCAGTGTAGTTTTTAACAGCCCATTGTCTCACTTGATTTTTGCAGAGGCTGATGTGTGATAGGGGATGTGATATGCCTGCTCTTTAGCCCAAGTGTCTATAAGGTTGTTCCATAAATGAGTCCCATTGTCTGACTCAATTCTTTCTGGGCTGCCATGTTGCCAAAAGATTTGTTTCTCAAGGACCAGGATAATGTTCTGGGCAGAGGTGTAGGACACAGCATATCTTTCCAGCTCTCAGGTGGTTGCTTCCGCCATGATAAGCACGTGGCCTTGGCAGGTTGGTGGGAGTGTATGTTCCACATTTGTAGGATTCCCATGTACAAAGACTAGACACCAAACACAATGTAAACAATCAAATGCTCTAGTCTTATTGCATTATTAGTGTGAAGCAAATATATATGTATTGTTTTGAAGCAGGTTACATACATACTGACCCCTGGTTGCATGTGATACTGCCAAGCAGAAGGAGATGGAACCTGTTGCCCGGTCAGAGAGGTGGTAGGCAGTACATGGTCAGGGCATCCTTTGAATCAAGATGCGCATCTGGCCTTCTCACCTGTCTGTCCCTGCAGAGGTCCTTGTATCCCCCCTCTATATGCTGCATCTCTGCCTTGATGTCCTGAGGTGTCATGGGCCTACCAGGCTAAAAGTAATTCACCCTTATGTTGCCAATCTAAGTCCATCTGAACCACTTCAATCTTAGCAGCCTTATCCACTTGTTGGTTGTTCTGATGTTTCTCAGTGGCCTGACTCCTGGGTACATGAGCATCTGCGTGGCATACCTTCACCACAAGGTTCTGCACCTGGGCAGCAATATCTTCCCACAGTGCAGCAGCCCAGATGGGTTTCCTTCTGTGTTGCCAGTTACTCTGCTTCCATTGCTGCAACCACCCCCACAGGGCATTTGCCCACTTACTCCATGTAGCATTGGCTGCATGATGTGTAGAGGAGAACCCTGCCTTTGAACATCCAGCCCAGCACCATACTGACCATACTACATTTTATGGCAAAACCGGCCTTCGTAACGATTTGTATTTTCCTCCCTTTCTCAAAAACTTCTTCTACTGTATCACCCCATATGATAATATCATCAGTGTATTGCAGGTGTTCTGGAGCTTGTCCCTATTCCAGTGCAGTCTGGATCAGTCCATTGCAGATGGTAGGGTTGTGTTTCCACCCACCCCTGGGGCAGTTGGATCCAAGTGTACTGGACGCCCCTCCAAGGAAAAGCAAACTGTGTCCTGCACTCTGCTGCCAAAGAGGTTGAGAAAAATGCATTGGCAATATCAACTGTGGCATACCACTTGGCTGCCTTTGATTCCAGTTCATATTGAAGTTCTAGCATGTCTGGTACAGCAGCACTCAATGGTGGTGTGACTTCACCCACAGTGAAGTGACCAACACAGCACTGCACTAGCTACTAAGAAGGAGAAAAATAACTGTTACAGCTGAACACAGGACAGCTTGAGACAGAGTTTAATAATGCTGTTGTAAAGACTGTGAAAAGCAGTTTATTTCATAGAATTGGTTCAAAACTACCAAATTTCAGAGGTGTCTTTGAAAGTTGAAGGCCCATTTTGGCTCACAATTTGATTTAAGCTTTTTTAGTGGAGGCCAGTCAAATATCTCCTAAAATTTTAGATATTCTAGCCAAATATTGGCCTGCTAGGACTACTGCTTGGATAATTTTAAGGTGCTAAAGGCTTTTCAAAAATGTTCCTCTTGGTGTAGCTCTGTCACCTTATCACATCTCTTCATATGAGAGGTCCTGCAAGTTTCCTTTGTGTCTACTTCAAAACAGGAATGTCACTTCTCTCCCTTGCTGCAAACAAACAATGGCATCAATTGATGCCTTTAGCTTGGAAGGCCGTTTTCTAAAATGCTTTGTCTGGAATGAGCGTACTTCAAATTTCATTTTGAAAATACTGAAAACTGCACTGATGGCTTAATAGTAAATGACCAAAAGCCTCTCCAAACTTCAGTGCAAACCAAGATAGTAATCAGCTTTAATTACTGGATTCTCAGGAGGATTGCCCTAAGCCCAGGGACATCCTGAAATCAGTCATCTGACAGTCTTCTGACTTGAGTTTTTGACTTTGGCACTGAATCTTGCATGTAGCCAAGGATGATGTTTCTCTTTAAGGCTCTGTTTCAGTTACATGGGAGTTTGATCTATAAATAGACAACTTTGAGACCTGCAGATTACTGCAGATTCATACTGTGGATGTTGATTCTGGATCCAGAAATTCTCATGCAGGAGGTGAGTGGGAAATGGTTACCAAAACAGTATGTACAAAATGTGTCTTAGAAAGGACCTCTCCTAGCCCTGGTGAGAAAGACGAAAAATTTGCTCTAGAAACAACTGAAGGTAGGAGGAGAAGTTAACCCAAAACTTTATTTTGGAGTTACTCTTCAAATACTCCAGCTCTCACACTCTCTTTGTGTTCATAGCAGTATTTCTTGAAGCTGAGGGAATCTAAAGCATCTTGCAGGCTGTTTCAGAAACAACATTTAAGCAGTGAAGATGAGGCACTGGGATAGCTCCAAATGAAGCTGAGAATGTCAGGAGGAGGGGGAAAATAATCTTTTAGTGTAAAGAAGACGAAAGAAAGTGGCAGCTTACAGAACCTGCTGGCGGGAAGAAATTGAGAGGTCAGGGCTGTTCCACTTCTGAGCAATGAGGGGTTTGTTTTTTTTTTCTGTTAGGTGTCTGCTGTCCCTGTCCCCCTTCCATCTCCAGTTTACTTGGGTCATCTAGCTGAGTTTTGATAAAACTGCATTCAAGACTTAGGACTGAGAACTTATAAAAACTAATAGAAATATAGGCTATTTCCTGTTGGCAGATGAATCCTCCTTGTTTTTATCTTTCAAAACTGTACATGGGGAAAGACTCTCCCATTAATGAAAGCGATCCTTAAAACCTTGTGCTGATCTCATCAGGCCCCATGACACCTTCCCCTGTCCAGACTCTATAATAGTGGTGCCCTGCTTGAATTCCCAAATGTAACTTTGTTAAAAGATGGAAACTTCTCGCATTCTTGCTTCCCCCAATATCTTCATATTGCCAAACATCTGCTTGTCCACATGCTGCTTGCTTGATCACTTGAGGAAATTCCCCTGAGTGCAGTGATTGTGGCCAGGAGATATGGTTAAAGGACAAACTGGGTAAACTCACGGAAGTTATGAATAAAATCAAAATAGGCTGTGAACATAATCTAACATTAGTAAGGTTAACTCTACCTCAAAATGATATTAAAAAAAAAAAAATACTAGATTGCACAAGCCTGTTGGAGTCCTAAAAAGGAAATTGCCTTACGTTGCTCGAACTTTGCTATAAGTGGATGCTTGGGTATTCAGCAGCTCCATGTGCTACATTGCTGTTTTTCATTGTGTTCTTGACCCAAAAAAAAAAAAAAAAAGCTTAAAACCAATGAGAGCTTGCTAAATTAGCATACCTGGCAGGGTTAGTGAGATACTGAAGTCTGGATACTGATCACAAGCCTCCAGTGTTGAAGCAGGATCTTATTTGGTTATAAAATAAATTCCATTCAGGTGAGCTGTTGCTATTTGTAGCTGTGATCGCTGGCTTGGGCTCAAAGGCATGGATCACAGAATCACAGAATCACAGAATCCCAAGGGTTGGAAGGGACCTCAAAAGATCATCTAGTCCAACCCCCCTGCAAGAGCAGGGTAACCTACAGTACATCACACAGGAACTTGTCCAGGCGGGCCTTGAATATCTCCAGTGTAGGAGACTCCACAACCCCCCTGGGCAACCTGTTCCAGTGCTCTGTCACTCTTACAGTAAAGAAGTTCTTCCTGATGTTAACGTGGAACTTCCTATGTTCCAGTTTACACCCATTGCCCCTTGTCCTATCACTGGATATCACTGAAAAAAGCCTAGCTCCATCATCCTGACACCTACCCTTCACATATTTGTAAACATTGATGAGGTCACCCCTCAGTCTCCTCTTCTCCAAGCTAAAGAGACCCAGCTCCCTCAGCCTCTCCTCATAAGGGAGATGTTCCACTCCCTTAATCATCTTTGTGGCTCTGCGCTGGACTCCTTCAAGCAATTCCCTGTCCTTCTTGAACAGAGGGGCCCAGAACTGGACGCAATATTCCAGATGCGGCCTCACCAAGGCTGAGTAGAGGGGGAGGAGAACCTCTCTTGACCTACTAACCACTCCCTTTCTAATGCACCCTAAGATGCCATTTGCCTTCTTGGCCACAAGAGCACATTGCTGGCTCATGGTCATCCTCCTATCCACCAGGACCCCCAGGTCCCTTTCCCGTTCACTACTTTCCAGCAGGTCACCCCCCAACCTGTACTGGTACATGGGGTTGTTCTTCCCCAGATGCAAGACTCTACACTTGCCCTTGTTAAATTTCATCAAGTTTCTCCCCGCCCAACTCTCCAGCCTGTCCAGGTCTCGCTGAATGGCAGCACAGTCCTCTGGTGTGTCAGCCACTCCTCCCAGTTTTGTGTCATCAGCAAACTTGCTGAGGGTGCACTCAGTTCCCTCATCCAGGTCATTGATGAAAATATTAAACAGCACCGGTCCCAGCACCGACCCCTGAGGAACTCCACTAGTCACAGACCTCCAGCTAGATTCTGCGCCATTGACCACAACTCTCTGCCTTCTTCCTTTCAACCAGTTCTCGATCCACCTCACTACTTGATCGTCAAGCCCACACTTCCTCAGCTTATCTATGAGGATGCTGTGGGAGACAGTATCAAATGCCTTACTGAAATCAAGAAAAACCACATCTACCGCTCTACCATCATCCCTCCACCTAGTCACTTCGTCATAGAAGGCTATAAGGTTGGTCATACATGACTTCCCCCTCATAAAACCATGTTGGCTGTTCTTAATGACCCCCTCATCCTTGATATGCCTAGTGATGGAGTCAAGAATAAGTTGTTCCATCATCTTTCCAGGGATGGAGGTAAGGCTGACCGGTCTATAATTACCCGGGTCCTCCTTCTTGCCCTTCTTATAGATTGGTGTGACCTTTGCCATCCGCCAATCCTCAGGCACCTCGCCCATTTCCCACGACTTACCAAAGATGATGGAAAGTGGCCTAGCAATGACCTCCGCCAGCTCCCTCAGCACCCGTGGGTGCATTCCATCCGGACCCATCGATTTACAGATGTCCAGTTTGCATAGCTGATCCCTAACCCAATCCTCATCTACCAAAGCAAACTCCTCCTTTGTCCTGACTCCTTCTGGGGCTATAGAAATCCGGGGCCCTCGGGGAGAGTCTGCAGGAGTAAAGACAGAGGCAAAGAAGGCATTCAGCACCTCTGCCTTCTTTATATCCTCTGTCTCCAGGGTACCCACTTCGTTCAGCAGTGGGCCTATATTGCCTCTTGTTTTAGTTTTATTTGCTATGTATTTGAAGAAGCCCTTTCTATTGTCTTTAACCTGACTAGCAAGATTGAGTTCCAAGGAGGCCTTAGCTGTCCTAATTGCCTCCCTACATCCTCTAACAACTGTCCTATATTCCTCCCAAGCGGCCAGCCCCTCCTTCCATAATCCATAGATTCTCCTTTTCCACTTGAGCTTGCCCAGCAGCTCCTTGTTTAACCACGCCGGTCTCCTAGATCCCTTACTTGACTTCCTACTCATTGGGACGCTCCGATCCTGAGCTTGGAAGAAGCGGTCCTTGAATGCTAACCAACTATCTTGAGCCCCTTTACTGCCTAGTACACTTTCCCATGAGACTTCCCTTAGCAGTTGACTGAAGAGGCCAAAGTTGGCCCTTCGGAAATCCAGAACTGTGGCTTTGCTAGGTATTCTATTCCTCCCACACAGGATCCTAAACTCCACCATCTCATGGTCACTGCAGCCAAGGCTGCCATTGACCGTCACCACTTCGACCAAACCCTCCTTGTTGGCGAGTACTAAATCTAGCAGCGCTGCTCCCCTAGTTGGTACGTCCACCATTTGCATTAAGAAATTATCATCAATGCACTCGAGGAACCTCCTAGACTGTGAATGACTGGCTGTGTGATGGATGCTATCACTGTGAGCAGTGCTACTTTGGTTTGGCTCCTGTGAGCAGTGTTGGAGAACCCTCAGGATGTAGATGAGACCAGGTGCATGGGGAACTGACATCCTGTGGTTCTGAACAGAACTGATCTGCAGCTTCTTCTCTGTTCCTGTCATCAGCCTGTACCTGATGAGGGTGACAAGGGACAGTGTGAGTGCTGCCCATTAGCTGAGGCTGTGCCACCTGAATGTGTGGGGCTGCCTCTGGGAACTTGTTAGCCATCCCAGCAGCCAGCTGCAAGAGACAGCAAGTCAGCAGGGCCTGGAGAGGCCAACATCTGCTGGCCAGCCTCAGGCTCCATCTGCACCCTTTACCCTATCCTGCAGGTAAGGCATTGGGACCCCACGAGCCTCTGGAGTTAACTTTAGCGGAGAATATCAGCTGTGGTGAATACTGCTGCTTTGCTCCTACAAAGTAGTCATGTCAGAGTGCTGTTGCTGCTGGAAATTGGTTTTACCAGCTTCTTAGCGTTTATAAATGGTAAGCATCATGGAGCTTTAAATTAAGGCTATAACACTGGTGAATAGAACAGAGATCGAGGATTATGTGGTTGTTTGGTTTCCATATACTGCCAAAATATTCTTCATCTTGCAATGCTGGAAAGGATTTTGAGTGAAACCTTCAGAGAGGGCATCTCTTGCCTTTTCACCTGATACTTCAAATGGCTGTGTCCTAGGGGAGCAGCCTGCCCTGCACCATCTGTTCGACCTTCTTGTGTCCTGGGAGAAGCATTGTTTTGGTATCTGAACTAGTAGAGTGCTAAACACTTCAATTAAAAAATTCCTGTAGCTAACTCAGCTATCGCTGGGAACAAAAATTTTTAAACCTACTTTGGGTCTCCTGTGATTAAAGCTCACTTCTATCACTGTGACAGTGCATGTTATCTGGAGACTAATTTTGTTTTACATTATTTCTACTTTTGCTTGCTTTGCTACATTCTTTAAACCTCTTGACTTGAGATGATTAGTCTGCAAATTGCTAAACAGTGTTTTGTACCAAGGGACACTTTTCAACATATAAATACAGTAGACCCAAGAAGAATTGAGAAATGTTTTCAGTTCTTGCATATATTTTTACTGGTACTTGGGGTGTCCATATCAACAAGGTTAAACTTCTCAGAACATAGTGTTGGAGTTATAGAATCATAGAATCATTAGGGTTGGAAAGGACCAAAAAAAATTAAAACACTAACTAGGAAGTTGGAGATAAATTTCATAGATTCATATAATGGGTTGGAAAGGACCTTAAGATCACCCAGTTCCAAACCCCCTGCCATGGGCAGGGACACTTCACACTAGACCGTGTCACCCAAGGCTCTGTCCAACCTGGCCTTGAACACTGCCAGGGATGAAGCATTCACCACTTTTTCAGGTAACCTATGCCAGTGCCTCACCACCCTCACAGTAAACTTTTTCCTTATATCTAACCTGTACTTCCCCTGTTTAAGTTGAAACCTATTGCCTCTTGTCCTATTGCTACAGTCCCTGATGAAAAGTCCCTCTCTGGCATCCTTGTAGACCCCCTTCAGATATTGGAAGGCTGCTATGAGATGTTAGACCTTTCCCTCAAGCCAGGCTACTCTCAGATTTTGTTTCTGTCTTGCAGAATGGAGATGTATGTATTTCAATTCTTCACCCACCTGTAGATGACCCACAAAGTGGAGAGCTGCCATCCGAGAGGTGGAACCCTACCCAAAATGTCAGGTAATAGTGTTAATCTGTGATGTACAGCAGCTATCTCAAACACCTCTTATCTCTAAGACTAAGGCCTGTGTTAGGAAAAGTTTGGAAGGGAATTTAAGATTTGGGGTCTTTAAGTCATGAATTGGGTGGGAAGTAGACTTACCAAGCCGTTTGAAGTGCTGTGTCCCCCAATGCTGGGCTAACAATGTGGAGACTGCTGTCCTGTTCACAGGGATTCATGTTCTTAAAGCAAATTGTCCAAAATGTTCTAGCCTTTCCCAGTCCATGTTATCCTGCATATAAGTTTTTCTAACTCCTCCAAGATGCCACTAGTGGAAAAAGAACACTTTTGGGTATTCAGACCCAGTAGGAGTAACTTTGTGTATAATCCTACGTATTGTTTGCCTTCCAGTACATATCTCCTGTCCTGAAGCAAGTTATCTTGAGCAGTTAAAAACATAGTTTTCTTCCTGGCAAATAAATGAAGGATCACCAAGTGCCAGAGGCATTCAAGGCTAACCTGATAATTTTCTTGAAACATGAGATGAATTTAATTCTCATTACAAGACACTGCCAATGAAGAACTGATAAAACTCATGTCAAGTAGCAGCTAACTGACCTGTGTAGCTGGAGTAGTAAGTGATATAGTAGAAAAACCTTGAAGTAAGGTACTTCCTGTTCTAAGTTTTTAATCTGATTTATTATCTAAATAAGGTTAAAATAATTGCTTCTAGATTTTTAGCATATCAAGAAGGGGAAAATGGAAGACCCAGGGAACTACAGACCAGTCGGTCTCACCTCTGTGCCTGGCAGAATCATGGAGCAGATTCTCCTGGAAAGCATGCTAAGGCACATGAAAAACGAGGTGGTTGGTGACAGCCAAATCCTGCCTGACCAATATGGTGGCCTTCTATGATGGGGCTACAGAACTGATGGATGGAGCAAAGCATTTGATGTCGTCTACCTGGACTTGTGCAAAGCGTTTGACACTGTCCCACATGACATCCTTCTTTCTAAATTGGAGAGACATCAATTTGATGGATGGACCACTCGGTGGATAAGGAATTGGCTGGATGGCTGCACACAGAGAGTTGTGGTCAACAGCTCAATGTCCAAGTGGAGACAGGTAACAAGTGGTGTCCCTTGGGTTGGTGTTGGGACTGATCCTGTTTAACATCTTTGTCAGAGACACAGACAATGGGATTGAGTGTGCTCTCAGCAAGTTTGCCAATGGCACTAACCTGTGTGGTTCGGTTGATATGCTGGAGGGAAGGCATGTCATCCAGAGGGATCTTGACATGCTTGTGAGGTGGGCCAATGCCAACCTCATGAAGTTTAACAAAGCAAAGTGCAAGGTCCTACACCTGGGTTGGGGCAATCCCAGGCACAGCTACAGGTTGGGCAGAGAAGTGATTCAGAGCAGCCCTGCAGAGACGGACTTGAGTTTGTTGGTTGATGAGAAACTTAACATGAGCCAGCAGTGTGCACTCGCAGCCCAGAAAGCCAACCGTATCCTGGGCCGCATCAAAAGGAGCGTGACCAGCAGGTTGAAGGAGGTGATCCTGCCCCTCTGCACTGATCTCATGAGATCTCACTTGGAGCACTGTGTGCAATTCTGGTCTCCTCAACGTAAGAAGGACATGGAGCTGTTGGAGCAAGTCCAGAGGAGGGCTATGATGATAAGGGGGCTGGAGCACCTCCCATATGAAGATAAGCTGAGAAAGTTGTGGCTGTTCAGCCTGGAGAAGTTGTGTGGAGACATCATAGCAGCCTTCCAGTATCTGAAGGGCGACTACAGGGATGCTGGGGAGGGACCCTTCATTAGGGACTGTAGTGATAGGACAGGGGGTAATGGGTTTTAACCTTAAACAGGGGAAGTTCAGGTTAGATTTAAGGAAGAAGTTCTTTACTGTAAGGCCGGTGAGGCACAGGAACAAGCTGCCTGAAAAAGCGGTTAATGTTCCATCCCTGGCAGTGTTCAAGGCCAGGTTGGACAGAGCCTTGGGTGACATGGTCTAGTGTGAGGCGTCCCTGCCTATGGCAGGGGAGTTGGAACTGGGTGATCTTAAGGTCCTTTCCAACCCAAGCCATTATATGAATCTATGAAATTTATCTCCAACTTCCTAGTTAGTGTTTTAATTTTTTTTTTAAATATGATACCAAAGAGAGGAGTTACCTATTTTGTCAAACTGCCTTAGATTTTATTGCACTTAATTCAGGATTTATTTTCTCTCCAATCTAAGTGGGGGGGAAACCACCCTTAGGCTTCTTCTATACCCATAGTCACTGTTCCAGCTCCTCATTTTTACCTTTTTCTGCAAGTCTGTGCTGACTTAAATGTTGTGTGTCTGCCATGTGTTTTCTGATTCCAGTAGGAGGTTCTTGCTCTCCTCTACCATTTCTTTCCAAGCTAAATTATCTTATAATTAAAGTAATTCTTTGCACATTCTTCAATGTGAAAAATTTGAATTAGCAAATCAAAGTTTTCTTCAAAACTTCCTTCCTATTGATAGACCATTAATAAATTTCTTTCCACAGAAATTTATTCACTCATTTCATAAAGCTAACATGCTTTAGATGACAAAATAAACATGAGCCAGCAGTGTGCTCTCGCAGCCCAGGAAGCCAACCGTATCCTGGGCTGCATCAAAAGGAATGTCACCAGCAGGTCGGAAGAGGTGATCCTGCCCTTCTGCTCTGATCTCATGAGATCTCACTTGGAGCACTGTGTGCAGTTCTGGTGGCCTCAACATAAGAAGGACATGGAGCTGTTGGAACAAGTCCAGAGGAGGGCCATGAGGATGATCAGGGGACTGGAGCACCTCCCGTATGAAGACAGGCTGAGAAAGTTGGGGCTGTTCAGCCTGGAAAAGAGAAGGCTGTGTGGAGACCTCATAGCAGCCTTCCAGTACCTGAAGGGGGCCTATAGGGATGCTGGGGAGGGACTCTTCGTCAGGGACTGTAGTGACAGGACAAGGGGTAACGGGTTAAAACTTAAACAGGGGAAGTTTAGATTGGATATAAGGAGGAAGTTCTTTCCTGTTAGGGTGGTGAGGCACTGGAATGGGTTAAAATACTATTTTAAGCTCTATGTTGTTCACCTGTCCCTCTGCTCAGGTGGCTGTTAAACTGATTTTTTTTTTTTTTTTTTAATACATCTGATATGGTTAGGACTAGGTGACAAGCCTCCACTCATAGTTAGGAGACAGCTTTAGACATTACTTATTGCACACATCTTTAGTATTTCATTATATACAAACATAAAGATTGATATGAAACTTCTCATGGCACTAGTTCTCTGATTTCTGTTGTTCTTTACCATGGTGCAATTTTTGGTGCTTACTCTTGGAACATGTTTGGCTTAAGGGTGATACTTGGGGAGAAAATATTCATCAGCTGTATCAGCAAGTGCAAATAAACCTTGTCCTTAACTGTTAGCCTGCTGCCAGCATCACCTGTTGGGCTAAGTGCCAATAGAAATGTGTCCTGCTGGCGTCCATCTGTCTTTGCAAGGCTCCAGTGTCAGACAGGAGGCAGCAGATCTGAAGGTGTGGGAGGGGAGTATGCTTGTTGTAATGAGCTGCATGTGTAACCTAGGGTGTCTCTTCAGCTTCTGAGTTTTGTAAATCCTTCTGGGTATTGACTGTTTACTACATATGACTGTGGTTGAAGTACATGGAGGTGGAAATGTCATTCAACTTGGAAAGCACCTGTACTTCTACCTCTAATGGTGTTAAGCATGCTCAGTAATTTTTTTTTTAAATGTAGTCTATATGGTCTTTCCCATCACTAGGAGCTAGATGAGACAAGCTTAAGTAAAGATGGCAAACATCCTGCAAGATGTGAAGGAATGCAGCTGTGATCTTTGTAGCAGAATATACTGCTTTTCTTCGTGTCCCATAAAGCTGAGAAAATGGTGGCATGGCTTAGGGGTTGAGGCTCTGATAATTTTAGTTGCCTGTCTCCAAATCTCTCCAGGCCTCACTCTGCCCTTTAAGGTGCACAGGCCAGAACTGAGCACAGTATTCAAGATGTTGGTATATCTGTTTCTTGTGAAGATAGTTGCTGCCCTGTCTTACTATTGCTTTGTTTCCTGAGGATGCCTATTTTTGTTGGCTTTTTTTGGCTGCTTTAGTGCATTGAGCTGGTTGCAGAAACTGGCCAGATACATTACTGTCAGTATAGACTAAGCCAAAACCTCTTAATTTGTACTGGAGAGTAAAAATGTGCTAGGACAAATCTGTAAGTACCTCTAAAGGTGGATCTGAGAAGCTACAATGTAGATAGTAGCTGGAACAAAAAAAAAAACCTTGGGAGTATGGGATCCACTCTGTAATGTCTGGTTTTGTTTAGATTCAATTCATGTCTGAACCTTCTGTTGCTATGTGGAGAGAAAAAGGTACTTGGCAGGTCTGATTGCTTGAGCATCTACTGGCTTCTCTCCTCTGCTGATAAAGGAATGTAAAGGGACTCACTGTGGAGACAAGAGCACCATAAACACTTAAAGTGGCTTGGCAACTGAGGAGCATGCTGTTCCCCAGAATGGGGTGGGGGGGATGTAGGAAAGCAGAAGGTGGGCTTGAAATCCCTACTCTTCATGCAAACAACTTGAATGAAACAACCTCATCTGAGGGAGAAACAGATCCATGACAGTACTGGAAAGAGTCAGTCTGCATCCAGCCCGGTGCAGTTTGCATTTGATGCTAAGGATGTTTTCACAATGAAGTTCAACTATGTGTGACTGGTTTTGGTCTTGTCAAATCCCGATCAAGGACTTTTCAGTCTCTCATGCTCTGCCAATGAAGAGGGGCACAAGAAGCCGGGAGGGAGCAGACAGGACACCTGACCGAAACTAGCCAAAGGGGTATTCCATACCACAACACATCATGCCCAGTATATAAACTGGAGGGAGTTACCCAGAAAGGACCAATCACTGCTCGGGTTGGGCTGGGTATCGGTCAGCAGTTGGTGAGCAATTGTATTGTGCATCACTTGGGGTATCTGAGCTTTCATTTCTTTATTCTTTTTTTTTTCCCTATTATTATTATCATTATTGTTGGTTTCCTTTCTATTATCACTATATTGTACTTTATTATAGTTATTAAACTGTTCTTATCTCAACCCATGGGATTTCCATTCTTTTGATTCTCTTCCCCATCCCAACTGGGAGGGGAAAGTGGGGAGTGAGTGAGCAGCTGTGTGGTACTTAATTACTGGCTGGGATTAAATCATGACAGTCCTTTTTGGCACCTAATGTGGGGCCCAAAGGGCTGAGATAATAACAGATCTGAAAAGGGCATGTTAAAACAAATTTGTTGCAAACATTCATTGTATTGTAATAGTCGTTGGTCACAGTGTTGCCTCATTTGCTCTTGGAGTTCATGTGCATGTGCTCACTGGTACACTATGTAATGCTCTTCTTGTTGTGTGTTCCCTGTGGTGATGTTTATTCATGGAGCTTGGTCTAAGCTTGTCATGTTGTTGTACTTTGTAGTGCTGGGTTGTGATATGACAGAATCACTGATCATGAGATTAATCTGGTATGTGTACTCGGTATTGTCACCTTTGTCCCTTGGGAGCCATTTGGTAGGAACTATTAATGATTACACCTTTTGGCCTTTTTTCCTCAGAGAGCCAACCTGTAACAGGAACATCTTCCTACAGCTTCCCTCCTTCCTTTTTGCCTTCATTCCTTCCTTTCCTTCCCCCTTCCTTCCTTCCAATATCCTTCTTCTCCTCCAGGATAATTACAGTAGTATCTGAGAATTTTGAATATTTTTAATATCCTTTGAATACCCTTGAAACCAGGCTGGTTCTTTTGCAAGGCACCAGCATGTTGTATATGGTTCAGATCTTACTTAGGGTTAAACAGCTACATGTGGCGACTTCACTCCCTGTGAGCATCTTTAGTGGCACACAGGCTACGGAGAGACCTGGCCACAGCTCCAGTCTCTTAACATGCTGTGGGGCAGGGAAGGCAGTACAGCCTCATCCAATGGGAGGACTACTAAGACCCAAAGCCTACGTGGGGTAGGTGAAGAGCCTTGCTTTCTGCTGGGAGGTCAAATGTAATGAGCCAAGCAGGTTTCCAACCCTGCACTATTCATGGGTGGTGTCGACAAACTGAATTCTGGTCTAATGCAAGCTTTGCCTGCTACTGCCCTATCACAAGCACATGCACGGACATGATAGTCTATTGTCAGATCAGGTCTTTGAGGTTTGTATTGTCTTATCTTCCCTACACTGATGTCCAGGATCTGAAGTTCATAAATATCTGCTCTCACATCAACTATTATCCTTAGGTATCCTTAATTATACATAATTTAAGTTTTTACTTTAAACATGTTTCTGATGCATCACCTAAAGAACATGGCATCCAGAATCTGTGAATGTCCTAGATCTGACTGCTGTTGTGGTTACTTTTTTCAGAACTATCTTACTGAGTGTGATCTCTTTGCTTAACGAGCCCAACACATTCTCTCCTGCCAATGTGGATGCATCAGTCATGTTCAGGAAATGGAGGGACAGTAAAGGAAAAGACAAAGAATATGCTGAAATCATAAGGTAAGCTTTGTCATGTGATGCTGTACTACTGGTCTCCTGGTTTTCCAGGACAAAACCAGCTTCTTGCTGTGGTTGCTCCTTTCAAAATGAATTTTACAGTCTTATTCCAACTCTACACTTGTGGTCCTTTTAGTATTTTCAGCACACAAGTGTTGCAAACTTCTGGAGCAGGAGGACTGGGCTGATCTGTCTTCAACTGGGATTTACTGGCAGCAGATGGGTTTTGCAGAGCATCATGCCAGATCAGTCTAAAAAAGGGCAATTCAAAGTCCCCACTTGACTCTGAGCGCTGCTTGAATTGCTTGGGTTGATTCAAACTGACTGCATCCTACTAATTTTGTGCTTAATGCACTCATGAATCATAATCTTGTCCCTCCAGTTCGAAGGAATATCAGCAGAATTTGGCAAGCTCTTGCAAAGCTGGGTTTAATTAGTTAGAAGCACTGTTCAGTCTTGATTGTACTTTGAGGAGTTCATGGTTCATCAGATGGTGTAGAGAGATCACATAAACTTGAGCCAGGGTTGCTGTGGAGTGGCAGATGGGAAGTCCATGTTGCAGTGGGACTACTGTCGTGGTCTTGCCCCAGGCAAGCACATCTGCATTGACTCCACTAGCTGGGTGTCACAGAACGGGTGGTTGCTTTAGGCCAGTGGACAAGATGTGTTAGGGAGACCCTCCCATTGAGTCACGAGCTGCCAAATTCTTGTGGGAATTGCAGTCTTGAGCATGTTGGTGTAATCGGTGGTAGAGGGTAGCTGTGGATGGTATCTCTGAACCTACCTCAATAAGTCACCTTAGCAAATCCCTAACTGTCCCTTCTGTAACAAATGTAATGAAATTTGCTCTGAGCTCTAGCATGTCACTAATGTGGAATCCTGTAGAAGAACTGATTTCATATGTTGCTGAGAGTGTGTGTGCTGCAAACACCCTTGGAGTGCTCCTAAGCCTGGGGCTGTGGCAACTAAATCTGTTTCTAATGCTGCTTGTAGTGCTTCAGCCAAACCTCAGCTCTCCTGACTGAGGTACCAGGAGGGCTGGGGCTGGCTGGGAGGTGGGGAGTTGAGCCATGCTGCCAGCACATGACTCTGCTCACACTGCTGTGCCCTCCTCCCTGCAGGAAACAGGTTTTGGCTACTAAAGTTGAGGCAGAAAAGGATGGCGTGAAGGTCCCCACTACACTGGCAGAGTACTGCATTAAAACTAAAGTGCCTTCCAATGACAACAGTTCAGATTTGCTTTATGACGACTTGTATGATGACGACATTGATGACGAGGACGAGGAGGATGCCGACTGTTATGATGATGATGATTCTGGCAATGAGGAGTCGTGACCTGCTCCCTCTATGTCCCTGTACTGCCCTGATGACTCAGGCCAGAAGGGAGCAGCGGTAACCTAGCAGCAGTCCAGCAAAACCAGATGGGGGGTGGGGTGGGGGGTGTGGGTGTGATGCGTCAAAAAAACCCTGTCTCCTGTTGTATGGCTGTTTGCTCCTTTTTTTTTTTTATGGACCTCTTATACCCTTTACAGAATGCTTTAATTCTTGCATTCTTAACCATTTCATCACTGTATTATGATTTCTTTTTTAAAAAGAAACTCCCTTTTGCATTTCTCTATGAAATGCTTACAGCGAAACAGGTTTGCTCGTGTTTAGATTCTTGAATTAAATACAGTCTTACGTTGAGATGTTTAATGTATTTAAAGCTGGAACAAACCCATTGATTTTCAGGAGCTCAAGTGCTGCATTTACTGGGAACTAAAATCCATACAAAGCAAACTGCCATGGTTTAGCTGCTCCATTTACAATAATAGCATGTGTACATTCATTTAGCCTTTTCATAGTGGCTTTTCCTTTATAAGGTAGGGGGGTGAAGAGTATAAAGCTACTGTGTGTTGAGCTTAATGGGATGTCACTGAAAGGTACAGTATTCCTTTTCAGCCTGCTTAAGAAGTTAGGAACTAGCCAGCCCCTGGAGCCCCAGAGGGCACAATCATCAGCTTTGTCTCTGAAAAAGGTTTGTGATATGAACCCTGAAATAAACACTTAACACTTCACGTCTGTACAACTGAGCCCTGGATTGCTATTTATTTATTTATTTAGACTAAGTTGGGATTGGAAAAGCTCAGTTTAGCCATGCTGCTGAGATCTGCTGCCAGCTGCCCCTCTCCCAAGGGAGGAAAACAGGAGGAAAACAGCAAGTCCTGCTGCCCAGTGGGTCACCATTCATCCCAAACTTGTGTTTTGGCAGTGGGAGAGACTGATAGCCTCCTGCCCCAGTGCTCCCTAGCAGCTCTTGCTTCCTGCAGCCCAAGTCCAGTGCTGGCCTGAGCCTTCTTTCTGTTGGTTATGTAGGCCACATGTTGGGAAGTGCAGTCCTGATATATTTCTGTGGGGTTGGCAAAAGTCAAAGCTACCTTTGGTGCCTACCTGGGGTGGCCAGGCTGTGGCTGCTGGGGCAGAGTATGGATGTGGGGTGGGCTCTCCCCTGCCTGGCTGGCTGGGGCATGGGTGTGTGCAGCACCACAGGTGAGGAGACTGCACTGCTTTCAGGCTGTATGAGTGGCAAGGTTTGACAGGCTATTTAGCAGCATGCTTCAGTTGGTGCACCAAGCTCAGTCTCCTGCATGTTTTGGGGAGCTCTTGGCAGAGTTTAGGGTTCTCCCTTGTGGGCAGTGGGGGATCCTGCATGCTTATGTCTGTAGAACCCTCTTCCTCAGTCCTTCAACACCTTCACCCTGTTGCAGTGTGCTCTCATTTGGCTGTGGTGCAGTGGCTTGAATTAATCTTTTGCATGACCCCTTGATCAGCAGCCAGCCCTGCTCTCCTACACTGAGCCCTGGCACCTCCAGGAGCAGATCTGAGATGCTGGTCCTGCTTGGGCAAGAGCCTCCCTTCCTACAGGTACAGAGGCAGTTACCCTGATAAGAGCTGCAGGCTTGAGCATTTGTTTATGCCTCCCCTTTGTATAACTCAGGGTTTTCATTGGTATGTCACCAGCTGCAGACCCTCAAGGGGTGCTTTGGTGGGAGTAAACTCTGCACTTGCTCACTCTTGTCCTGGTCCTTACCCCAAGATACATCTGATCACAGAATAAAGTGTACTGCCTGGAGGGAGAGGCAGGGAGAAAGACTGGTGGGGTTCAGAAGTGAGCAGGGCAGATGTGTTTTCAAAATTTTGCTTGACTGGGATTTGCTGCTGCAGGGACAGCCCCTGCTCCTATGCCCCAGGGTGTGCTGGTGGTGCATCCTTCTACCTCCTGCAGAGTAAAGGCTACCTGAGCTCTGGATACCTTGTTTCACCCCCCCTCCAGTGCTCCCTGTGATGGTCCACCCTCCTGTTTGCATGTTACCCAGGGAGGCAGCTGGACCCCTCCTGAAGTGTTCCACATGGGCTAATTCAGTTTGTCCTTCCAACAAGCACTGACTCAGCCCCTGGTGCATTGTGGAGCTGGCATTAGGGCAATGTCAGTGTTTGCAAATGGGCCCCTAGCACACCTGGCTGCAGGACTGGTCTCAGGGCCACATTGGGGTAGAGAGGCCAGCCTCCAGATTTGGGGAGTGAAGGAGCAAGAGTATGGCAATGCTGGCTGTGCTGATGACTTGGTTTGAAATGATACTGCATCTTCCAGGCTTTGCCCTTGTATTTTTTCACTATCCTCACTGAATACTCACCAGTAACTTGAATTTTCAAGCTTGGTAGTGTAAGATGCATTATCATGAGTCTTCTGTTACCCTTTTTTTTTCAAGACAACCTGTTTTGTGAGCTCCTCCATTAGCAGAGTAATTTGTCTTCCCCACTGTCCTGTGCAGTGTCATTGCTTGTTGATCTGCTGGGTTTTTTTGTTGCTTACTGAAATACAAGGGGTTTAAGGGTATTTAAGAACCTGTGGAAAAATGTTTACCTGATCTGTATTCCCCTTCAAATGCAGTTTCCACCTATTCTGAAGCCAGCAGCATATGCTAGATTTCTTAGTACTCTTTCTTAGCTGAAAGCCCAGATGGGTTGTTGTGGGCTTTTTTTAGTATAACTTACCAGAAAGAATTAACTGATGCAGTTCTTTGTGTTGTCTTCCCCTTCAATAGTTATCTTTTGTCTTTTTTGCACATATGTATACTAATAAAAAATGTGAAACTAAGATATTCCTGGACTGCTACTTCACTGTTAATTGAGCTGGTTTATTTGCATGGTTTATTTAAAGCTTTGAATAACAGCTCTTTACTTCATTGCTGCTCCAGTAATAATGCCTATATATAAATATCTATAAGGTCATTGGAAAATAAAGCTTCTGGTTAACAGCTACATGCCTGAACAGGCAAAAGGCCATGGGCTTTGTTGTTATATTTAGTCTTTCTAAGTCGGCAAAGGGGAGAGCAAGGAGAAGATGGTTCATGGTGTTATGACTGCAGCAGTGATGCAGGACTTGGGGTAAAGTTGTTGCTGCTGCCATGGGGCTGGGGTGCTGCTGGTGGCTGGTTCCCTGGCAGGGCAGAAGCACAGCAGAGGAAACATGTGCAAGTGGAGAAATTGGCTTTTGCAGTGCCTTGCTGCTGCGGTCAAGCTAAAACTAGCAGGACACATGAACAGGAGTTGCACTTGCTGCCCTCCAACAATTTCAAGTGCAGTAACTGCTGAGTCAAATGTGGTTGTGGCCCGAGTGGCCTTGCGCTTGAAGAATAGTGGTGGCATTTCAGAGCTGTGTTCCTAGATGAGTATCTATTGAGGAATGGGATGGAGAGAGATGGTGCTACCTGGGTCATTTGATTGGATCAGGCTAGCTTGTGTCTCCTGCTTGGCTTCTACAGCACCAGGCTGCCCAGAGCTACCAGTAGCTTCTTAATCCAGAAGGTGTGGTACCAAAGCCAGGACAAGCTCTCAAGCCTGCCCTGCACGGAGTAAACCTGGCTACCACGTGTGCAAGTTGGTTGTGTTTGGGTTGTTTTGGGTTTGTTTTTTTTTTCCCCCCTTTCCTTGATGGCTGAGTGCAGCTGAGCAACCTTGGCTCTGCCATCACTGGTAGAACAGAGGATTAGTGAGGAAATGGCTGCAGAAGAGCCCTGCTGGAACCAACAGTGTAGGGAAAAGGGAAAATATCTTGCTTTGTCTTGCCTGGAGAGGAGGAGAGACTACCTGTGGCTGACTGCAGTCAGGGCCCCAGAGCAAGGGGGGAAGGTGCTGGAGTTGCCTTTGCTGTCTTGTGCTGGGGAAAAAGGGAGGATGCCAGAGGGCAATACAGCCCATCACCTCCATGTGTGGAAGTGTTGCCCTTTTGTACCCACAGCATCTGCTGAGGCTGGAAATTGTGTAGCTGGGGCCAGCAATGAAGCACTGGCTGACATCTTTGTGAAGACATCTCCCTTGCAGCTACTTAAGGGGCTGCTGTGCACTAGCACCAACTTTCATCTGTTACCTTTTTGCCACTTCCAACAGCTTCTGGACCCTAACAGACAAGCAAGGACTGACCTACACCTGTGGGGCAGCAGTGGAGTTCTATAAACAAAACAGCTAAGTGTCTGAAGATGGCTTTTTGGGGTTGGTGGGGTGTTTTTCAAATGGCAGCTCTGACCACAGGTAAATTAGAGGCTGTTGCTTGGTCTCAGCTGTTGGTGCAACACTTCTACAAGCTCTTAGTCTTGAGCCTGCAGAAGCATTTTGCCCTCCTTGACATTTATTCCTTAAAGCTGGTGGCAGTGGGACAGCAGCTGGTGGTTTGACCATTATCAAAACCTGAGCTAGAGCAGAGGAAGGCCAATGCAGTTCATGTTGTGCTCCTCAGAGGGGAGGAGGAATGCTGAGTGACACACTGACTTCTGGCAAGTACATCCCACAGAATTAGGAAGTGTAAAGAAGATCCTCACCTGCGGAATGGATACAACATGGCTTTGCATTTACCTACCCCTCTCTGCTGTGAGGGGCAAGGATGTTCAGGAATATGGGCCTAGGGCAGGAGCCATCCCTCAGGAGCTTTCATCACTGAACTTGCTCCTGGTGGAGACCATGCAATGGCCAAAGCAAGAGATGGTAATGCTGCAGCTGTGCTGCCTCCTTACCTATCCCAGCTGCTCCACAGGGACTTGGAGTACAATGGCAGAGATCTGATGGTTATGACCAGGATCCAATCACAGAATCCCAAGGGTTGGAAGGGACCTCAAAAGATCATCTAGTCCACCCCCCCTGCAAGAGCAGGGTAACCTACAGTACATCACACAGGAACTTGTCCAGGCGGGCCTTGAATATCTCCAGTGTAGGAGACTCCACAACCCCCCTGGGCAACCTGTTCCAGTGCTCTGTCACTCTTACAGTAAAGAAGTTCTTCCTGATGTTAACGTGGAACTTCCTATGTTCCAGTTTACACCCATTGCCCCTTGTCCTATCACTGGATATCACTGAAAAAAGCCTAGCTCCATCATCCTGACACCTACCCTTTACAGCAGGTGCCTCTGAGCTCTCGGCACTGAGGTGCACTCACCTTTGTCAGTATTTGGCATCCCTTGCAGACCCAGCTGCTGCTGTTACTCAGGTAGAAATGGATAGGCTGAGCTCCTGAAACCTTTGAAAATGCAGAAAAATACCAGTGATATGCTTCGATCTTTATTAGGTGGAAGAAGGGCTAAAACAAAATGAAACTCCAAAACCATTCACTGCAAGACCAGGACTTGCCTCCAGGGTCTTGTTTCAAAAAAAAGTGGGAATGGACAGGTGA
Organism: Lathamus discolor; assembly: GCF_037157495.1. Classification (NCBI taxonomy): domain Eukaryota; kingdom Metazoa; phylum Chordata; class Aves; order Psittaciformes; family Psittacidae; genus Lathamus; species Lathamus discolor. The sequence continues at coordinate 1,034,618 of NW_027069096.1, read as the reverse complement.
AATGTCCATCCAGTAGCTCTGGCCTTCCTGGGCGATGTGACTCAGGGCAAAGAAAGGCATAAGATATAACTTATGCTTTTATTTAAGAAACTGCTACATCATTTTTGCCTCTAAAGATGCAAAGGAGGTTCCAGGATGCACTGAGCAATCTGAAATCTCTTGCTAGAGAAGCCAACCAATGAACAAACAAACCCCAACCAACAGGAAAAGCCTTTTTTTTTTTTATTTTTCTATTTTTCAATTTTTCGATAAGAAGATGGGGCTACAGCTCAGGGTTACAGTGAGCAAACTGCCCACAAGACTTCATCTTTCACAGCAGGAGGGAGGAGACAAAAGAAAGGGGAAGGCCCATAAAATTTTTTTTAAACTTTTTTTTTCCCCTCTCTCTTTAAAGTAACAGCTAGATTAGGGGGCTGTGGGCAGAAACCGAAGTAACAGGACACATCTTGATTATTTTTTTTTTTTGGGGGGGGGGGCAGTAGGCCTCCTTATTTGCCTGAATTTAGAACTGTATTAAATAAATAGGCTTCAGCTCAAAAAAAAAAAAAAAAAAAAAAAAGAAAAAACACCCAAAAAAAAACCTAACAGTTTGATGGTTATAAAGCTTAAAAGCAAAAACAAGGAAGGATGCTCTGGTACAGAAGGAAAATTAATAATTAGTTTTCCTACAAAGAAAAGAAATAAGGCTCTATTAGAAATGCATACATACAACAGCAACTCAGAGGATGGCTGGCTGGCTGGCTGGCTGCAGCTCTCCCCACACAGGCATTTGACTGAGCAGTTACTATTTCTAATAATTCCAGGAATGGGCTTCAGCTTTTTTTTTCTTTTCTCTCTTTTTTTTTTTTTTCTTTTTTTTTTCCTTCCTTCTCTCCTTGCATTCTCTCCCTCTTACACAGTTTTGGATTTAGGTTGTCCAGTATGGAGAAGTGCCATAAGTAGTTTTGGTAGCCTGAGCCTTTTGCTGCATGGTGCTGGGTTGGTTACGTTGGCCAGGTCCACCCTAGAAATTAAAAAGGAAGGAGACATGGGCATCAGATCCTATACCACCAAGGCTCCCAGGAAGACAAGCCTGTCTGTACACCAGCAGAAGAGCTACCACCCGAGGGACAGACCTGACACAGCGATGCCCCCCCAAAACACATCAGTTTCTGCTCTGTGATATCTCTGCATCTTGCAATGTAGAACAGCCATAGAGACACCAAGCAGGAACACAGGGACACACCATCCTACTGCCCTGCACCCTGACACCCCCCCCCCCAAGACAGGTTCAAGCACAAGGATGGAGAGAAGCAGGACTGAGGAGATCTCTCAAGGTGAATGGAGGCAGTGTACCAGCCAAGTATGTAACATACATATTCTGAGAGAGAAGTAATTTCCTATATCTGGACTCTAAGGCAGAACACTTTATTTCAGGGAACATTTATAGTGAGGAAAGGAAATGAATGGGCCTGTGAAACCAAATCAGAGTTGATATGTAAACTGTAAGGGGATGCTTGATTTTTTTTTACCCCCTGTTGTGGTACCCTCCCGGCCTCCCCTCGTCCCTGGCAGAGCATGAGGCTCAGAAAGTCCATGGTCAGACTAAAACGTTTGTGTTATCAGCTCTGCTCCCAGGCCGAAAGTCAAAACACAGTGCTGCAGCAGCTACTAAGAAGGAGAAAAATGACTGCAACTGCTGAACCCAGGACAGTATCCACCCCTTATTCCATACCATTCACGTCATGCTCAGATCCCACATTTTCAATATACCATCTCTCTTACATATATATATATATATATATATACATCCACATACAGAGAAAAAAGAAATCATTTCTTAGTGCATGGACCAATCCCTATAATGATGTTGAGTCCATTCGGTCTATGATGTCAGGTTCCATCCCTTGTAACAGTCTTTCAGGGCAGGTGTCGTCGTTTAAACCCAACCACAAAAGCTCGTTCAATCACTCCCCCCCTTTCTCCCTTTCTTTCCTTCCCCCCTGACCCTCCCTCTCCATGGGGAGGAGAATCAAGAGAATATAACTCCCACGGGTTAAGAACAGCCCAGTAACTAAGGTATAACACAAATCACTACTGCTACCACCAATGATAATATCGATAAGAGAAAATAACAAGAGAAGAGAATACAATACCACTACTGAACGAGTTCGACCCCCCCCCCCCCCCCCAGAAGAGAGACCGTGCCATTCCAGGTAACTCCCAGTTACCTCCCTGGGCATGATGTGCTGTGGTATGGAATACCTCTTTGGCTAGCTTAGGTCAGGTGTCCTGTCTCTGCTTCCTCCTGGCCTCCCCTCGTCCCCAGCAGAGCACGAGACTCACAAAGTCCTTGGCCAGAATAAACATTATTTAACAACAATTAAAACCAATTGGTATTATCAGCTCTCTGCCCAGGCTGGAAGTCAAAACACAGAGCTTGCACCAATTACTAAGAAGGAGCAAAATGGCTCCTGGTAAACCCAGGACAGTATCCACCCCTTATTCCATACCATTCACGTCATGCTCTGATCCCACATTTTCAATATACCATCTCTCTTACATATATATATATACATCCACATACACACACACACAAAGAAAAAAGAAATCATTTCTTAGTGCATGGACCAATCCCTATAATGATGTCGAGTCCATTCGGTCCATGATGTCAGGTTCCATCCCTTGTAACAGTCTTTCAGGGCAGGAAAGGCTGTATGCAGTGTTGGATCGTTGCCTGCTGATGCTGACTGTTCCTTCACTGCAGAACTCGTCTGGTTCTATCAGAATTCATTCTCTGTTGGGATGATGGTTGGAGGGAAGTCAGGTCCAGTCGCTGGTGACCTGAAGACATCTAATTGATGGGCTATAAAAGTATTACACAGCAGGCAACAGCATGCAATTAAGTTCATTGGCTGTTTTCCCCTAAAATCAAATCCCCTTGAGGTATACATCGGACTTCCCCATCTTCCCGCATTACCCACCAAGTATATCTGGGTCCCCGCCACTCATGGCTGTCCAGCCTCGGGGAAAATCTCTTGGTCCTCCTATATCGTCGTTTAACCCCAGACAAGGCCCAAACCTGACTCTGCTTAACTCTTGAAATCAGACGAAATGGCCGTGGGAAAAACACACTCTGCATGAGTGCCAACATGGTGATCCCCGTCACAATCAGCAAACAGGGCTCAACAGTATTAAAAGGCCAGTCAAGAACTTCAAAACTCTCAAATGATGCTGTAAATGGTCTGAGAGGGGGGCTGGGAGGGTAAAAGAATGTCTCCTTCACAGGTTGACCACCCGAGAAGGAGAAAAAAGATGTGAAATTGCTAAGCACCTGTATTATATACCTCCCAAAGTATAAAGGTGGTGACCACACTGGGAACATAAGCCAAATCAGTTTCATGATCAATGATTCTATTGTATTACAAGTCATTATAATAAAGTACAATGAGACAAAAACCTTAGCCCAAGCCCCACACTTGAAAAACACCAACACAGCAAATACTGGCTGTATGTAATATACAGCATTCTGAAACTGTGAGATCAGGAGGAACAGCTTTGAGAGCCAATAAATCAGCGTTGTGACAAGTGACTATTAATCCGGTCAGATCTGTCATTATCTCAACCCTTCGAGCCCCACATTGGGCGCCAAAAAAAGAACTGTCGTGGTTTAAACCCAACCACAAAAGCTCGTTCACTCACTCCCCACCCCCTTTTTCTTTCTCCCTCTTTCTTTCCTTCCCCCTCCCCAACCCTCCCTGCTCCCAGAGGGATGGGGAGGAGTATCGAGAGAATGTAACTCCCACGGGTTGAGATAAGAACAGCCCAGTAACTAAGGTATAACACAAATCACTGCTGCTACCACCAATGATAATATTGATAAGAGAAAATAACAAGAGAAGAGAATATGATACCACCACCGAACGAGTTCGACCCCCCCCAACCCGAAGAGAGACCGTGCCCTTCCGGGTAACTCCCAGTTACCTCCCTGGGCATGACGTGCTGTGGTATGGAATACCTCTTTGGCTAGCTTAGGTCAGGTGTCCTGTCTCTGCTTCCTCCCGGCCTCCCCTCGTCCCCGGCAGAGCATGAGACTCACAAAGTCCTTGGCCAGAATAAACATTACTTAACAACAATTAAAAACAATTGGTGTTATCAGCTCTCTGCCCAGGCTGGAAGTCAAAACACAGAGCTTGCACCAGTTACTAAGAAGGAGCAAAACGGCTACTGGTAAACCCAGGACAGCAGGAAAGGCTGTGTGCAGTGTTGGATCGTTGCCTGCTGATGCTGATCGTTCCATCACTGCAGAACTCGTCTGGTTCTATCAAAATTCATTCTCTGTTGGGATGATGGTTGGAGGGAAGTCAGGGCCTGAAGACATCTAATTGATGGGCTATAAAAGTATTACACAGCAGGCAACAGCACACAATTGAGTTCATTGGCTGTTTTCCCCTAAAATCAAATCCCCTTGAGGTATACATCGGACTTCCCCATCTTCCCGCATTACCCACCAAGTATATCTGGGTCCCTGAGCAAAAGCAATCCCATGAGTGGGTTTGCCTTTACCTGAAGCAGGAATAACCCAGACTGTATTCCCCAGCAAATTCTTCATGTGAACCACAGGAACTTTGTCCCCCTCTACAATATGTAAAAGTTCTGACTGGGCTGGGCCAGCTCTGTTGGCAGATCCTCTGGTGTTAACCAACCAGGTGGCCTTTGGTAAGTGTGTATCCCAATGCTTGAAAGTTCCCCCTCCCATTGCTCCCAGTGTGGTTTTTAACAGCCCATTGTACCATTCGATTTTCCCAGAGGCTGGTGCATGGTAGGGGATGTGATATACCCACTCAATGCCATGCTCTTTGGCCCAAGTGTCTATCAGGTTATTCCGGAAATGAGATCCATTGTCTGACTCAGTTCTCTCTGCGGTGCCGTGTCGCCAAAAGACTTGTTTCTCAAGGCCTAGGATAGTGTTCCAAGCAGTGGCGTGGGGCACAGCATATGTTTCCAGCCATCCGGTGGTTGCTTCCACCATGTTAAGCACATGGCGCTTGCCTTGGCGGGTTGGTGGGAGTGTATTATTGTCAATATGCCAGGCCTCCCCATATTTATACTTCAGCCATCGTCCTACATACCAAAGAGGCTTTAACAGTTTGGCTTGTTTAATTGCAGCATATGTTTCACACTCATGAATAACCTGGGCAATAGTGTCCATTGTTAAGTCCACCAATGGGTCACGAGCCCATCTATTTGTTGCATCTCTGCCCTGATGGCCTTAAGTGCCATGGGCCCACCAGGCCAAAACTAATTCACCCTTATGTTGCCAATCTAAGTCCATCTGAGCCACTGCAATCTTAGCAGCTTTATCTACCTGTAGTTTGTTCTGGTGTTCCTCAGTGGCCCAACTCTTGGATACATGGGCATCTACATGGTGTAACTTCACCACCAGGTTCTGCACCCGGGCAGCGATATCTTGCCACAGTGCAGAAGCCCAGATGGGTTTACCTCTGCGTTGCCAGTTGCTCTGCTTCCATTGCTGCAACCACCCCCACAGGGCATTTGCCACCATCCATGAGTCAGTGTAGAGATAAAGTACTGGCCACTTTTCTCATTCAGCAATGTCCAGGGCCACCTGGATGGCTTTCACCTCAGCAAACTGGCTCGATTCGCCCTCTCCCTCAGCAGTTTCTGCAACTTGTCTTCGGGGACTCCATACAGCTGCCCTCCATCTCTGATGCTTTCCTACAATATGGCAGGACACATCCGTAAACAAGGCATCGTGCTTTTCACTTTCTGACAGATTATTATATGGTGGGGCCTCTTCAGCACGCATCACCTCCTCCTTTGGTGACATTCCAAAATCTTTGCCCTCTGGCCAGTCCATGATGACTTCTAGAATGCCTGGACGACTGGGATTTCCTATTCGAGCTTGTTGTGTAATTAGTGTAGAACATTTACTCCATGTAGCTTCGGTTGTATGATGTGTAGAGGAGACCCTGCCTTTGAACATTCAGCCCAGCACGGGCAACTGTGGTGCCAGGAGGAGCTGTGCTTCAGTGCCAATCACTTCCAAAGCAGCTGGAACCCCTTCATAGGCTGCCAGTATCTCTTTTTCAGTTGGGGTATAGCTGGCCTCAGATCCTTTGTATCCCCGACTCCAAAAGCCGAGGAGTCAACTTCCAGTCTCCCCTGGAGCTTTCTGCCAGAGGCTCCAGGTAGGACCATTTTCTCCAGCTGCTGTGTACAGTACATTTTTTACGTCTATCCCAGTCCAGACTGGTCCAAGGGCTACTGCATGAACAATCTCTCATTTAATTTCCTCAAAAACTTGTTGTTGCTCAGGGCCCCATTTAAAATCATTCTTCTTCCTGGTCACATGATAGAGAGGGCTTACAATCAAACTGTAATTTGGGATGTGAATTCTCCAGAACCCCACAGCACCCAAGAAAGCTTGTGTTTCTTTCTTATTAGTTGGTGGAGACATTGCTGTTATCTTGTTGATCACATCTGTGGGGATCTGTCTACGTCCATCTTGCCACCTTATTCCCAAAAACTGAATCTCCTGTGCAGGTCCCTTGACCTTACACTGTTTTATGGCAAAACCGGCTTTCAGCAGGATTTGGATTATTTTCCTCCCTTTCTCAAAGACTTCTTCCGCTGTATCGCCCCACACGATAATGTCATCAATGTATCACAGGTGTTCTGGAGCTTGCCCCTGTTCCAGTGCAGTCTGGATCACTCCATGGCAGGTGGTAGGGCTGTGTTTCCACCCCTGGGGCAGTCAGTTCCAAGTGAACTGGACACCCCTTCAAGTAAAAGCAAACTGTGGCCTGCACTCTGCTGACAAAGGAATTGAGAAAAATGCATTGGCAATATCAATTGTGGCATACCACTTGGCAGCCTTTGACTCAAACTGAAGTTCTAGCATGCCTGGTACAGCAGCACTCAATGGCGGTGTGACTTCATTCAGGTCACAATAGTCTACTGTTAGTCTCCACTCTCCATTAGACTTTTGCACTGGCCATATGGGGCTTTTAAAGGGTGAGTGGGTCCTGCTGATCACTCCCTGACTCTCCAGTCTACAAATCAGCTGATGGATAGGAATCAGGGAGTCTCGCTTGGTGCGATGTTGCTGCCGGTGCACTGTTGTGGTCGCGATTGGCACTTGTTCTTTGACTTTCAGCAACCCCACAACTGAAGGATCCTCTGGGAGACCAGGCAAGGTGGACAGCTGCTCAATTTCCTCTCTCTCCAAGGCAGCAATACCAAAAGCCCATTGGTACCCTTCCTGGTCTTAGAAGTACCCTCTCCTGAGGTAGTCTATGCCGAGGATGCATTGGACCAGTCACAATGGGGTGCTTTTGCCATTTCCTCCCAATCAGGCTGATTTCAGCCTCCAGTACAGTCAACTCTTGGGATCCTCCTGTCACTCCAGAAATAGAGATGGGTTCCACCCCTTGACAGCTTGATGGCATCATGGTACACTGTGCACCGGTATCTACTAGAGCCTTATACTTCCGTGGAACTGATGTGCCAGGCCACCTGATCCACACAGTCCAGTAAATCCGATTATCCCCTACCTCCACCTGGCTGGAGGCAGGGCCCCTCTAATAGTCATCACAACTTTGAACACTTAAGTCATATTGAAAGGGATTATTCTTCGTTATCACAGGAGCTGTAGTAAAATCAGCTCTTCCACTCCCATCTGGGAACCTGCTCACCAGAGACTGAAGCCACAGCTCTCATGGGATGATCAGTCTTGGCCCTTGCTCCCCTCTTCAATTCACTCACCCATTCCTCCAAAGCTGAAGTAGGTTTTCCATCCCACTTTGTCATGTCTTCTCCATGATCCCACAGGTAAAACCATAGGGTGGCCTGTGGCGTATACCTCCTATATCTTCTCTCTCGAAGAATAGGACATCTTTTGTTAATAGCTGAGACATGCGTAGGTACACGTGAGGAGCTGGATAAATCAGATAGATCATCCCTCAATTGTTTGAGATCCTGGGACAGTTTTTCTACAGCTGAGATGATGGAAGGGGTGAGATTATCTTCGAACTCTCGGAGTTTATGAATCATTTCATCCACTGTTAGTGGTACAATGTCATTCCAGGTTACTGTTGCAAATGAATGGGCATATGATGACGGTGCATTCCGTGTTAGTTTTCACCACATGGGTCATGTACATTCGACTTCATCTGGGTCTATGGGTACATCCCCATTATTTGGCTTGATGTGATATATCATCTCTACGATGGCTGATTCCCTCAGAGACTGGATGCCTTTGTCTAAAGTAGTCCACTTGGCTGAACGACTACTAACATCGTCCTTGTACGGAAACCTTTCTTTCACAGCTGCCAAGAGCCGCCTCCAAAGACTGAGGGACTTTTTCTCTCTTGCAATTGCTTTGTCAATTCCCCCTTCTCTAGCAAGTGATCCCAGCTGCTTGGCTTCCCTACCTTCTAGTTCATGACCATCGGCCCCATTGTCCCAGCATCAGAGCAATGAGGTGATGATGTGTTCCCCTGGTTGATGGGTAAAATATTCTTGCGTATTCCGTAGCTCAGTTGAGGTCCGAGGTCAAGATGTCACCTCTTCTTCTTCTTCTTCTTCATCATGTGATGATGACTCCTGATCAGATGCTGGACTGGGTGGTGAATACATTGTTTCTTCATCTTGCTTCACCCTTCTTGCCTCTTTTTTGCTTTTTCTCTTGCTTACAGGGGCAACTGATATCGGTACGAATTGGTCCTCTGGTTTAGCTGCAGTTATTATCACTGTGGTTAGAGTAGCGACTGTACTTGTCGCTGGGGGTGGTGTAGCTGCTGTGCTTGGAGCTGGGGTAGCCGTGCTGTCTGTTGTAGTTGAAGTTTGAGTAGCTGCTGTATTTGTCGCTGGGGTAGCTGTGCTGACTGTTGCTTTGCCCTTAGATGCAGGGACATTTTTTTCCTTTTGAAGGTGCTGGATAGTGTTGAGCAAGGCCCTGTAAGCATAGGCCAAGCCCCAGCACGTTGCCATGATTTGTCCCTCTTTGGTATGGCCAGAATGGCAACACACCTCATTTAAGTGTTTTACTAATTCTTCTGGATTTTGCACTTGTTCGGTGGTGAAATTCCAAAGTACTGGAGGGGCCCACTGACCTAGATACTCGCCCATACTATCCCACACACCCTGCCACTCATGGCTGTCCAGCCTTGGGGAAAATCTCTTGGTCCTCCTATATCATCTTTAACCCCATACAAGGCCCAAACCTGACTCTGCTTAACTCTTGAAATCAGACTAAATGGTCCTGGGCAAAACACACTCTGTATGCATGCCAACATGGTGATCCCCATCACAATCAGCAAACAGGTCTCAACAGTATTAAAAGGCCAGTCAAAACCTTCAGAACTCTCAAATGATGCTGTAAATGGTCTGAGAGGGGGGCTGGGAGGGTAAAAGAATGTCTCCTTCACAGGTTGACCACCCGAGAAGGAGAAAAAAGATGTGTAATTGCTAAGCACTTTTATTATATACCTCCCAAAATATAAAGGTGGTGACCACACTGGGAACATAAGCCAGATCAGTTTCATGATCAATGATTCTATTGTATTAAAAGTCATTACCATAAAGTACGAGACAAGAACCTTAGCCCAAGGCCCCCAGCCGATAAACACTAACACAGCAAATACCGGCTCTAAGTAAGGTACGATATACTGAAACTGTGAGATCAAGAGGAACAACTTTGAGAGCCAATAAATCAGCATTGTGACAAGTACTATTAATCTAAAACAATGAATGCTTATCACAAATATGATTAGACACACTCCAGTCAGATCTGTAGTTATCTCAACCCCTCGAGCCCCACGATGGGCGCCAAAACGAACTGTCTTGGTTTAAACGGAGCCACACAGCTCGTTCACTCACTCCCCTCCTCCCCCTTTTCTCCCTCTTTCTTTCCTTCACACCCCCCCCCCCATAAACAAAGCCATAAATCACGCAGTCACTCTCTCACTCCCCCCGTTCTTGCCCTCCCCCTACTCCCGGAGGGACGGAAAGGAGAATCGAAAAGAATGCAACTCCCAAAAGGTTGAGATAAGAACAGCCCAGTAACTAAGGTATAACACAAATCACTACTGCTACCACCAATGATAATAATAATAAGAGAAAATAACAAGGGAAGAGAATACAATACCACTCGCCGAACGAGTTCGACACCCCTGAAGAGAGCCCGTTCCCTTCTGGGTAACTCCCATTTACCTCCCTGGGCATGACGTGCTGTGGTGTGGAATACCTCTTTGGCTAGCTTGGGTCAGGTGTCCTGTCTCTGCTTCCTCCCGGCTTCCCCTCCTCCCTGGCAGAGCATGAGGTTCAGAAAGTCCTTGGTCAGACTAAAACGTTTGTGTTATCAGCTCTGTTCCCAGGCTGAAAGTCAAAACACAGTGCTGCACCAGCTACTAAGAAGGAGAAAAATGACTGCTACTGCTGAACCCAGGACACCCCCAGAATTACAGTACAAGTGCTCACATCCTGCTTTCCTGCTGCAGCCAGGGGACAGCAGCACCTGCCTCTGCTTCAGACCTCAAAGCCCACCTCTCCACACCACACATAAGGATGGCCTCTTCACAGAATCACAGACTGGCGGAGGCTGGTAGGGACCTCTAGAGGTCATCTAGTCCAGTCCCTCTGCTCAAGCTTAGAGCCAGTTGCCCAGGACCATGTCCTGACAGCTCCAAGGATTGTGACTCCACAACCTCCTAGGCAAGCTGTGCCAGTGCTTGGTCACCATCACAGTCAAAAAGTATTTCCTGATGTTCAGAGGGAAATTTCTGTGCTCCAGTCTGCTATCATGTTGTTGTACTTTGTAGTGCTGGGTTATGATATGACAGAATCACTGATTATGAGACTAATTTGGTATGTGTACTCGTATTGTCATCACCTTTGTCTCTCAGGAGCCATTTGGTGGGAACTACTGATAATTATGCCTTCAGCTTTTCTCCTCAGAGAGCCAACGTGTAACAGGAACATCTTCCTCCAGTCAGCCTGTCTGCTTTCCTTCCTTCCAATATCCTTCTCCTCCAGGATAATTACAGTAGTATCTGAGAATTTTAAAGATTTTGAATACCCTTGAAACCAGGCTGGTTCTTTTGCTAGGCACCAGCATGTTGTTGTATATGGTTCAGATCTTGCTCAGGCTTAAACAGCTACATGTGGCAACTTCACTCCCTGTGAGAAGCACTGCGGCTTGAAGGAGAGGGACTCAGACTCGAGTGACAGGCACTGTGGCTACTCAAACTCTGGCAACCAGGACTGCAGCTACTTCAACCCCAGCGACACACACTATAACTACTCAAATCCCAGTAGCAAGCACTAGTTACTCAAACCCTGGCAACAAGGACTGGAGCCACTTCAAACTCTGCAACAAGCACTGGAGCCACTTCAAACTGCAACAAGCGCTGTAGCTACTCAAACTCTTATGACTAGTACCACGGCTACTCAGACTCTGGCAACAGGCACCGCAGTAATTTTTATCCCCATAACAAGCACTGCAGCCACTCAAACCCCAGCAGCAAGTATGGTGGCTATTGAAAATTTGGGGACAAGCACTGCAGCTGTTTTAATTCCTGTGACCAGTACTATACTATTCAACCCCCAACAAGAAGAACAACCACTCAGCCCTCGGTGATGAGTGAGATAACTGAACCAGAGAACCAACCTGTGTCAGTATCAGCTGCCCCTGTACGCAAGAGGAAATGGAAAAGAAAAACAACTCGTTCAGTGAAGGAGGAAAAATCAGGACCATCATCAGAACAGGAAGAGCAGGCAGAACCAGAGGTAACCTCTTAATCCTTATCCTTGACTGATCTGCGGAATATGTGAAAAGATATCAGCCATCTTCCAGGTGAGCACATCATCTGTGGAATCATGGAGAAGAAGTGGCATGGAAAACCCACCTCAATCCTATACACCTCAATCCTATACAATCCTGTACATGAATTGCAAGGAAAAACAACTGTGGATCAGATGGCCTGGCATGTCAAAGCCACAGGACTATAAGGCTCTAGTAGACACAAGTGCACAGTGTACACTAATGCCATCAGGCTATCAAGGGGTAGAACCCATTTCTATTTCTGGAGTGACAGAAGGATCCCAAGAGTTGACTGTACTGGAGGCTGAAATCAGCCTGACTGGGAAGGAGTGGCAAAAGCACCTCATTGTGACTGGTCCAGAGGCTCCATGCATCCTTGGCATAGACCACCTTAGGAAAGGTTCCAAAGACCCAAAAGGGTACCGATGGGCTTTTGGTATAGCTGCCTTGGAAACGGAGGAAATTAAGTAGCCGTCCACCTTGCCTGGTCTCTCAGGGGATCCTTCTGTTGTAGGGTTGCTGAAGGTCGAAGAACAACAAGTGCCAACTGCAACCACAACAGTGCGCCAGCAGCAATATTGCAATAACCGAGACTCCCTGATTCACATCCATACGATGATCCATAGACTGGAGAGCCAAGGAGTGATCAGGTGGACTTGCACACCCTTTAATAGCCCAATATGGCCAGTGCAAAAGTCTAACAGAGAGAGGAGACTAATAGTAGCCTATCATGGCCTGAATGAAGTCACACCGCCATTGAGTGCTGCTGTACCAGGCATGCTAGAACTTCAGTATGAGTTAGAGTCCAAGGTAGCCAAGCGGGATGCCACAATTGATATTGCCAATGCATTTTTCTCAATTCCTTTGACAGCAGAATGCAGGCCACAGTTCGCTTTTACTTGGAGGGGCATCCAGTATACTTGGAATATACTACCCCACGGGTGAGTAGAAACACAGCCCTACCACCTGCCATGGACTGATCCAGATTGCACTGGAACAGGGGCAAGCTCCAGAACACCTGCAATACATTGATGACATTATCCTGTGGGGTGATACAGCAGAAAGTTTTGAGAAAGGAAGGAAAATACAACTCCTGAAGGGCAGTTTTACCTTTAAACAAGTAAGGTCAAGGGACCTGCACAGGAGATTCAATTTCTGGGAATAAAATGGCAAGATGGAAGTCACCATATCCCCACAGATGTGATCAACAATATAACAGCAATGTCTCAGCCAACTAAGAAAGAAACACAAGCTTTCTTAGGTGTTGTGGGGTTCTGGAGAATACGCATCCCAAATTACAGTCTGATTGTAAGCCCTCTCTATCACGTGACCCAGACAAAGAATGATTTCAAATGGGGCTATAAGCAACAACAAGCCTGTGAACAAATTAAATGAGAGTTCATACAGTAGCCCTTGGACCAGTTCGGACTGGGCAAGATGTGAAAAATGTGCTTTACACCGCAGCCAGGGAGAATGGTCCTATCTGGAGCCTCTGGCAGAAAGTTCCAGCGGAGACTCAAGGTTGACCCCTTGGTTTTTGGAGTTGGGGATACAGAGGATCCAAGGCCAGCTATACTCCAACTGAATAAATAGATATTGGCAGCTTATGAAGGGGGCTGAGCTGCTTCAGAGGACTCACTGTACAATAAACTGTCAGAAAGTGAGAACCGATAAGCATTGGAGATGGAAGGCAGCTACATGGAGTCCACTACAAGTTGCAGAAATTGCCGAAAGAGAAGGTGAGTCAAGTCACTTTGCAGAGCTGAAAGCCATCCAGCTGGCCTTGGACATTGCTGAACAAGAAACATAGCCAGTACTTTATTGTGACTCATGGATGGTGGCAAATGCCCTGTGGGGGTGGTTTGAGCAATGGAAGCAGAGTAACTGGCAACACAGAGGTAAACCCATCTGGGCTGCTGTGCTGTGGCAAGATATCGCTGCCCAGGTGCATGCAGAACCTGGTGGTGAAGGTACGTCACATAGATGCTCATGTGAATCATAGAATAGAATCATAGAATAGTTAGGGTTGGAAAGGACCTCAAGATCATCTAGTTCCAACCCCCTGCCATGGACAGGGAGACCTCACACTAAACCATCCCACACAAGGCTTCATCCAACCTGGCCTTGAACACCGCCAGGGATGGAGCACTCACAACCTCCCTCAACAACCAATTCCAGTGTCTCACCACCCTAACAGGAAAGAATTTCCTCCTTATATCCAATCTAAACTTCCCCTGTTTAAGTTTTAACCCGTTACCCCTTGTCACTACAGTCCCTGACGAAGAGTCCCTCCCCAGCATCCCTATAGGTCCCCTTCAGGTACTGGAAGGCTACTATCAGGTCCCCACGCAGCCTTCTCTTCTCCAGGCTGAACAGCCCCAACTTCCTCAGCCTCTCTTCATACGGGAGGTGCTCCAGTCCCCTGATCATCCTCGTGGCCCTCCTCTGGACTTGTTCCAGCAGTTCCATGTCCTTTTTATGTTGAGGACACCAGAACTGCACACAATACTCCAGGTAAGGTCTCACAAGAGCAGAGTAGAGGGGCAGGATCACCTCCTTCGACCTGTTGGTCACACTCATTTTGATGCAGCCCAGGATCCGGTTGGTTTCTGGGCTGCGAGCGCACACTGCCGGCTCATGTTCATTTTCTCATCGACCAGCACCCCCAAGTCCTTCTCTGCAGGGCCGCTCTGAATCTCTTCTTTGCCCAATCTGTAGCTGTGCCTGGGATTGCTCCGACCCAAGTGTAGGACCTTGCACTTGTCGTGGTTGAACTTCATAAGGTTGGCATCAGCCCATCTCACAAGCTTGTCAAGGTCCCTCTGGATGGCATCCCTTCCCTCCAGCGTATCAACCGGACCACACAGCTTGGTGTCATCGGCAAACTTGCTGAGGGCACACTCAATCCCACTGTCCATGTCAGCGATGAATATGTTAAACAAGACTGGTCCCAACACCGATCCCTGAGGGACACCACTCGTTACCGGTCTCCAGCCAGACATCGAGCCATTGACCACAACTCTTTGTGTGCGGCCATCCAGCCAGTTCTTTATCCACCGAGTGGTCCATCCATCAAATTGATATCTCTCCAATTTAGAGAGAAGGATGTCGTGTTGGACAGTGTCAAACGCTTTGCACAAGTCCAGGTAGATGACGTCAACTGCTTTACCCTTGTCCATCAGTTCTGTAGCCTCATCACAGAAGGCCACCAAATTGGTCAGGCAGGATTTCCCTTTAGTGAAGCCATGCTGGCTGCCACCAAGCACCTTGTTGTTTTTCATGTGCCTTAGCATGCCGTCCAGGAGAATGTGCTCCAAGATTTTACCAGGCACAGAGGTGAGACTGGTCTCTAATTCCCCGGGTCTTCCATTTTCCCCTTCTTGAAAATGGGGGTTATATTTCCCTTTTTCCAGTCATCGGGAACTTCACCTGACTGCCATGATTTTTCAAATACGATGGCCAGTGGCTTAGCAACTTCATTTGCCAGCTAGCAACTTCATTCGCCAGCTATGTGCCTAAGAGTCAGGCCACTGAGGAACATAAGAACAACCAACAGGTGGATAAAGCTGCTAAGATTGAAGCGGCTCATGTGCATTTAATTGGCAACATAAGGGTGAATTATTTTTAGCCCAGTGGGCCCATGGCACCTCAGGCCATCAAGGCAGAGATGCAACATATAGATGGGCTCGTGATCAAGGGGTAGACTTAACAGTGGACACTATTGCCCAGGCTATTCACAAATGTGAAATACGTGCTGCAATTAAGCAAGCCAAGCAGTTAAAATCTCTCTGGTATGGAGGACAATGGCTAAAGTATAAACATGGGGAGGCCTGGCAGACTGACTATATCACATTCCCACCGACCCACCAAGGCAAGCGCCATGTGCTCACCATGGTGGAAGTATCCACTGCATGGCTGGAAAAGTATGCTGTGCCCCACGCCACTGCCTGGAACACTGTCCTGGGCCTTGAGAAACAAGTCTTTTGGCGACACGGCACGCCAGAGAGAACTGAGTCAGACAATGGGACTCATTTCTGGAACAACCTTATAGTCACTTGGGCCAAAGAGCATGGCATTGAGTGGGTATATTACATCCCCTATCACACACCAGCCTCTGCAAAAATCAAATGAGACAATGGGCTGTTAAAAACTACACTGAGAGCAACAAGTGGTGGGACTTTCAAACATTGGGCTACACATTTAGCAAAAGCCACGTGGTTGGTCAACACTAGGGGATCTGCCAACAGGGCTGGCTCAGCCCAGGCAGAACTTCTGTGTACTCTAGAGGGTGATAAGGTTCCTGTGGTGCACATAAAGAATTTGCTGGGGAAGAGGGTCTGGGTTATTCCTGCTTCAGGTAATGGCCAACGCATTCGTGGGATTGCTTTTGCTCAAGGACCTGGGTGCACTTGGTGGGTAATGCAGGAATATGGGAGAGTACAGTGTGTACCTCAAGGGGATTAAATTTTGGTGAAAACAGCCAGTGAATTTATTTGCATGCTGTTGCCTGGTATATAACACTTCTATGGTAGCTAGATGCCCATCACTGGCACCTCATGGTGCCCATCACCACTGCTCTGGACTTGGGGGCCTAACCCCAACTCCCTTTCAATCATCACATTAACACAGAATGAATTTTGATGAATCTGGATGAGTGCAGTGGTGATGAAATAAGAACTAGCTTTAGTGTGCAACAATCCTACACCACACACCATCTCTCCTGCACTAAAGGACTGTTACTATAAATGGTGCTCAATGTCATGGACTGAATGAACTCAACCAACTCTTCTAGGGATGGCCCATACCCTAAAGGAGTGATGTGTATGTGTTTATGTATCTCAAGAGACAGAAAAGTTGATGGTATATCAGAAAATGTGGGATCTGAGCATGACGTACCTGTTATGGAATAAGGGGTGAATACTGTCCTGGGTTCAGCTGTAACAGCCATTTTTCTTCCTAGCAGCTGGTGCAGTGCTGTGTTTTAGTTTTAGTCCAAGAACAATGATGGTATCAGACCAATGTTTTAGTTGTTGCTCAGTAGTGCTTACCCTGATCAAGGACTTTTCAGTCTCTCATGCTCTGCCAGTGAGGAGGGGCAAGGGAAGCCAGGAGGAAGCAGAGACAGGACACCTAACCAAAACTAGCCAAAGAGATATTCCATCCCACAGCACATCATGCCCAGTATATAAACTGGGGGGAGTCACCTCCCCCCAGTCATCAGTCACTGCTCAGGTCAGGCTGGGTATCGGTCTGCAGGTGGTGAGCAATTGTATTGTGCATCAATTGGTTTCCTGAATTTTTATTTCTCCTTTTTCATTGTTCCCTACTGTTAGAGTTATTCTCTTCCCCCATCCTACCACAGGTAGGTGCATGGTACTTAGCTGCTGGATGGGCTTAAACCACAATAGTCCATTGCATCTGGTCCTGTCACTGGGCACCACTGAAAAGAGCCTGGCTCCATTCCCTTCACACTCTTCCTTCAGGTACTTATATAGATTGCTAAGATCCCCCTGAGCCTTCTTTTCTGCAAGCTGAGCAGCCCCAGCTCTCTCAACCTTTCCTCATAGGAAAGACAATCCAGTCACTTCACCATCCTTGTGCCCCTTTGTTTGTCTCTGAAATACATCTATGTATCTCTTGTACTGAGGAGCCCAGAACTGGACACATGACTCTGGGTGTGGTCTCACCAGTGCTAAGCAGAGGGGTAGGATGACCTTCTTTGACCTGCTGGTAGTACTTTGCCTAATGCAGCCCAGGATGCCTTTGGCATTCTTTGCAGCAATGGCATATTGTTGGTCTCATAGTCAACTTGGTGTCCACCAGGATGCCCAGGGCCTTTTCTACCAAACTGCTTTGGGCCCCAGCATATACTGGTGCATGGGGTTGTTCCTTCCCAGATGCAGGACTTTGCACTTCCCCTTGCTGAATTTCATGAGGTTCCTTCCCCAAGCTCGTCAACAGTCTGCAGTCATTGTCAAGGCCCTTTCCCAATGAGCAAAGCAAAACCCAGACATTAGCAAAAACCCCCAAGTCCCTGCTGGGATGTGGGTGGGAGCAATCTGCCCTTGGGCACACTGTAGATGTGGAATGGGCCAACTCACCTGCCCATCTTGTTGAAGATGGTGATGCAGCATCTGGGAATGAGGCTGCTGATGTGCAGGCAGGATATGGAGAAATGGGGCTGGAGCATAACCTGGGGCAGCACCAGGGTTCAGGGGCCCAGTCGATCCGAGAGCAGAGGGCAGGCTGAAAGGAGACGGTATGCCAGCATGGAATCCTTGCTTGTCAAACATCTGCATGGGAGGTGAGGGGGACAGCATCAGAGACTGGTGTGAGCAGCCCCACAGTGACCAGCCAAGAACAAGAGTGGCCCAAACACAAATGACCTGAACTTTTCACCAACCCCATGAGCAAGCAAAGTCACACCTGCGAGCACTTCAGCAGATGAGTTTCAGCTTCTGTTCTCACCCATACTTCTGTACTAATGCCTTCAATATTTTATTTTTATTTCCACAGCTACTATGCTCCTTTTTCCACTGACCTCTTTTTTACTCAGCAGGACATGGGATGGCAGCAGCTGCCTGAAATCAGCCCTTCACACATTGCATGGGCTCAGCCGGGAATTATTCAACCTGCCCAGAGAGGCCCAACAAAAACACAAGAAGAATTTGCAATGAGATTTTCCTCCCCCTTGCCAGAGCTCAACCCAGCTTCCCGATTCAGCTGCTTTGGGTGCTATTTTGACGAAAAACATTAGTCCTTTGCCTAATGCAGCCCAAGATACCATTTTGCATGCCATCACACTTCATTTGCACCCAGAACACAGCACATGTGGGGCAGCATAGAGCACTACACCTATGCCAGCAGCTGCCATAAGGAACTGACATGGCAGAAGCAGTGAAACAGAGGATGAGACTCTTCTCCAACAGCAGAGCCAATGTCAGAAATGCCACAGCCTGCTGACCAACTGGCCTGGGAATGGTCCTAGCTAGCAGTGCTCCACAGGAGCAGCCATTAGCCTGGCCTCAGGCTACAGAGGAGGGTCCAGTATTATTCACCTGAGTCTTGTTATAGACTGAGCCACTGATATCAGGTACACCTGTGTTACTTGAGGTCACAGAAACACCTGGAAAACAAACAAAAAAAGCCATCAACAATGAGAAAGTCAACCACCCTCCATATGCTTTGCTCCAAGCATCCACAGCCTCGGTGCATCTTTGCCTGCAGCCACTGTACTACACACCCTGCTGCTACTGCTGGTGGTCAGCCTGGCAGGGTTGTCCGCACTGTCAGACCCACAGCACCCCACATGAGAACCGAAGAAAGGACTCAGTTCCTCACATTGCAAAGCAGGAAACCAACCCACTGGGATAAATCACCCACATCCATGACCCAGCAGTTACTGCTTGGGTTCAAATGCTCTTCACCAGGCAACACTCAACACTCATTTAAGCTCCCGAAAAGCCAGCTTTACCCTATGATTAGGCACACATTTGGCTCGACTGCAGCATTCAAGAGTTTCCAGTAGTGCCCTGAATGATAAGACTCAGCATCTGCTATATATTTCAAAACTTGTCCTTTCACATCCTGCAAGAGAATGAGGTCTGCAATGCTCCTCTGCCCTGAGAATTAATTCTGATTCAGGCTAGCTTCCACCTGGGCCAGGTGGTGCCACAACAGATTCAGAAGCATTCACTTACCAGCAAGATGACTTTCAAACCAGCCACTTACATTCAGTGTCTTATAAAGACTGTCTCTAATTTCACTTGGATTAGAATAAAACCTGTGGTTCCTTTGGCCAGTGAGCTGAAGGCATAGACTTGGAGGGTGTGCACTGCTCTAAAGTTTTACCCTTCCTAGGACATTGCTCTCTTACAGATTGTGCTGGAACAGGTTGCCCAGGGGGGTTGTGGAGTCTCCTACACTGGAGATATTCAAGGCCCGCCTGGACAAGTTCCTGTGTGATGTACTGTAGGTTACCCTGCTCTTGCAGGGGGGTTGGACTAGATGATCTTTTTAGGTCCCTTCCAACCCTTGGGATTCTGTGATTCTGTGATTCTGTGCCTTCACAGATAAAAGTGTGATCAGCTCTTGGCTGAAGACAGTCCACTTAGTATTTCAAACGCACAGCAAATGTTTGGTATTTGCTTAAGCCCAAGTATGAAGTAGTTAGTAGCAATTCACTATCCTTTGTTGTGGTCAATAGCTCAATGTCCAAATGGAGACTGGTGGTAAGTGGTGCTCCTCAGGGGTTGCTACTGGGAGCAGCACTGTTCACTATCTTTGTTGGCAACATGGACAGGGGGATTGAATGCATCTTCAGCAAGTGTGCCGATGACACTAAGCTGTGTGGTGCAGTCCACATGCTGGAGGGAAGGGATGCCATCCAGAGGGACCCTGATAGACTCAAGAGGTGAGCACATGTGAACCTTATGAAATTCAACCAGGCCAAGTGCAAGGTCCTGCACATGAGTCAGTGCAACCCCAAGCACAACTACAGGCTACCAAGAGACTAGACTGAGAGCAGCCCTGCGGAGAAGGAATTGGGGATGTTGGCTGATAAAAGGCTCAACATGAGCCGGCAGTGTATGCTCGCAACACAGAAAGCCAACCATATGCTGGGCTCCATCAAAAGGAGCATGACCAGCAGGTCGAGGGAGGTGATTCTCCCCCTCTGTTGTCGTGAGACCCCCCCTGCAGTCCTGCATCCAGCTCTTGGGGGCAACAACTCAAGAGGGATGTAAAACTGTTGGAGTGAGTCCAGAGGAGGCCACGAGGATGCTCAGAGGGCTGGAGCACCTCTACTATGGAGACAGGCTGAAAGAGATCGGCTTGTTCAGCCTGGAAAAGAGAAGGCTCCTGGGAGACTTTATAAAAGTCTTCCAGTTCTCTCCTGGTTTCAGCTATAACAGTTGTTTTTTTTCTTCCTAGTAGCTGGTACAATGCTGTGTTTTGGTGTTAGTCTGAGAACAATGCTGATAAACCAATGTTTTAGTTGTTGCTAAGTAGCACTTACAATGATCAAGGACTTTTCAGTCTCTCATAGAATCACAGAATAGTTAGGGTTGGAAAGGACCTTAAGATCATCTAGTTCCAACCCCCCTGCCATGGGCAGAGACACCTCACACTAAACCACATCACCCAAGGCTCGATCCAACCTGGCCTTGAACACTGCCAGGGATGGAGCATTCACAACTTCCCTGAGCAACACATTCCAGTGCCTCACAACCCTTACAATAAAGAACTTCTTCCTTATATCGAACCTAAAGTTCCCCTGTTTAAGTTTTAACCCATTACCCCTTATCCTATCACTATAGTCCCTAATGAACAGTCCATCCCCAGCATCCCTATAGCCCCCCTTCAGATACTGGAAGGCTGCTATGAGGTCTCCACGCAACCTTCTCCAGGCTGAACAGCCCCAACTTTCTCATACCATTCACGTCATGCTCAAATCCCACATTTTAAATATACCATCACTTTTATCTCATATACATACATATATACACATCCACATGGAGAGAGAGAGATCATTCCTTAGCGCATGGAACAATCCCTATAAAGCTGCTGAGTCCATTTGGCCCATGATGTCGGGCTCCATCTCTTGTAACAGTCTTTCAGAGCAGGAGAGGCTGTGTGCAGTGTTGGATCGTTGCCTGCTGATGCTGATCATTACATTGCGGCAGAACTCGACTAGTTTCATCAAAGTTCATTCTTTCTTGGGATGATGGTTGGAGGGAAGTCAGGGCCAGTCACTGGTGACCTGAAGACATCTACTTGGTGGGCTATAAAACTGCTACATAGTAGGCAACAGCATACAATTGAGTTCATTGGCTGTTTTCCCCTAAAATCAAATCCCCTTGACGTATACATCGGACTTCCCCATCTTCCCGCATTACCCACCAAGTATATCTGGGTCCCTGAGCAAAAGCAATCCCATGAGTGGGTTTGCCTTTACCTGAAGCAGGAATAACCCAGACCCTCTTCCCCAGCAAATTCTTTATGTGCACCACAGGAACTTTGTCCCCTTCTACAGTATGTAAAAGTTCCTTCTGGGCTGGGCCAGCCTTGTTGGAAGATCCTCTGGTGTTGACCACCCAGGTGGCTTTTAGTAAATGTGTATCCCAGCGTTTGAAAGTCCCACCACCCATTGCTATCAGTGTAGTTTTTAACAGCCCATTGTACGGTTCAATTTTTCTAGAGGCTGGTGCATGGTAGGGGATGTGATACACCCACTCAATGCCATGCTCTTTGGCCCAAGTGACTATAAGGTTGTTCCAGAAATGAGTCCCATTGTCTGACTCAGTTCTCTCTGGCGTGCCGTGTCGCCAAAAGACTTGTTTCTCAAGGCCCAGGATAGTGTTCCAGGCAGTGGTGTGGGGCACAGCATATGTTTCCAGCCATGCAGTGGTCGGAATGTGATATAGTCAATATGCCAGGCCTCCCCATATTTATACTTTAGCCATTGTCCTCCATACCAGAGAGACTTTAACTGCTTGGCTTGCTTAATTGCAGCACATATTTCACATTTGTGAATAACCTGGGCAATAGTGTCCATTGTTAAGTCTACCCCTTGATCACGAGCCCATCTATATGTTGCATCTCTGCCTTGATGGCCTGAGGTGCCATGGGCCCACTGGGCTAAAAATAATTCACCCTTATGTTGCCAATTAAATGCACATGAGCCACTTCAATCTTAGCAGCTTTATCCACCTGTTGGTTGTTCTTATGTTCCTCAGTGGCCTGACTCTTACGCACATGAACATCTATGTGACGTACCTTCACCACCAGGTTCTGCACCTGGGCAGCGATATCTTGCCACAGCACAGCAGCCCAGATGGGTTTACCTCTGTGTTGCCAGTTACTCTGCTTCCATTGCTCAAACCACCCCCACAGGGCATTTGCCACCATCTATGGGTCACAATAAAGTACTGGCCATGTTTCTTATTCAGCAATGCCGTGTTGCCACAAAATCTGTTTCTCAAGGTGCAGGATAGTATTCCGGGCAGTAGAGTGGGCCACAGCGTGCGTTTCCAGCCATGCAGTGGTTGCTTCCACAATGGTGCTTCCCTTGGTGGGTTGGTGGGAGTGTGATTTAATCAATCTGCAGGACCCACTGAGGACAGTGCTCCCTAGGGCCCTGGGGACTTTTTCCCGAAGGGACCCCCGGACTCATTCGGATCACTGCAGGAGCAGACAAGGACCATCTTCATAAAAGGTATTCTTTTATTTTGTGTAGTCTGAAAGGTGCAGGGAGCATCTTGCATAAAGACTAAATTGGTAATTGGGTTGGTTTGTTAAGCGTACACAAGGTTTGGAAGCCTTCCATAAATCGAAATAGGAAATCTTGTAGTTAAAGGCGTATACCCAGCTGCTAGCGTCCGTTTGGTATACACCCGCAAGAAGCAGGGGTGTCTTGTGGAAATAGTTTTGGATCTTGATGGTATTTGATTTATTTTGTGGCTTGTTACATTAAGGATTTTGGTCGTGTGATTTAGTATCGGTGACAGGATGCTATAACTGTGTTATTAACTGTTGTTTGTTTGATAGAATTTTAGTCTCTGAAGTGTTGTAACCGTGTGGATTGTGTCTGTGGGATCCCGTGTGTGTGTGTGTGAATGTGATATTGATAATGGAAAATCAGCAGAGTGAAGAGATCTTGAAAAAGAGTCTTTTAGGGTGCATTTTGGCACACTGGAAGGAACTGGGAGGGTCTCCTGGGGGCTCGGTAAATAAGAAAACATTGGTAAAATATTGTAACTGATGGTGGCCTTTGTATATTTTGGAAGATCAGGAAAAATGGCCGTCTTTGCCTCGGTCATCACTGGCAAAGGCTCTGACTGCACCACCCAGGTCTTAGAAGGTAGACGCAGGGACTGTGAGAATGAAGACCTTGGGCCCACTGTAGGAGAGGATCTGGTTCGAGACCATCTTAAAAATCTGAACACGCACAAGTCCGTGGGACCTGATGGAATCCATCTGCAGGTCCTGAAGGAGCTGGCGAATGAAGTTGCTAAGCCACTGGCCATTGTATTTGAAAAATCATGGCAGTCAGGTGAAGTTCCCGATGACTGGAAAAAGGGAAATATAACACCTATTTTCAAGAAGGGGAGAATGGAAGACCCGGGGAATTACAGACCAGTCAGTCTCACCTCTGTGCCTGGTAAAATCTCGGAGCACATTCTCCTGGAAGGCATGCTAAGGCACATGAAAAACAACAAGGTGCTTGGTGACAGCCAGCATGGCTTCACTAAGGGGAAATCCTGCCTGACCAATTTGGTGGCCTTCTATGATGGGGCTACAGAATTGATGGATAAGGGTAAAGCAGTTCATGTCATCTACCTGGACTTGTGCAAAACGTTTGACACTGTCCCACACGACATCCTTCTCTCTAAATTGGAGAGATATCAATTTGATGGATGGACCACTCGGTGGATAAAGAACTGGCTGGATGGCCGCACACAAAGAGTTGTGGTCAATGGCTCGATGTCTGGATGGAGACCGGTAACGAGTGGTGTCCCTCAGGGGTCGGTGTTGGGACCAGTCTTGTTTAACATATTCATCGCTGACATGGACAGTGGGATTGAGTGTGCCCTCAGCAAGTTTGCCGATGACACCAAGCTGTGTGGTCCGGTTGATACGCTGGAGGGAAGGGATGCCATCCAGAGGGACCTTGACAAGCTTGTGAGATGGGCTGATGCCAACCTTATGAAGTTCAACCACGACAAGTGCAAGGTCCTACACTTGGGTCGGAGCAATCCCAGGCACAGCTACAGATTGGGCAAAGAAGAGATTCAGAGCGGCCCTGCAGAGAAGGACTTGGGGGTGCTGGTCGATGAGAAAATGAACATGAGCCGGCAGTGTGCGCTCGCAGCCCAGAAAGCCAACTGTATCCTGGGCTGCATCAAAAGGAGCGTGACCAGCAGGTCGAAAGACATGATCCTGCCCCTCTACTCTGCTCTTGTGAGACCTCACCTGGAGTATTGTGTGCAGTTCTGGTGTCCTAAACATAAAAAGGACATGGAACTGCTGGAACAAGTCCAGAGGAGGCCACGAGGATGATCAGGGGACTGGAGCACCTCCCATATGAAGATAGGTTGAGGAAGTTGGGGCTGTTCAGCCTGGAGAAGAGAAGGCTGCGTGGAGACCTAATAGCAGCCTTCCAGTACCTGAAGGGGACCTATAGGGATGCTGGGGAGGGACTCTTCGTCAGGGACTGTAGTGACAGGACAAGGGGTAACGGGTTAAAACTTAAACAGGGGAAGTTTAGATTGGATATAAGGAGGAAATTCTTTCCTGTTAGGGTGGTGAGGCACTGGAATCGGTTGCCCAGGGGGGTTGTGAGTGCTCCATCCCTGGCGGTGTTTAAGGCCAGGTTGGATGAAGCCTTGTGTGGGATGGTTGAGTGTGAGGTGTCCCTGCCCGTGGCAGGGGGGTTGGAACTAGATGATCTTGAGGTCCTTTCCAACCCTAACTATTCTATGATTCTATGATTCTAAATGGAACTCTGAACTGTTACACATTGTTACAATTAATGTTGTTTTGAGGTGGCAAGGAAAATGGGATGAAGTAATGTATGCAGATATGTTTTTCACTTTAAGAAACCACGTGGAGTGACAGACTGAATGCAAAATTAATACAGCTCTGCCAGATCCCTTAATTTTGGCTTTGGAAAAGGACAGGTAAAAAGTGAAAGTTAAGATGGAGAGATGTTGTTCTGCCTGTGATATCGGGGAAAGATGTTTAAAGTTAAAAGAACAGTAATCAGGAAGATAGGTTGGAAAATTATGCGTCACAGGTACCTCTGAGAGGAGCACCCTCTGCACCTGTCCTATCTGATATTGATAAGGAGGAGGAGATTGCTGTCACTGGCAAAAAGCGGCAGATTCACATTCAGAGTTAAGAAAGGGTTAAAGCAGAAGTGCTGTTGCCGAGGCAGGCATCTGCAGCCCCTGCAGAGCAGGGTGAGCAACTGTGAGGAAAAAAAAGGGAAAACCAGGGGGAAAGGAGGGGAGCTGCAGCAGCTCCTGTGTTTGAGCCTGGAAGGAGGGATGTCAGGCGGAGGTGGGGGAGTGGGCTCTTCTTCTGTGGAAGCGGATCGGTTTGCGTGCTATGGGGAGTTTGACGCTGGAAGTAAGACTGCCCTGGGGGGGGCAGTGCCAAGGGGTGGCTGCAGTGACTGAATTGCAACTAGACAGACAGGGACCTGGGGAATCTACCATAGCAGATTCACTGGTTAAATTATAAGTAGGGACTAGAGGAAATAAAGTGGAATTTTAGTGGTTACAGGAGCAAGTTATTTGGTGTTAAATCAGAGAGAAAAGAATTTGTTACAGATGTGGGAGCTACCGGCCACCAAAAAAAAGAAAAAAAAAAAAAAGAAGAGAGGCATTCTTTCTGAAACCTTTAAAGTACAAATTGGGAAAACAAATAGGAATGCATAAATTTTTATGCATGCCAAATTCTCTAAAATCTTTATTAGGGCGAGAAGCAACATTTAAAGAAGTCAAAATGGAATTTAGAGTTAAAAACAATCAATTAATTGCAGTTTTGAGTTTATCTTTAATTCAGCAGAAAAGCAAACAGGAGGACCTCCCTGAAATAGAAGAAATCCTTAATCAGGTATATCTGGGAGTATGGGCATCTGAAGTTCCAGGTAAGGCGAAAAATGCTTTGCCTGTTAAAGTGGAAATAAAAAGGGGGGGGGAGGGGCTTGCTCAATTAGAATAAAACAATATCCCTTAAAATTAGAAGATCAAAGGGAATCAAAAAATCATTGATAAATTTTAAAATATAGATTATTAATTGAATGTGAATTGGAATATAACACTCCTATCTGGACAGTAAAGGAATATGATGGGAAAAGTTGCAGACTGGTTCAAGATCTCAGGGCAATCAACAAAACAGCAGAGGATATTTGTCCAGTAGTAGCTAATTCGTATGATTTATTGACTAAATTTAATAATAATCATAAATGGTTTGCCATCCTGGATTTAAAGGACACTTTCTTTTGCTTACCATTGGCCAAAGAAAGCCAAAGTTATTTGCTTTTGAATGGGAAAATCCTGACACAGGAAGGGAAACTCAATTAACTTGGAAAGTATTACCTAAAGGGTTTAAAACAGTCCAGCAATTTTTGGAAATCAGCTAGCATGAGAACTAGAATCATGGAAGCCACCTACTCAGATGGGGACTCTGTTACAATATGTGAATGACCTATTAATTGCTACAGAAACAAAGGAAGAATGTATCCAGTGGACAATGGAATCATTAAATTTTTGGAACTGAATGGTTACTGGGTATCCAAATGGAAGGCCCAACTAATCCAAACCTGAGTTTCCTACCTAGGATATGAAATAGCAGGAGGACATAGAGAACTTGGAGCTGCTAGAAAAGAAGCCATTTGTCAGACTCCATGACCGTCGACCACCAAGGAGCTCCAGACATTCCTGGGAACGACTGGATGGTGCAGACTTTGGATCCATGATTATGGTGTTCTGGTAAGACCACTATATGAACTGTTGAAAGGAAACCCTCACTCTTTAAAATGGACTGATACAGAAGAGGGGCTTTTAAAAATTTAAAAACAGAGATAATGAGAGCTGCAACTCTGTGACTTCCGGATGTGACTAAATCCTTTAGGCTATATTCCTATGAAGAACACAGAGTAGCTTTGGGGGTCTTTTCTCAGAAACTAGGAACCTATAAGAGGGCAGTGGCGTGTTTTTCAAAACAGCTGGATGAAGCGAGCAAAGGATGGCCCGGATGCCTAAGGGCTGTGGCGGCGGTTATCATGAATATTGAAGATGCTCGAAAATTAACCTTGACACAAAAGATTACTGTGCTAGTGTCCCATGTTGTATCAGCAGTCCTGGAACAAAAAGGAGCCCACTGGTTATCTCCTTCACGTTTTTTAAAATACCAGGCTACCCTTGTGGAACATGATGATATAGAAATTGTGGTCACTAATGTTGTGAATCCAGCATCCTTTCTGCAGGAACAATCGACAGAACCACTAACACATGACTGCTTGGCCACTATAGAGACTCTATATTCGAGCCGAGCAGACTTGAAAGAAAAACCTCTGGAAGATGCTGATTATTGGTTTACTGATGGTAGTACCTTCATGAAAAATGGTGAACAAAAGGCAGGGCATGCCGTTACCACCACTTCACAGGTAAGAGAAGCTAAACCTTTGCCCACAAACACCTCTGCCCAGAAGGCAAAAATTAATAGCATGAACGAGATCGCTGGAACTGGCTAAAGATAAAAGGATAAATATTTGGACTGATTCTAAATACTCATTTGATGTGGTACATGCACATGGTGCTATCTGGAAAGAACAAGGACTTTTGAACACACAAGATGTGTTGGGGGAGGGGGGCATCATTCCATCCCAACACACCCAGTCAGTTGCCAACAACTATAATAAATGCTCGGAACAATGTACATACATTCCGGCTGCTCCAGCCAAAGAGTCAGCTTCAATTGGAGCTCGGCTCAGATGCCTCTATACAAATGCCCATAGAATGGGGAACAAACAAGAGGAATGAGAGATGTGTGCACATCTACGGGGGTATGATATAATAGGCATCACAGAAACATGGTGGGATGGCTCCTATGACTGGAGTGTTGGAATGGAGGGTTACAGGCGCTTTAGAAAAGACAGGCCTGGCAGGCGGGGAGGGGGAGTTGCCCTTTATGTTAGGGATAGGCTGGAGAGTATGGAACTCTGTCTGGGGACAGGTGAGCAGTTGACAGAGAGTTTGTGGGTCAGGGTTAAAGGGAAAACAGCGGTGAGAGACATTACTGTGGGGATCTGTTCCAGGCCGCCTGATCAAGGAGAACCTGTGGATGAAGCACTCTACCGACAGATAGGAAAAGCCTCACGCTGGCAGGCCTTTGCTCTCATAGCACCGACATCTGTTGGAACAATGGCACTGCATGGCACAAGCAATCCAGGAGGTTCCTCGATTGTGTGGAAGACAACTTCCTTCTGCAAGTAATAGAGGAGCCGACAAGGAGAGGTGCCATGCTTGACCTTGTGCTCACCAACAGGGAAGGGCTTGTTGAGAATGTGATACTCCAGGGCAGCCTTAGGTTCCATGGGATATAGCCCTGGAGGGCAGGGGGGCCCAAGACTGTTGGTTGATATTCAAGGATCACCTGCTACAAGCTCAGGAGTGCTGCATCCCAACTAGAAGGAAGTGCAGCAGGAGGGACAGGAGACCTCCTTGGATGGATAAGGAGCTGCTGAGGAAAATTCAGTGAAAAAAAGAGGCTTATAAAATATGAAAGCAAGGACAGGCAGTCTGCGTAGAGTACAGGGACGTTGTCCGGGAAGCTAGGGACCAGGTTAGGAAGGCTAAGGCCCAGTTAGAATTAAACCTAGCCAGGGATGTTAAGGATAACAGGAAGGGATTCTACAGGTACGTAGCAAACAAAAAACAGACTAGGGACAACATAGGCCCCCTGAGGAAGCTCTCGGGAGAATTGGCTACCCTGGATTTGGAGAAGGCTGAGGTTCTGAATGACTTCTTCGCCTCGGTCTTCACTGGCAAAGGCTCTGACTGCACCACCCAGTTCTTAGAAGGTAAACGCAGGGACTGTGAGAATGAAGACCTTGGGCCCACTGTAGGAGAGGATCTGGTTCGAGACCATCTTAAATATCTGAACGCGCACAAGTCCGTGGGACCTGATGGAATCCATCCGCGGGTCCTGAAGGAGCTGGCGAATGAAGTTGCTAAGCCACTGGCCATCACATTTGAAAAATCATGGCAGTCAGGTGAAGTTCCCGATGACTGGAAAAAGGGAAATATAACCCCCATTTTCAAGAAGGGGAAAACGGAAGACCCGGGGAATTACAGACCAGTCGGTCTCACCTCTGTGCCTGGTAAAATCTTGGAGCACATTCTCCTGGAAGGCATGCTAAGGCACATGAAAAACAAAACGGTGCTTGGTGACAGCCAGCATGGCTTCACTAAGGGGAAATCCTGCCTGACCAATTTGGTGGCCTTCTATGATGGGGCTACCGAACTGATGGACAAGGGTAAAGCAGTTGATGTCATCTACCTGGAATTGTGCAAAACGTTTGACACTGTCCCACACAAAATCCTTCTCTCTAAATTGGAGAGATATCAATTTGATGGATGGACCACTCGGTGGATAAAGAACTGGCTGGATGGCCGCACACAAAGAGTTGTGGTCAATGGCTCGATGTCTGGATGGAGACCGGTAACGAGTGGTGTCCCTCAGGGGTCGGTGTTGGGACCGGTCTTAACATATTCATCGCTGACATGGACAGTGGGATTGAGTGCGCCCTCAGCAAGTTTGCCGATGACACCAAGCTGTGTGGTCCGGTTCATATGCTGGGGGGAAGGGATGCCTTCCAGAGGGACCTTGACATGCTTGTAAGGTGGGCTGATGCCAACCTTATGAAGTTCAACCACGACAAGTGCAAGGTCCTACACCTGGGTCAGAGCAATCCTAAGCACAGCTACAGATTGGGCAAAGAAGAGATTCAGAGCGGCCCTGCAGAGAAGGACTTGGGGGTGCTGGTCTATGAGAAAATGAACATGAGCCGGCAGTGTGCGCTCGCAGCCCAGAAAGCCAACTGTATCCTGGGCTGCATCAAAAGGAGCGTGACCAGCAGGTCGAAAGACATGATCCTGCCCCTCTACTCTGCTTTTGTGAGACCTCACCTGGAGTATTGTGTGCAGTTCTGGTGTCCTCAACATAAAAAGGACATGGAACTGCTGGAACAAGTCCAGAGGAGGCCACGAGGATGATCAGGGGACTGGAGCACCTCCCATATGAAGATAGGTTGAGGAAGTTGGGGCTGTTCAGCCTGGAGAAGAGAAGGCTGCGTGGAGACCTAATAGCAGCCTTCCAGTATCTGAAGGGGGCCTATAGGGATGCTGGGGAGGGACTCTTCATCAGGGACTGTAGTGACAGGACAAGGGGTAACGGGTTAGAACTTAAACAGGGGAAGCTTAGATTGGATATAAGGAGGAAATTCTTTCCTGTTAGGGTGGTGAGACACTGGAATTGGTTGTTGAGGGAGGTTGTGAGTGCTCCATCCCTGGCGGTGTTCAAGGCCAAGTTGGATGAAGTCTTGTGTGGGATGGTTGAGTGTGAGGTGTCCCTGCCCGTGGCAGGGGTGTTGGAACTAGATGATCTTGAGGTCCTTTCCAACCCTAACTATTCTATGATTCTATGCTACAGAAATTCTACAATTACTGGAAGCTGTTCAGCTACTTGAAGAAGTGGCTATTATGTACTGTAGAGAGCATCAGCAAGGTGATTATGATCAGGAAACTGGAAATAATTTGGCTGATTTTGAAGCCAAACAAGCAGCTGAACAGTCTAAAATCATGTCCTTAATCCCTGATGGCAAACTAACAATTGAGAAATCTAAACCTAGGTTTTCAAAAGAGGATAGAAAATTGATTCAAGATCTAAAAGGACAGGAAAATAAAGAGGGTGGGGTTCGGATACCTGATGGGTGAATTGTAATCCCCTATAACCAACTCTAGAAGTTAGTTCAAGAGGAACATAATAAAACTCATTGTGGTAGTAACTCTTTCTATAAATACTTAAACAAACAAATTGTAGGAAGGAATCTATACACCACAGTTCAATTAGTAACAAAACAATGTCAGCTATGTCTTAAGAATAATCCTAAAACTGAAAATAGAAATCAAATTGGGACAATTGTGAGAGGAAGTTATCCGGGACAGCAGTGGCAAACAGATTTTTCTGAATTACCAAGAAAAGGAGGTTATCGATATTTGTCGGTGTTAAAGGATACTTTTTAATGCTGGCCAGAAGCAATGTATTGAGTTCTGTCCGGGGTCGGATGAGGAGCAAGTGGAATGTCTGTGGGTACGAATCAAGGGGCTGACTGGCACGGGTGATACAGTTGTGGGGGTCTATTACAGACCTCCTGATCAGGACGAAGGAGTTGATGAGGCTTTCTACAGGCAACTGGAAGTAGCCTCACGACTACATGCCTTAGTCGTCGTGGGGGACTTTAATTACCCCGATATTTGCTGGAAGACTCACACAGCCAGTCATTCACAGTCTAGGAGGTTCCTCGAGTGCATTGATGATAATTTCTTAATGCAAATGGTGGACGTACCAACTAGGGGAGCAGCGCTGCTAGATTTAGTACTCGCCAACAAGGAGGGTTTGGTCGAAGTGGTGACGGTCAATGGCAGCCTTGGCTGCAGTGACCATGAGATGGTGGAGTTTAGGATCCTGTGTGGGAGGAACAGAATACCTAGCAAAGCCACAGTTCTGGATTTCCGAAGGGCCAACTTTGGCCTCTTCAGTCAACTGCTAAGGGAAGTCTCATGGGAAAGTGTACTAGGCGGTAAAGGGGCTCAAGATAGTTGGTTAGCATTCAAGGACTGCTTCTTCCAAGCTCAGGATCGGAGCGTCCCAATGAGTAGGAAGTCAAGTAAGGGATCTAGGAGACCGGCGTGGTTAAACAAGGAGCTGCTGGGCAAACTCAAGTGGAAAAGGAGAATCTATGGATTATGGAAGGAGGGGCTGGCCGCTTGGGAGGAATATAGGACAGTTGTTAGAGGATGTAGGGAGGCAATTAGGACAGCTAAGGCCTCCTTGGAACTCAATCTTGCTAGTCGGGTTAAAGACAATAGAAAGGGCTTCTTCAAATACATAGCAAATAAAACTAAAACAAGAGGCAATATAGGCCCACTGCTGAACGAAGTGGGTACCCTGGAGACAGAGGATATAAAGAAGGCAGAGGTGCTGAATGCCTTCTTTGCCTCTGTCTTTACTCCTGCAGACTCTCCCCGAGGGCCCCGGATTTCTATAGCCCCAGAAGGAGTCAGGACAAAGGAGGAGTTTGCTTTGGTAGATGAGGATTGGGTTAGGGATCAGCTATGCAAACTGGACATCTGTAAATCGATGGGTCCGGATGGAATGCACCCACGGGTGCTGAGGGAGCTGGCGGAGGTCATTGCTAGGCCACTTTCCATCATCTTTGGTAAGTCGTGGGAAATGGGCGAGGTGCCTGAGGATTGGCGGATGGCAAAGGTCACACCAATCTATAAGAAGGGCAAGAAGGAGGACCCGGGTAATTATAGACCGGTCAGCCTTACCTCCATCCCTGGAAAGATGATGGAACAACTTATTCTTGACTCCATCACTAGGCATATCAAGGATGAGGGGGTCATTAAGAACAGCCAACATGGTTTTATGAGGGGGAAGTCATGTATGACCAACCTTATAGCCTTCTATGAGGAAGTGACTAGGTGGAGGGATGATGGTAGAGCGGTAGATGTGGTTTTTCTTGATTTCAGTAAGGCATTTGATACTGTCTCCCACAGCATCCTCATAGATAAGCTGAGGAAGTGTGGGCTTGACGATTAAGTAGTGAGGTGGATCGAGAACTGGTTGAAAGGAAGAAGGCAGAGAGTTGTGGTCAATGGCGCAGAATCTAGCTGGAGGTCTGTGACTAGTGGAGTTCCTCAGGGGTCGGTGCTGGGACCGGTGCTGTTTAATATTTTCATCAATGACCTGGATGAGGGAACTGAGTGCACCCTCAGCAAGTTTGCTGATGACACAAAACTGGGAGGAGTGGCTGACACACCAGAGGACTGTGCTGCCATTCAGCGAGACCTGGACAGGCTGGAGAGTTGGGCGGGGAGAAACTTGATGAAATTTAACAAGGGCAAGTGTAGAGTCTTGCGTCTGGGGAAGAACAACCCCATGTACCAGTACAGGTTGGGGGTTGACCTGCTGGAAAGTAGTGAAGGGGAAAGGGACCTGGGGGTCCTGGTGGATAGGAGGATGACCATGAGCCAGCAATGTGCTCTTGTGGCCAAGAAGGCAAATGGCATCTTAGGGTGCATTAGAAAGGGAGTGGTTAGTAAGTCAAGAGAGGTTCTCCTCCCCCTCTACTCAGCCTTGGTGAGGCCGCATCTGGAATATTGCATCCAGTTCTGGGCCCCTCTGTTCAAGAAGGACAGGGAATTGCTTGAAGGAGTCCAGCGCAGAGCCACAAAGATGATTAAGGGAGTGGAACATCTCCCTTATGAGGAGAGGCTGAGGGAGCTGGGTCTCTTTAGCTTGCAAAAGAGGAGACTGAGGGGTGACCTCATTAATGTTTACAAATATGTGAAGGGTAGGTGTCAGGATGATGGAGCTAGGCTTTTTTCAGTGATATCCAGTGATAGGACAAGGGGCAATGGGTGTAAACTGGAACATAGGAAGTTCCACGTTAACATCAGGAAGAACTTCTTTACTGTAAGAGTGACAGAGCACTGGAACAGGTTGCCCAGGGGGGTTGTGGAGTCTCCTACACTGGAGATATTCAAGGCCCGCCTGGACAAGTTCCTGTGTGATGTACTGTAGGTTACCCTGCTCTTGCAGGGGGGTTGGACTAGATGATCTTTTGAGGTCCCTTCCAACCCTTGGGATTCTGTGATTCCCTTGTAGGATAAATAATGCAAGACAAGTGATTAAAACCTTATTTAACGAGATCATACCTCGTTTTGGAGTACCAGAGGCAATTTCTTCAGACCGAGATTCACAATTTAGTGCAAAATTGTTACGAGAAATTATAAAAAAATTTAGAAATTGATTGGTAACTACATGTTCCACACAGGCCTCAGGCCAGTGGGCAAGTAGAAAAGATGAACCATCTGATTAAACAACAGATTAGTAAAATATGTCAGGAAACAAATTTATATTGGTACCAAGCTTTACCACTGGCTCTATTAAGAATTAGAACTAAACCTCGGTCGAAAAAAGAGGTTAGCCCATTTAAGATTTTGTATGGAAGACCATATCAGTCCCAGTTTAAAGGAGAAAGTCTTCAAGAAGTGGGGGAAGGCTATCTCTGACAGTTTCTGATCAATCTGGGAAAACAGTTGGAGGAGATAAATAAGAGAATAGTAAGGACAAGAGCAAGATGTTTGGATTATCCGATTCACCCTTTCAGATCTGGAGACTGGGTTTATGTTAAGAACTTTTCAGGAGATCCTCTACAGGAGAAGTGGAGCGGACCATACCAGAGATTACTGACCACCTTCACAGCAGTGAAGATAAAGGAACAACCTGCTTGGATACATTATTCAAGCATAAAGACAGCACCAGAGCCAGAGAAGACATGGCAGATCGAACCTTCAGGACCCTTGCATATGAAATTGCGTCGGTCATAATTTAAACTCGTATGATAACTGGCGCACAAGATTGGGACCAGAATTTATACC